>NC_092093.1:63502139-63805889 GCF_045679555.1 Salvelinus alpinus
TATGCCCAATCCATGGGTTCTACCCCAGAGCTGACAAAACAGTTCCATCCCCCGAGTTCATAATTTGTGTCACAACATTTTCCACAATAGTGTCCATCATTAAGCAATAAAGGAGGTGCTGCCTGGCCTGCATGACTCTGCTCTAACAAACACGGCCATCGGGAGAAAAACCCAACACACCCCTCAATGGTCTGTTTCAACAGAGTCCCCATCCCAACCCGCACCCTACTCCAAAACTCAGTGGGTTGTCCTTTCTGAGTGGGAACCGACAACTAAGGCTGACTTGGACCGGCCCATTTCATGAATGGGTTCTTTGACCACCCCCTTAGAAAGCATCCAGTGGTCTGTCCCGTCTCAATGTGTTGGTATGAAGGGGTGTGGTCTCCAGCAGAGACACGCAGTAGAAAGCCTGATTTATATTCAGTTCTCAGTCTGTGTCGGTGTGTGTCTGTGACTTCACCTCTGTCTGTAGATGCATCTTGTAGGCCACTCACACATTCATTAAAAGTCAAATCTTAGTGCATCCTCCACAGAAAAAAAAGCAGGAAAAAGTTCAATACCACGTGGTTGGTTTATTTTTTAGTATCCGTTTTGTTCCCCAGTTCTAAAATATAATAATGCAGTGTTCATCATCCTTGTTGTCATCGTCACAGCTTCCATTTCTGTCCCCAAAAAAAATCTGCTTTAGAAAAGCCTTCCTGGTTGCTAAGACAGTGTATGTGACTGATCCAACAAGTCCCGCCCCCTTTGATGATGTCATCACTATGCACCTGGTCCTCCGATGTAGTGCAATAATGTGCTTTCAGGTTCCGGGTTCAGGCAGTCCCACCCCGCTGCCTGTGTGTGGGGGGCGGCGAGGGCGCTACAGGGGGCCAGTGGCAGCGGCCTGCTGCAACTCCTGGAAGGTACTGTCGAAGCAGCGCTTCAGGTCCGAGTAGGTCACCACCAGAACACTCTTCTCATCACGAGACACCAGGTTTATCTTCTCAGGCACGCCCGCGTCCAGCTACACAGAGAGACGGGAGAGAGAGAGATAAGTACTGCTAGACTGGTAGTCCAGCTACACAGAGAGACGGGAGAGAGAGAGATAAGTACTGCTAGACTGGTAGTCCAGCTACACAGAGAGACGGGAGAGAGAGAGATAAGTACTGCTAGACTGGTAGTCCAGCTACACAGAGAGACGGGAGAGAGAGAGATAAGTACTGCTAGACTGGTAGTCCAGCTACACAGAGAGACGGGAGAGAGAGAGATAAGTACTGCTAGACTGGTAGTCCAGCTACACAGAGAGACGGGAGAGAGAGAGATAAGTACTGCTAGACTGGTAGTCCAGCTACACAGAGAGACGGGAGAGAGAGAGATAAGTACTGTTAGACTGGTAGTCCAGCTACACAGAGAGACGGGAGAGAGAGAGAGATAAGTACTGCTAGACTGGTAGTCCAGCTACACAGAGAGACGGGAGAGAGAGAGAGATAAGTACTGCTAGACTGGTAGTCCAGCTACACAGAGAGACGGGAGAGAGAGAGATAAGTACTGCTAGACTGGTAGTCCAGCTACACAGAGAGACGGGAGAGAGAGAGATAAGTACTGCTAGACTGGTAGTCCAGCTACACAGAGAGACGGGAGAGAGAGAGATAAGTACTGCTAGTTCAGCTGAGCACCAATACAGTAACACACATGAAGAGATATATATATATCTGAAAACAAGTGGCTCACACAGAAAGAGGGGAGAGGGAGGGAGGGAGGGTGAGTGGAGAGTGAGAAGAGGGTGAGTGTAAAGTTAGGAGGGAGGGAGGGTGAGTGAGTGGAGAGTGAGTGTAAAGTTAGGAGGGAGGGAGGGAGGGTGAGTGAGTGGAGAGTGAGGAAAGGAGGGTGAGTGGAGAGGAGAAGTGGGTGAGTGGTGAGGTGGGTGAGTGGTGAGGAGAAGTGGGGTGAGGAGAAGAGGGTGAGTGGAAGAGGGATGGAGGATGGAGAGTGAGTGGAGAGGAGGGTGAGTGGAGAGGATGGAGGGTGAGGAGAAGAGGGTGGAAAGTGAGGAGAGGAGGGAGTGAAAGCGGAGGGAGTGAGGAGAGGAGGGAGGGTGAGTGGAGAGGAGAAGAGGGTGAGTGGGTGGGGAGTGTGTGAGTGAGTGAAGCAGAGGGAGCGAAATCGGAGGGAGGGTGGAGAGGAGAAGAGGGTGAGAGGAGAGTGAGGAGAAGAGGGTGAGCGGAGAGGGTGAGTGGAGAGGAGAAGAGGGTGAGTTGAGAGTGAGGGTGAGTGAAGTAGAGGGAGGGAAATCGGAGGGAGGGTGGAGAGGAGAAGAGGGTGAGAGGAGGGTGAGTGGAGAGAAGGGGGAGGGAGTGCAGAGGGAGGGAGGGTGAGTGGAGAGTGAGGAGAAGAGGGTGAGTGGAGAGTGAGGAGAGGACGGAGGGTGAGTGGTGAGTGGAGAGAAGGGGGAGGGGTGAGTGGAGAGGAGGGAGTGAGTGAGTGGAGAGGAGGAGGGAGGGAGGGTGGAGAGTGAGGAGAAGAGTGTGAGTGCAGAGGAGGGAGGGTGAGTGGAGAGCGAGTGCAGAGGAGGGAGGGTGAGTGGAGAGCGAGTGCAGAGGAGGGAGGGTGAGTGGAGAGCGAGTGCAGAGGAGGGAGGGTGAGTGGAGAGCGAGTGCAGAGGAGGGAGAGTGAGTGGAGAGGAATGAGTGAGTGGAGAGAGGGAGGGTGAGTGGAGAGGGAGGGAGGGAGGGTGAGTGGAGAGAGAGGAGCGTGAGTGAAGAGGAGGGAGGGTGAGTGGACAGTGAGGAGAAGAGAGTGAGTGGACAGTGAGGAGAAGAGAGTGAGTGGACAGTGAGGAGAGGACGGAGGGTGAGTGGAGAGGAGGGGGAGGGGTGAGATGAGAAGAGTGTGAGTCCAGAGGAGGGAGGGTGAGTGGACAGTGAGGAGAGGACGGAGGGTGAGTGGA
Organism: Salvelinus alpinus; assembly: GCF_045679555.1. Classification (NCBI taxonomy): domain Eukaryota; kingdom Metazoa; phylum Chordata; class Actinopteri; order Salmoniformes; family Salmonidae; genus Salvelinus; species Salvelinus alpinus. The sequence continues at coordinate 63,505,069 of NC_092093.1, forward strand.
GAGAAAGGGGGGGTGAGTGGAGAGAAGGGAGAATGAGCGAGTGAAGAGGAGGGAGGGTGAGTGGAGTGGAGAGGAGGGAGGGTGAGTGGAGTGGAGAGGAGGGAGGGTGAGTGGAGAGGAGGGAGGGTGAGTGGAGAGGAGAGGAGGGAAGGTGAGTGAGGGTAGGTGAGTGAGTGAGTGGAGAGGAGGGAGGGCGAGTGGAGAGAAAGGGGGGGTGAGTGGAGAGAAGGGAGAATGAGCGAGTGAAGAGGAGGGAGGGAGGGTGAGTGGAGAGGAGGGAGGGAGGGTGAGTGGAGAGGAGGGTGAGTGGAGAGGAGGAGGGAGGGTGAGTGGAGAGGACAGAGGGTGAGTGGAGAGGACAGAGGGTGAGTGGAGAGTGGAGAGTGAGTGTAGAGTGGAGAGTGGAGTGTGAGTGAGTGGAGCAGGGTGAGAGGAAGGCACAAGGGAGAAGGGAATGACAGGGAAATGAGAGAAGAGAATGAGAAAAAGAGATTAGTGACGAGAGACAGCACTGAGTAAAAGACAGAAAGAAGGGTGAGAACAACCCAGAGAAGAGAGAGGCAGAAAGATAGAGCGAGGGAGAAAGAGAGAAATACAGAAAGAGAAGCAAGAGGAGGAGACATACTTTGTTGAGGCAGGAGACGATGTGGCTGAGGTCTATCCAGGGGGTCCCAGCCTCCGTCACCTGGTGGAACAGGTGGTCTCTGAACAGTTTCAGCAGATACCGGTCCCCCGTCTCCGACCACGTACGGTCCTTCTGAAACCTGGCACAGAGAGACAAACAGAGAGACACAAAGTTAGACACCTACAAGTGAAGAGAGCTTGTAGAAGTGTGAAATGAAGGGAGAGTCAATTGGTCAATGTGAAACATTTACTTCAGAGTGATACAGTACTTACTCTGGCCTCTCGTTGATGGTGCCCAGTTTGGCCAACAGACGGAAGAGACGACCATTCTGGACCTCCTACAACAGATAGAAAACAACTTGATCAGTCAAATATCATACTCCTAGAACCACAACACAATGGGTCAAATGAAAATGTATTATTTTCAACTGGAAGAGGTGTCTGTGTGAACTGTAGGTGGTAGTATTAGTTATACACTGAGTGTACAAAACAGTCCTAATATCAACCTGCACCCTCCCTTTTGTCCTCAAAACAACCTCAATTTGTCGGGGCATAATCCATGGCTTAAAAATCCTTCTTTAACCCGTCTCCTCCCCTTCAACTACACTGATTGAAGTGGATCTAACAAGTGACATCAATAAGAGATCATAGCTTTCACCTGGATTCACCTGGTCACTTTGTCATGGAAGGGGCAGGTTTTCCTAATGTTTTGTACACTCAGTGTATATTACTTTACTGGAGTTACAGGCAATCTGCAATACATTGTTGGACTTTTAAATGAAATGGTATATACCCATTGATTCTTGAAGAATATAAATTATAAATATAGCCTCAATATTTTGATAAAATCTTTATGGCTCAGTTGGTAGAGCATGGCATTTGTAACACCAGGATAGTGGGTTCGATACCTGGGACCACCCATATGTAAAATGTATGCACACATGACTAAGTCACTTTGGTTAAAGTGTCCGCTAAATATTATTATAGTAATTTTGATCTCACGGACAGTCAGTCCTTGCATCCATAGCTAAATCTATGAATTTGAGAGTGGTTACATTTCTCCAGTCCTATCCTTCAACTATTTTCCAAAACAGAGGCGGGGGTGGACACTTTGCAAACCCACAGAGAGCATGAACACACACACACACCATTTCCTGTTGGTAACACAATTCGAAACAGTGGTGCTTATCTGTGTTGTATGTAAGGAAGGAGAAGTACATGTAAAAGCATGAAGGTTATTGTGGATAAAAATACTAGCAGAAACCCATCTGAACAGGAACCCCACACCAAGGGACTAACATGACTCTCGCACATACACAACTGATCGACTGAAAGGTGGCATTTCCTGTTTAATGCTAAAGATGACAGCAGAACCGCTCACACAGGACATACTCACTCCTCTCTTCCCTGATACAAGCACCAAAACAAAACTGAAGAAGGGGGAGGGCAGGACAGAAGAGGAAAGCAGAAGCTGTAGAGTGTGGACAGAGGGACCACAGCCCACACCCTGTATCTTCACACCCTCTCCTTCCTCACCCTCTTGCGTGCCTTCCCTTCACCACGCCTTCTACAGAGCAGAGGTGGCATCACAAAAACACACACACCAGGTTTCCAGCCTTTTTATGCGAGTAAAGTACATGACGGATAAAAAAAAGGGTCACGACAGGCCTGATGGAAACATGTCGACAATACTAAATATGCTTGACAAGGTGAGATCTCTGCGTCAGTCAAATTAATTATGCAAGAAATGGCGGTGGAATTGCCTTTATGAGCAAATATTGATATAATAACTAACCATCATATCGAAGTCAACTTGGAGTCACACGATGATATGGTGTTTGGTCCTCCCACTACAACTCAGAAAACCATTCCGTTTATTAGGCTACAGATTAAGTTCTGATTAACTTCACAGGGTGGGGAAGGCTTGACGCTCCTTTCCTATAAATATCCAGGGTCCAACTCTGGTGGCATGATGATCGATACTTGGCTGCCGTTTCACAGAATAATGCTCTTTTGTCCATAACAATCTCATCATGTAGGTAGTCTAACCTCGCTGTATCTGCCAGCTGTTGGCTAGAGCGCACAAACCAACACCAGAGTGGACACATTCGCTATATAACGCAACATTTATGACAAAACCCATCTGTAAAGTAGAAAATGAGATGGAAATCCATTTAACTTGCAAGAATTTAAGTGCAAAAGCTATTTGAACTACGTAATTACGCACAGCCTTTTATCTGCAACAAGTCAATTTGGTGGAAACATCTCTGGTGGGAAAATATGCATATTGTGTGTATGCAGATTTGAGAATATTCACATGAAAATCTATCACCAATTGGATGAAAACTTAGTGTGTGTGTGTACCTTGGCAAGGTCCTCCTCGATGACATCATTCCTCATCTGTGATGCGTCCAGCTGTGTGTAGAAGCGAGCTCCGATCATAGGCATGATGTCATTGACGCTTCGCAGCCTAGACTGCTCTGTCAGCAGATACCTACAACACAGACAGCATTACTTCAGTCAGTCCAAACTAACAACGCAGGAGTGTCAAACTCAATTCCTGGAGGGCCACGTCTGAGGCTCTTGTTCTTGTCTTTCAATTAGTGTCCAATTAAGACCAAATAACCAGGTGAGGGGAGTTCCTTACTCAGTAGTGACCTTTAATTCATCAATCAAGTGGAAAGGAAGAGTGAAAACCTGCAGACACTCGGCCCTTGAGGACTGGAGTTGGACATGTGATGCCATATGTGAGTGTTTGTTGCAGATGCGTGAGCAGTTGATTAACACCAGCTTCTTAGCCTTGTGCAGGTTCTGTCTGTGGGTGTCTTACAGGATGAGGTTCTTGAGGTCTGATGAGTAGTTGATTGACACTAGCTCCATGGCCTTCTGCAGGTTCTCTCTCTGAATTCCAGCCAGAGAGTTACAGGCCAGGGCCAGCACCACCTTGCCCAGGGATATCAGGTCCGCTTGCTACACACACACGAGAAACGGGTTAATAAAACACACACTACAGGGAGGGGCCAACTCAACCATTTCAAAGAAAATCAGGTCAACATCTCACAAAGCCAAGTATAACAGACACACACTAGGATTTAAAACTGTATCCGGTATCCTGAGATTTCCCACCCAAGCTCCTTCCCATAAAAAAATTAAATGACAGGTAGTGACATATCAACTCTCTGGCTTCATTCATACATGAAACTAGGTCCGGGACGATACCACTATTGAGATACTCATTACTATCGTGGCAAGGAAACAAAACACAAAGCTGATTTAACTTCTTTAGGAGAACAGCCCTAATGTTGGAAACAAACATTATGTTGTCATCCAGAGTCACATGTATTTATTTTCTAAACTATAGCACATTATTTTACATATAGCAGGTTATTAATGGAACAAAGAGTGAGGTCTGCTTCATGTTTACATTTTTGCCATCGAAAGAATAGTGGTATCGTCCCAGCCGTACATTACACCAGTCATCACTACACTAGCAGCCTCCCATATTCACTCAACTGAAGTCATCACTTACCTGCATGGCTTCTATACGTTGAATTGCTTACTATCATGTACAGGCGACATGCAACCTCTTGCCGCAGCTAGTGTAGACAATGTCCAATCTCAATCTCATATTTTTATCTCCAAACTAGCTGTGTGGCAGTGGCAGATGCTAAAATAGAAACCGTGGCTAACAAAATGGCTGATACAGTGTGGCCACTAAAGTCCTTGACAAAATACACATTTCCAGTTTGAATGGGAATACCAGGAAGGAAAATTGACACACACACACGAACAGGGTACAGAACAGAACCATGTGTCCATCTGAATCAGAACTAGGCTATGTTCTGCCAGACTGACAGACAGTGGGGTTACTGTACCTGGTACTGTGGCATGAGGGTCACATGGTTGGTCTGACTGTTGTCAAACGTTAAGACATCAAACACCCCTACACAGTTCACCCGTAACCTGCAGGGACAAACGGCATGGTGAGCTGTGTGTGTGTGTGGGTGTGTGTGCGGGTTCTCCACATTCTGCCGTCTGAAAAAAGGAAGCCAGGACTAATACAGAGCTTCTGCTTTCACTGTACTGTACAGGAAATAAGCCACCAGATAAGCATCCGGGGGCTGCAGACACAATGGTTTATACACAGTTCCCTAGCAGGGAACTTTAGCTAGCTTGCCCACAATCAAGCAATGCAAAAATGGTGGGAATTCAGGACTACACAGAGACAGCAGCTGCAACATTGAACTGGTTTGAGGTAGCTATCAGTTTCTGACCAAACTGCGTCACATTAAAAATCTGTGTCTCTACCTGGTATCAGAAAACATGGACCTTGCTGGGATCCATAACCTTTGTCACCATTATGTGTGTGTGTGTGTGTGTGTGTGTCTGCAAGGTGTGTGTGTGTACCTGGTCTTGCCGGTGATGAGGATCTTGCTGGGGTCCATGACCCTACAGGCCAGGCCAGCAGTGTGGATGGTTCTGAGAGCTGAGCTCAGCTGGACGATGTAGGCCCAGATCAGAGACTCAGGAAGCAGACCAGCGTGCTGCCGGGGTGGTGGAGGCTCGTGCTGTCCTACAGGGGGGCACCAGACTCACATGATTAGAAACACATAGAGGCTTCTCAAATAAAAAGGATCAACTTCCTAGGCCAGTTTTGTTTATTTAACTAGGCAAGTCAGAAGAACAAATTCTTATTTACAATGACAGCCTACACCGGACAAACCCGGACAATGCTGGATCAGTTGTGCGCCGCACTATGGGACTCCCAATCACGGCTGGTTGTGATACAGCCTGGATTCGAACCAGGGTGTCTGTAGTGACGCCTCAAGCACTAAGATGCAGTGCCTTAGACCGCTGCGCCACTTGGGAACCAAATGTCAAGACACGTAGTCACAGACATACACACACAATGAACACTTGAGAGAGGTGTTAGTGTTATATAGAGTAGTAATTACAACAGAGGTCAGAGAGGCTGAGAGGCTCTGCTTCCTCTGGGCCTGCCTAGTAGCTATAGCACCTGTCTCAGGATCAGTTTCAGCCACAGCTTCCCCCCTACCCCAACTACAGCATGAGCACACCAGCAACCACACACACACACACACACACACACACACACACACACACACACACACACACACACACACACACACACACACACACACACACACACACACACACACACACACACACACACACACACACACACACACACACACACACACACACACACGACATCCCTACTATCACACAGACCAGCAACTGTCAGTGCTGGCACCACAAACATCCACTTACCCCCTACACCCCTTTACCACACTCAGAGAAACCGTTAGCACCGGTCACCTCACAGAGAAACCGTTAGCACCGGTCACCTCACAGAGAAACCGTTAGCACCGGTTACCTCACAGAGAAACCGTTAGCACCGGTCACCTCACAGAGACAGACACCACTAGTTGTATACACACACAACCCCTCACACAGACGGACATGTCTATACTTTCAAAATAAATCACTACACAAGACATTCACTCCGGGACATACAGAAAACCTGTTAGGAACAAGTCAAGTTTTTAAAAACGAGACGCGGTGAGGAACAAAGGGGGTCATGAAAGGGGGATCAGTATGAGAGAGGTGGAGGGAGTACGTTGGGGTCAGTATGAGAGAGGTGGAGGGAGTACGTTGGGGTCAGTATGAGAGAGGTGGAGGGAGTACGTTGGGGTCAGTATGAGAGAGGTGGAGGGAGTACGTTGGGGTCAGTATGAGAGAGGTGGAGGGAGTACGTTGGGGTCAGTATGAGAGAGGTGGAGGGAGTACGTTGGGGTCAGTATGAGAGAGGTGGAGGGAGTACGTTGGGGTCAGTATGAGAGAGGTGGATGGGGGAATGCATTGGGGTCAGTATAAGAGAGGTGGACAAAGACTCACCCCACTTCCTCTTGGTGAAGTAGGAGTCGGCAGTGGGGTCGTTGAAGTGCCTGCTAAACATGGTCTCTGCCCCCGCATGGAAGTCATAGGAAAACACCAACGCTGAGAGAGGAACAGGAGGTTAGCGTGGGGGTTATGAATCAAACATACACTGAAAACAAAAACCAATGGAAACACACTTAGAGACCACCCCCCCCACCCCCCCACCCCCACACACACACACACACACACAACTCACAGTGGTCTCCAAAGGCCTTGGTGGTAAAGACCTCCCTCAGGGTAACAGAGTTGGAGTGCTGGATCTTCTTCCACATGTCCACCAGCATCATACACTTGGTGTTCACCAGCCTGAAACCTGAACACACACACAGGAAAGACATTTAGAGAACATGACCACTCAAGAAACCTTTTATTTTCAATCAAGGCTGAGAAAAGACCTGATCATTTAAAATCTCAAGGACATGAAGGCAAAGTGTGTGTGTGGTCTCACCATGTACCCTCCTCAGGCAGTAAGGCAGGTCGTCCTTGCTGTTGACGGCCTTGTAGCAGGAAGTGATGTAGCTGAAGTTGCTGGTCTTCTGCAGGCGGTTGGGAGGAGGGACAGGCTCCAGGGGAAACAGGCTGTGGTAGCTGTCCACCTCAGATGGAACACCTGGGACAGGGATACACGGCATGAGAACACACGTACACGGAGTGGACAAATCATTAGAAACACACGCTCTTTCCTTGACAGACTGACCCGGTGAAATCTATGATCCCTTATTGATGTCACTTGTTTTAACAAGTGTAGATGAAGGGGAGGAGACAGGTTAAAGAAGGATTTTTAAGCCTTGAGACTATTGAGACATGGATTGTGTATGTGTGTCATTCAGAGGGTGAATGGGCAAGACAAATGATTTAAGTGCCATTGAACAGGGTATGGTAGTAGGTGCCAGGCACACCGGTTTGAGTGTGTCAAGAACTGCAACGCTGCTGGGTTTTTCACACTCAATTTTCCCAAGTGTATCAAGAATGGTCCACCACCCGAAGGACATCCAGCCAACTTAACAACTGTGAGAAAACATTGGAGTCAACATGGACCAGCATCCCTGTGGAACGCTTTCAACACCTTGTAGAGTCCCTGCCCTGACAAATTGAGGCTGTTCTGAGGGCAAAGGGGGGTGTACACAGTGTATATACACCAGCACACAATGTCTACATCAACTACATCAGTTGACACTCATCATCAGTTACAAGTTTTTATAGTTGAACAACATGACAATGTTCTACAAACCAACCAGTGTGACTATTTGTGTGTGTGTGTGTGTGTATGTAAACTGTCGTCAGGAATCCTACAGACAGAGACGTGACTCAGATGAGAGTCTCACTTTCAGCCTGCAAGGAAACTCCACATCGACCGCAACAGAAGCTACACAACCACACCGTCAGAACACATTTCAACTGTTCAACAATGACCACAACGTCAGAACACATATCAACTGTCCACAATGACCACAACTCCAATAACCCAATAATAGCCCCTCCACTACCTCTGTTCAGCCAATCAGGGAAGGAATGCTTTACCGGTGTTCTCTGATTGGTCGATCTGAGCCATGGTGATTAGATGTCTGTTTATCAGCTCCTAGAGGGAACCACAGAAAATGACATCACAGTATGATTGGAGGATTAGAACAGAGCCAGACAAACAGAACCAGGTAGATGAGAGAGAAAGAGTGAAATATGGAGACAGGGCAAAAAAGAGAAGGGCCCGAAAGGGAAACAGAAAGTTGGGGTTTCAGACAGGAAGAACCAGGGGGATGAAGAGAGAGAGAGATGGATACTGACAAATAAGAGACGGGGGGGTACCTGTCGGAGTTCATCAGCCATGAAGAAGGACGGGGCGTTGGCTTTGGGCTGCATGTAGGCCACGTGGGGAGCAGTGGGGGGGTAGATGTGGTAGGTAGGAAACACCTGCACAGAAACACATTTAATGACTGCACTTCCTATTGATGGAGAAATCATAACTGACAGTCCACTGATGATAATGAGGAATTTATTTTCAATGCCGTCAAGTAAGGGCAGACTAAATGGAACGTACCATCCCGGCCATGGGAGCGGGGGTATTGTCGGTGTAGAAGTAGGTGGTCCCCCCCACCGTCTCCTTCTGGATGATGTGGGCCCCCTGGTCAGACACACTGGTGGGCACCATGTAGTTAGCCGGATTGGGGTTGTTGGGGTTGGGGGTGTGGCTGCGCCGGCGAGGGGCGGGGGAGGTATGGGGGGTGATTTTGGGGGAGTGGAGGGGGGAGGACCCTGCAGAAAGAGACATCCCTGTGGAGAGGGGGGATACCAGAGAGGACATTGGTTAAACAGAGGTACAGAGTTCATTGGAATGGCTCCAATCATTGTTCTGACTAACGGGTGACTGACTATGGTGGAATTCATCATGTTGGGGATATACTTGAATAATACATTGTCTGCTGTTTTTTCTAGAGCATCTCCATTGTATGGAGTCCATTCACCTGGTTGCCAGGAGAACAATGGGAAGTAAAATCATTAGAGAACCTCTACACTGCAAACTCACTCAACCTGACATATGGTGCAAAAAGACAGCAAGGCTGAAAGCAATACAACCCCTTGGTTGGTGGGTTCTAAGTCAGAGAATGAAGTGGTTTTTGTAGTGGGTGGCTCACCGGGTGCTAGGGCAGCGGCGGTGGAGCTGCTGAGGCTGGGGTGGGGGAAGAGGGGCAAGGGGAAGGCTGGAACACTGGACTGGACCATAGTGGCCATGCGGGGAACCCCCTTAGGGATGAACTCATTGGCTGTAGGGTTGGGAGCCTGGGAGAGCGAGCGAGAGGGAGCATGAGAGAGAAAGAGCGAGAGATGCATGATATTAGAATTAGATTAAGTTGTTCTGCTTCATCAGAGATTGTATTAGTATAATGTTTGTTTCCTTGTAAGCAGCTTTGGCTTCATCGCATACTGGAAAACATACACTTCTCTATGTATTTATTTGGACAGTGAAGCTAAAACTTGTAATTTGGCTCTATACTCCAGCATTTTGGATTTGAGCGCAAATGTTTTATATGAGTAGACATCAGGGGTGCAACTTTAGTTTTCGAAGTGGGGGGGGCAGCATTTTTTTTTTTATCCGTTTGGATAAGTACTCCAAACAGCTTACCCGATCCCTCTGAGGCGTGTGTCCGCATGGTCCTAAAGCACACTATTGCCTCGTTTTGTATCACATTTCAATAATAAAACGGGGAGACAAAAATAAAATTTCAGAACGTCCCCAGTGAAAGTTGCGCCCATGGATGATAGTACAGAATGTCACTTCATTTGAGGGTATTTTCATACACATCCGTTTAACCGTTTAGAAATAAAAGTATCTAGTCCCTTCATTTGAAGGTGTCACTATTATTTGGATAAATTGACTTATAGGGCTCTATTTTCAGCTGGCGGTAAGGAGTTCAGAACTGTCAAACGCACGTTAGTTTGCAATTTCATCATGTAAAATCTGGCGCATCTGGCGCACTTTCCAGCTCTCGCACCAGGTTCAGCAATTTACCGGTCTAAAAATCAGCTGGTTTGCACTGAGGTGGGAGAGATGGAAATATTTTAGGTGTGTCCTTAAAAAAGTGTACAAATATGCCAATTTCAATGAATGCAACTAGGGATATTTAAGACCGATCAAAGCTGGTTTTAGCGGTAATGCAATTGGTTATGGCATCGATTTTGCCATAAATCGTGAACAATGATGAGTGGGAAAGTTGCAGATCCACAAAGATCATGCCCCCAAAATATACTAACCTCTCACCATAACCAATAACAGGAGAGGTTAGCATTTTATATCATAACTCCAAAACATACTAACCTCTCACCATAACCAATAACAGGAGAGGTTAGCATTTTATATCATAACTCCAAAACATACTAACCTCTCACCATAACCAATAACAGGAGAGGTTAGCATTTTATATCATAACTCCAAAACATACTAACCTCTCACCATAACCAATAACAGGAGAGGTTAGCATTTTATATCATAACTCCAAAACATACTAACCTCTCACCATAACCAATAACAGGGGAGGTTAGAATTTTTTGGGGGCGTATGATATGCCTCTCACACTCTTCATTAATCACGATTCATTCATGATTATCTGTAATCATGGTAGCATCCACATTAATGTAGAAGTATTCAGAAACCTATTATATTCTTATTTACAATGAAAGTGACTTCAAAATGACAACACATTATTTAGCATGAATTTCTATTGGGCACAACATAATCCAAACAAACTGCAAATGCATCCAACAAGTTTGAAGAGTGACAAGCTTGATGTAGTCATTGCGTGCTAAGAATATGGGAACAAATACTAAACTTGACTAAATTGAATATACTATAAATGGAATTTCTCCAAATACCTATGACACCTCCATTTCTAAATATAAAAAAAACATGAAAACACACTCAAATAAAAAAGGTGACTTTTTGTAATGTTGCCTCATAAAACATTTGATCTCAAATCCAAAATGCTGGAGTACAGAGCCAAATTAAACGTTTTAGCTTCACTGTCCAAATAAATACGTAGGGGAGTGTATAAAACAACCAACAGAGACAGGATGACATGAGCTAGAGAAAACACACAACCCAACCACCACGGATGGGTTTAGGTTGAACTATTTTCCACCGTAGGCCCTAAAAAAAAAACACAATAGACGCCTCAAAATCCAACTATTACCCTTGGTTGATAACCGCACCAGGACCCAGGGTAGTGGTGCTCTTACCTTTCTCCTTTGTGATATGCTCAGAGCACCAAAGTCACTGAAGAGTGAGGACATAGGAGAACTAACTGGATCTGGAAGAGGACATAGAGGAAGAGGGAACGAAGACTGTGTTGTCCAAGGGGAGTTTTCCATCGACCCACAACTCTGACCTGGTCCAACTGCGAGGGTTCCATGGAATAGATCTGTCAGTGATTCCATGGATGTTCCAATCAAAAAGTTAAAAGTAGTTTCAATTATAATTCTACAGTTTTTAGTTTCAATGATCTGATACATAAAGTGTTCTGTAGGTGCTGGGTTCTAACTTCTTACCGTGAGCGCTGTGGCTAAAGTTCTTTGCACCATCATCAAGGAGACTGGGAGAACTGCTGCTGCTGCTGCTGGTCATTCTCTACAAAACAATGACAAACAAAACACAGATGCTTAACAGTGTACTCTTTTAGTTGGCTAACATATCCTAGCAAAGCAAACAACCCTGATTTTCTTAAAAGGTACTAGTCTGTAGCAAAATAATTCCCATTAGTATCTGCATCACTGGCTGATTGTCTTGGAATTCTGCTTAGGTGTATAAATCTGGTTGAATTACAGATTAAATAGCCTACATACGTGCACAATTGAAATAAACAAGCACCTAGGCCTACGTAATTAATAGTCTTTGGACCAGTACTGAACCAGACTTTCTGATTAACATACAAGAAGAACACCTTTTTCACATTAGCCAAGTAGCACTATCATTCAGTAATTGACCCATATTTCCTCATTTACCGTAGCTCTGAAGCTGGTACCGGAACACTTGAGTGCATCTGTTCAGTCAGTACTATATAGTTTAATTCTGAGGCTGGTCATACCTGCATCATTGAGTATTTAGACTCTGCGGGGCTCCCGAAGCCATTGACCCCAATGAAGCTGCTGCTGAAGTAGGAGTTGGTCAGATTAGCATCAGTCCCACCCTCCATACCAGGGACTGCAGAGGACAGGGATGAGGGGTTCAGAATCAGACATCCCTTCTACTACACAGGCACAAGATCTGGATGGTCCTGGTAAATGTCCTATTCAATGTTTGGAAAACATTATGGAGACTGAGACAAACGATGCCATACAGACTATCAGCCTAATGTATTGTTTGGCCAGTTGCTGGTCGAAAACATCTAAATTAAAGAACAGCTCACTTTCTCCCTTAAAGAGTCAACAAGAATCTCATTCATTAAATGGCTGTGTGAAGCAAAATGCACGTAATGCACAAAAGTCGTTTAACTAATATTGACTGTCTTCATTTGCAGGACTGGTCCGTTACAGATGAGTAGCCAATCAGCAAGCTTCTTGAGAAGATGTAAACACTTCAACTATATCCAGTCAGTTAGCTAGCCAACTTGTGTGCAAAATGATAATATCCACGTTGCAATCAAACGTGTTATTGTGCATAGTTCAATGATATCACATACAGCTGTGTGGTGGTTGCAATATGTTGCTAGTTAATTATGCTAACTAGCTACTAAGTAAAGGAACTTCATAACACTGCAGCAGCTGTTTTGGGTTAGCATGTAAGCTAGCTAGCCATCCTACTCATGCATGAAGACAAGAATGATAAAATATCTCGCTTCCAAACTATTCCACATTAACTAGCGCGTTAACTTAGCTATTGCAAGAGTTGTGTAAACGTTAATTTGCCACAAACGTTGATTTTGCAAGAGTTGATTATGGCTAGGCTAAGTTGTTTAGCCATAGTTTGATAGTTAACAAGTTAGCCAATGATTGTCTGAATTTGCCCACTCACGTCTTGAAGCGGTCAAATACAAAACACTGAATTGTCTCAGTTAGCTAAATGCATTATTTGAAGGAGCTCAAACGTCGACGCTGGATGAAAACTTTAGGGCTCAGACACTTTAATTAGGTATGCTTGATTATGTAGCTTGAAAAAACACGTTTTTGGGGGCAGAGGCCTCAGAGAATCCCCGGGCTCAATTTTAACAAAGCCACTCACTCGCCCCAAAACCAACAACCACCGATGAGGATGTACTAGGCCCTGTCGTGTCGAACAGGGGGCAACCATCCCAAGCATACTCACTGGTTAACAGCTGTCCATCCAGAGCCGTGCCTGCAGACCCCAGAGAGTCGCTCTTTTTGGTGACGGTCGGCACCCCTACCGGGCAGGCCGGGGGTGCACTAAGCGGATACCCCGCTGCCGTCACGGCTCCTCCTGACATGGATAAAGGGACAGGGCTTCCTCCACCGTGAAGAGACATGCTTGCCATGGACGGTTCCTCGTGCAAAAACTGACACTCGTCCCCATAAAAGCAAGTCTTGTCCTTTGCGTAGTATCGGCAGAACTTCACCTTGACGCAGGGTATTCCGACACCCCCGAGCGGAGCAGCTGAAGCTGGGAGTCCACTGTTCATGGCACCGCTGCTGCCGCCGGAAAATATTCGAGCATAGAGAGACGTCGATTGCTAGTTAGCTTGCTCTCGAGCTGGGTTCGATTAATGTAAATGCAAAGCGATATGCAACAGCAAATATGATTCGTCCTCACCTAAAATTACATCACTCACATATACGTTTAGATGATAAGGACATCGCGTTTGATAAATCCTCGTCTCTTTTGTCGCTACCCATGTAGCTGGCCTAGCTAGTAGCTAGCCTGTTGTTGAGCCTCGTTCACCCTTGTTGTTGTTGTTTTCTGCTCTCTGGCTACTCCGCTAAGAACCAGCTAGCATAGCATTGCATTATGGGTAGCTTGCTACAAAGCAAAGCTCCTACCGCAAAAGCCAGCGGACTGGGTGTAATCATTAGTCCAAACAGTTGCAAAACGTTTCATTTTTGCAACACAAACAACAGTTTCTATTAGACAAATTCAGGTAGGTCCCGTTTCGTTCCGTTTGCTTCCGTTTAAGAAACGTTTAGCAACAGGTTCGGCGTAATGAATACGCCCCAGTGACATGTGAAGCGGCTTTGACTGAGGGACAGCTTTTTTGTCTGTGTACAGAACCAACGATTTCCAATACAGAAATATGTTAGTTTGTCACCATACCCAATCGTTGTATAGAATATGCAGTCATGAAAGTGCAAGTGACGTGTGATATTAAACCTCTGTGATGTAGTAAATCACTGATGTCACAAAAAGGCTGAATGTCATGTCACATTGTAGCAAGCCAACATTTAGGACTGTTTGTAGCAGGCTAAGCACAGTATTCCTTTTCCCTTTGACATTTCACCAGTCATTGGATTACTCGGTATTTGTATTATGTTAGCAACTATGAAAGTAATCACTTGATAAAGACATTTCTGTAAAGTAAAATACCTATGATCCTACAATAATATTATTATCAATCCAATGAAAATGTGAGAATATGAGAATATTTCAGACTAAATAAATATGTGTGATATTTTATATACATTTGGTTTCATTTTATTAGGTTATTAGAAATATTGCTATAAAATACGTAAGCGGTTATTACATTAGGGCCTATAGGCTCTAGTTCATCACCAGGTTATAATAGATAGTCTAGCAGTTAGAGTGTTTTTTTAATACATTTTTTTATTTAACCTTTATTTAACTAGGCAAGTCAGTTAAGAACCTATTCTTATTTACAGTGATGGCCTACCCCGGCCAAACCCTAACCCGGACAACACTGGGCCAATTGTGCGCTGCCCTATGGGACTCCCAATCACGGCCGGTGGTGAAACAGCCTGGAATCGAACCATGGTCTGTAGTGACGCCTCTAGCATTGAGATGCAGTGCCTTAGACCGCTGTGCCACTCTGGAGCCCAGCGTTGGGCCAGAAACCGAAAGGTTGCTGGTTTGAATACCCGAGCCGACAAGGTAAAAACTCTGTCAATATGCACTTAACCTAATTTGATCCAGTTTTGATCCACTTAACACTAATTTGTTGCCGTACTACTACCCTGTAAAACTACACATTTCACTGCACCTATCTGGTGTGACAATATACACTAAATATACAAAAGTATATGGACACCCCTTTCAAATGAGTGGATTCTGCTATTTCAGCCACACCAGTTGCTGACACCAGTTGCTGACAGCACACAGCCATGCAATCTCCATAGACAAACATTGACAGTAGAATGGCCTTACTTAAAGACCTCAGAGACTTTCAACGTGGCACCATCATAGAATGTAACCTTTCCAAAAAATAAGTGTTGTTATTTGGAAGTGGAAATGTCTAGGAGCAACAATGGCTCAGCCCTGAAGTGGTAGGCCACTTCAATGGCTCACAGAACAGAACTGCAGAGTGCTGAAGCACTTAGCGTGTAAAAATGGTCTGTCCTCGGTTGCAATACTCACTACCAAGTTGCAACAGTGAGCCAGGCCTAATCACCCAACATCAGTGCCTGACCTCACTAATGCTTTTATGGCTGAATGGAAGCAACTCCCTGCAGAAATGTTCGAACATCTAGTAGAAAGCCTTCCCAGAAGAGTGGAGGCTGTTATAGCAGAAAAAGGGTACCAACTCCATGTTAATGCCTAGGATTTTGGAATGAGATGTGTCCACATACCTTTGGTCAGCATTAGTAGTAGTGTAGTGTATTTTTTTTTAAAGCCAACCATCGCCATTTTCGTGGCCTGACATTCAAAGTTACTGTGATAACGTCATGAACCTTCAAGTACCAAATAAGTCTCTCTGAAAAAGAACCACAGATCAAACGTCACAAATAAAATATACCTTCTTGGGGCATCACTCTCGAGAGCTTCTCATTGTGAAAAAAAGAGACACACGTTGAACACCAATGCCAGTGAAGGAAAATAGCAGAGTTCTCATCGGTGAGTTATTAAAATAATCAACGTTTTTATTCAAAAAATAATCAATTGAATATTATTATCTCTAATCACGTTATTGACATTTTTTGCCTTATGTCCAACGACTGTTTTATTCGATAACCCTAAAATAACAATCCTAGCCTATATATTCTCAAAATACGTTTTATAATCTATGTTGCACAACACTATATGCTGAATTTTATACTTTCCCATAGTCGCAATTTCCCCAATAGACCTATCACCCACCTGCTGCGCATCATTTTGTCTTTTTTTAATGCATCAAAAGTTGTATTTTTTGTCTTTATCTGAAAGAAAAACATTACAACAAGTTGATGATTCTTCGTGTTGATTAGCTATTATAAACTCTTGTGTTTCACTGATCTTGTTCTCTCTGCAGCTGCGCTCCTGCTGCTGTTCGCCCGTTGTGATGGAAACGCGTCGCAGCCTCAGGGAGACTCACCTCGAGCGTACTGTATCACCAGCCTGGAGGTAGGTGGCTAACTGTGCATCGGTGGGATTATAATTGACCAAACTGACCGGTCACCCACTATAAACCTATGGCACATCAGGTTTTGGCCTCATCCAGGTTTTCAAACAGTTGTTCAAGAAAATTAGCCAGGGACGAGAAAGGAGAGTGGGCGAACTGCAGCCGGTGACTGTTGCGGGAATGTACACTGAGTGTACAAAACATTAGGAACATCTGCTATTTCCATTAAAGACTGACCAGGTGAAAGCTATGACCCCTTATTGATGTCACTTGTTAAATCCACGTTAATCGGTGTAGATGAAGGGGAGGATACAGGTTTTTAAGCCTTGAGACAATTAAGATATGGGTTGTGTATGAGTGTCATTCAGAGGGTGAATGGGCAAGGCAAAATATTTAAGTGCTTTTGAACGGGGTATTGTAGCAGGTGCCAGGCGCACGGGTTTGAGTGTGTCAAGAACTGCAACACTGCTGAGTTTTTCACGCTCACCAGTTTCCTGTGTGTATCAAGAATGGTCCACCACCCAAAGGACATCCAGCCAACTTGACACAACTGTGAGACGCATTGGAGTCAACATGGGCCAGCATCCCCGTGGAACGCTTTCGACACCTCGTAGAGTCCATGCCCTGACGAAATGAGGCTGTTCTGAGGATAAAACCAAACCTTGGGGATAGTACCAGATTTAATCATTAGGTAAAAATATGGGTTAATGATTCAGCAATCAGGGGGGCAGAGAGCTGCAGCAAAAATGGATCAAGCATATCAGCCCCAGTGGATTTTTTTTATATCAATCTTAAGCAAGGCATCTAGCACATCACAGGTAGTAAATTGTTAACATGAAAACAAAGATTAACTAGAAGTTGACGGGTTAACCGTCGGGGCAGCTAGAGGCTGGCGGAGGGAAGAGCAGGGTCAATTAAACCACTATGTCTCTAAAATAAAAAGCTTGCCGAGGTAAAATTATAATTAAAAGCATCACTTATCCCATTCTTCTCAGTTATGATGCCAGAGTCAAACAGAACTTGCTTATGCAGGGAAGAAGAGCAATTTCTACGCTTCAGTGCATTTGCTGTTTTCCAAAATGTATAAGGATCACCAGCAGAGTCAGAGATAGAGTTTTAAAATTAGCTTGATTTAGCTTTCTTTATTATTATTTTTTTTTCCACCTTGATTTAACCAGGTAGGCTAGTTGAGAACAAGTTCTCATTTACAACTGCGACCTGGTCAAGATAAAGCAAAGCAGTGTGACACAGACAACAACACAGAGTTACACATGAAGTAAACAATAAACAAGCCAATAACACAATAAACAAGTCAATGACACATTAGGAAAAAAAGAAAGTCTATATATAGTGTGTGCAAAAGGCATGAGGAGGTAGGCCATAAATAGGCCAATAGGAGCGAATAATTACAATTTAGCAGATTAACACTGGAGTGATAAATGAGCAGATGATGATGTGCAAGTAGAGGTACTGGTGTGCAAAAGAGCAGAAAAGTAAAAATAAATAAAAACAGTATGGGGATGAGGTAGGTAGATTGGGTGGGCTATTTACAGATGGACTATGTACAGCTGCAGCGATCGCTTAGCTGCTCAGATAGCTGATGTTTAAAGTTGGTGAGGGAAATAAATGGAGATAGTACATCTATATCTCAATTATCTCAATTGTCTGAAAGATTGCCAGTCCGCTACAGAGTCCGTTTTTCTCGCTTTGGCCCAGGCCTGATTTCTCAGTTAGCTCCGAAGAAAACCAAGGGTTAGATCTATCTTTGACTCGAAATAGTTTAAAAGAGGCATCTTTATCTGGCAGAGGAATAAATAGGGCTTTTCACATTTAGTTGTGTGGGTTTTGAGATCAATTGAGTCAGATTCAAATCTATGCATATACTCTTAAATTGATATGAGGCAGAGGAAAGCCAATCCAGATTCAAATCCCTTAAAATGACCAACTCGGAGGACAAAAAAGGTGTTAAACACTCAGATATAGCGCTAATAGCATCCGCCATGGCAGCAGGGGGGAGGTCAATCCCAGCAACAAATAAATGTGTATTCTGGTTTATGGACACATCATGGGGAAATTGAAGAGGTAGGTGTGGAAGGCAGTATGGCATAGCTCAGAGTATCTGCATGCAGTTCCTGGTAGAGAAGTGGTGGAGGGTGGTGTGGGGGGCAGGGTTGCTGGCTGTTCTCCAGTCTCTGTGAGGCACCACCGGACGTAGTTCTAAAGGAGCTTCTGATTTGTCTCAGGGAGTTGATGACTGGTCTGTTGCTCCTGTCAGGTGAGGTGGACTGGCCACCCGGAGCAACATCCTTTAACGAAGGTGGGGACTGTCTCTTTGTACAGGTCTACATTGTCGTAAAGACAGTCCAGGCTGAGGGTGGGATGGTGGGCCAGGTGTACGATTGGCCATAGCACACAGTCCTGAGAGAGGCTGGCATTTACCCTCTGGATGGTGGCAGGATGAAAATCTCTCCTCTGGAGCAGGTTAGATATTACAATCTTTGCAACAGGGAAGATGGTGGAGGCCCTCTCCATCACTCCCCTTAGTGATGTGGCCACCCTCTCTTGTTGGGCTCGCAGGTCATTGATCCCAAGGTGAATGATGATATGGCTGGGGGAGCCAAGCTGGGCCACAGTCAAGAGCTCCATAGCTCCCTCTGTTGTGGTGCACTATAACTTTTCCACTTTTTTATTTGGGAAAAGTTTGTTCTCTGATATAAACTTTACATTGGTGTCTATCACTAATATAATGTCTGGTTTCTCGTCAGGTCTATGGAGGATGGCAGGAGGGATGTGAGTAATTACAGGCTGTGAGATGGCGATGGAGGGGGTCAGCTGGGTTGGTGCATTGGTTGGTTGGGTTGGTGGGTGGGTGGGTTCTGATTCAGCTGTTGGTTTGGTCCTGTGTTTTTTATGGGACTCTTTGTAGAGTGGATGGTAGTAGCTGAGATATTCCTGCCTTAGCTCATGTAGCTCCTTCTTATTTGGTCGAAGTAATGGACAAATTTATCCAAACTGGCCTCCGAACCTTCAACCATCACAGTGCCAATATTATAAATATTAATGTTACATTTGGGGGTGGAATCAATGTACAGTTGCCTAATTTTTCTGTTTTATGACATTTTAAGTTAATTGTTGGAGCAGGGTGCCAAGGATAATGTGTGTAGAACAGGTCTACTTTTATTTCCTTGTTCATTTTTAGGATGAAGTCTTCCCTCAGAGTCTCTGGGGATTGACTTTTTCACATTTTCAGGATACGTGATGGCAAGGTCTCTGAAACAATGTCTAGAGAATGTGTCCATCTCCATCTCCATGGTGACCTCTTTAAACAACTCTTTGCTACAGAATGATGTGCATGTGCCTCTTGATGTACCTATAGATAAATGCTCTTTTTAACAAAACCCTTTTATGAAAAATACAAATAAAGATATTAAATGTGGCCTATTTTAGGCTATAAAGACATAGCTTAGGCTGTAAATACATGACGTTACCGTTTCGTTTCCCCTGGCCCAGATGGGTTTAGAGCGCATAGGCTTCTCTAGGCTTCCTGCAGCTGTGGTTATTATCAGTAGGCTACAGTTGACCAGATTGAAGCACAGATTAATTGTGTACGAGTTGACAAAATCATGAGGCAAAATCAGTCTAAACAGCAGAACTTTGTCCCTCCTTTCAACACTTTTGTGTCAATATTTTGTATTAAACCAAATCAAAAGCGCTGGGGCAAATGGCAGCTCACCACACGTTTCCCGGTGGCCCTGCTGTGCTGATCTCTGCAACGTGGACAGATGGAAATTGCCACACAATGTCATAAATGAAGAAACAACATATATTTATGATCTACTATACATTTTTTGGTTGTTGATAGTATCTCAAAATGTTTCCTAAAGTATCTCAAAATGTTGAGATAGTATCAACATTTTATGAAAGAAATGTGGGTGGGTGGCGGGAATGTGCTTCCGGAATTCCCAAACTGTAAACTTTTCCCTTGAAATGTACAGCATTGTACTGGCAGTAAAGTTGCCAGCTTAATACTGTAATTTTGCAATACAGCAGGGATGCTGTAATAGGATTTACAGTATTATTACTGTAATCATTACTGTAACACAGCTGTATTATAATTACAGTATTTTGAGTCACTGTACATTTACAGTGTCCTTTTGAGATGAACCTCACAAACAGTAAACCTGTATTTATCTTGGGTATTTTTCTGATGGCAGACCTATAGGCTGTGTAGCATAATGCCATTTCACATTGCATTGCAGAAGGATGCAGAATTGCTCTGATCATTTTGTAGGTCTGTTGTATTGTGTTCTTGAAGAATCTTGTAAACTTTTTTAGAGGATAATAAAAATGAAATTCTGCTGCCTTAACATAACAAAGATAAAGAAGACTCTGACCTCAACAAGGTCAAAATAATACAAATGCATAAGAGAGGAAGGTAGAAACTCATAGGTAGTAGTGGTGATATAGCACCACACCTACTAGCCTACAGTTCCTTCAGAAAGTATTCATACCCCTTGACTTATTCCACATTTTGGAATATTCAGTGTCATCCTGGTAAGCAACTCCAGTGTATATTTGGCCTTAGGTTATTGTCCTGCTGATAAGTGAATTTGTCTCCCAATGTTTGCTGGAAAGCAGACCAAACCAGATCTTCCTATAGGACTTGGCCTGTTCTGTTTATATATATATATATATATATATATATATATATATATATATATATATATATATATATAAACTCCCTAGTCCTTGCTGATAACAAGTATACCCATAACATGATGCAGCCACCACCATGCTTGAAGACATGAAGAGTAGTACACAGTGATGTGTTGTGTTGGATTTGACCCAAACATAAGGGCAATATGTAGCCAAGCGATTACGAGCGTTGGGCCAGTAACCAAAAGGTCGCTGGTTCGAATCCCCGAGCTCACTAGGTAATTTTTTTTATCGATGTGCCCTTAAGCAAGGCACTTAACCCTAATTGCTTCTGTAAGTCGCTCTGGATAAGGTCATCTGTTAAATAATTAAAATTAAGTAATGCTTTTTATTCAGGACATAAAGTTAACTTCTTTACCACATATTTTGCCGTTTTACTTTAGTGCAAACAGGATGCATGTTTTGGAATAATTTTATTATGTACAGGCTTCCTACTTTTCACTCTGTCATTTAGGTTAGTATTGTGTAGTATTATTTATTTAACCTTTATTTAACTACGCAAGTCAGTTAAAGGACAAATTCTTATTTACAATGACTGCCTACCCTGGCCAAACCCTGACAACGCTGGGCCAATTGTGCGGCGCCCTATGGGACTCCCAATGCCTGATGTGATACAGTCTGGAATTGAACCAGGGACTGTAGTGACGTGTCTTGCACTGAGATGCAGTGCCTTAGACCACTGCGCCACTTGGGAGGCCAAAAGGAGTAACTACAATGTTGTTGATCCATCCTCAGTTTTCTTCTATCACAGACATTAAACTCTGTAACTGTTTTAAAGTCACCATTCATGGTGAAATTAAGCAATGTTTTACTCCTGAACTTATTTAGGCTTGCCGTAATAAAGTGGTTGAATACTTATTGACTCAAGGGATTTCAGTTTTAATTTTTAATCAATTTGTAAAAAAATTATAAAAACCTAATTCCACTTTGGCATTATGGGGTATTGTGTGTAGGCCAGTGAGCCAAAATCTGTTGAATCCATTTAAAATTCAGACTGTAACACAACAAAATGTGGAAAAAGTCAAGGGGTGTGAATACTTTCTGAAGGCACTGTTCCTGTAATACACAGTGTAAAAAGTTTTCATAACACATGCTTATAGATGCAATCCTTTAAATGTGACCAAGTCAAAGAGAAAAAACAGAACTGCTATTTCAATAGAAATTCAACTAAATGTACAATTGACATTCTGGTAGGGCTTCTGGTACAAACTTTGGTGATTATGTGACGGAATTACTTTATGAATATTCTGTGATCTCTATTCAACTTCAAAAGCCACATCATTTTAGAGCTGGTCTTCCTCTCTGACTCTCTCTCCCTGACATGGTGACATGTTGTTCTGTGTTCCAGGGAGGGTTGTGTACTCTGTCTGAAACCCATCTGAATGGTTCTGGTCCTACCAGACTAGAGGTCCCTGCTGGACAGAGGCTCCTGATCACCATGCAGAGCATCCCAGGAGACCCTGTCTGCAGCTGGAGCCGTGGAGCTGACCCAAAAAGGTGTGTGTGTTTGTTGTTTTACCTGGCGCCTCAAAGCCACTGTGTTATTGTTATTGCATCCATAGGGGTGTACTTTTGCCTCCCTGCTGTCTTCATCTGTAGTTGTTTGCCCTGCCAACAGAAGGGGCTATTCCGTGACCATACTACAGACCCATGTGAGTGATTCTGGAGTGTACACATTCAGCTGTGAGAGAGGCGGGATCAACTCCTCTCTGACCCTCTCTCTACTGGTCGTACCTTCGCTGAGTGAGTGACAGCCACATGACCCAATACTCTTGCTCTTTTCGACCTCAAACCTCCTCAGACTACCCAAAACCATATTCGCAGCATCCTCTTCATTGCTACAAAATTATTATCAAAAATGATGTTCCTAACCACACAATCATTT
Source organism: Salvelinus alpinus (assembly GCF_045679555.1). Lineage (NCBI taxonomy): Eukaryota > Metazoa > Chordata > Actinopteri > Salmoniformes > Salmonidae > Salvelinus > Salvelinus alpinus. The sequence continues at coordinate 63,528,241 of NC_092093.1, forward strand.
GAAATCATATTCAGATCTACACAATATTCATGTCTCGTATCAGAGTTGAATCTATAGCACCATATTGATTCTGAACCCCATTGAAATGATGTTTGATGAAAAATTCATAGCTACGGCTCAATCCACCTATCTAGGACTTCCCACAAAACCACAGCTGAAATTTATCCCTGGGAAAAGAGGCTTCTTACCAGACTATCAGTGTTCTTCAGAGGGAAACCCTAAGCCCAAGATCAAATGGTTCAACAACCTTGACAAGACTGGGTACGGTCTCACCAAACTTCAATGAAAATGTATAGAATCCAAAAGAATCGTTTTCAGGGTATTGCTTTAAAGTTTTATAAAGCAATGGCTATACATGATTTCAATCTCAGCCATCAATAGCAGCCGTACCATAGTTTAATTTCTCCTCCGTTCCAACAGAAAAGGTAATGATGGGACAGACATTCCCTCTACAATCAAAGAGAGGGCTAACAACAAAGAGAAAAGTAAAAATTACTACAGGACAGCAGTTATGTGCTGTGCTAGCAATTCTCAAGGAGAGGCGTGTTCTCAACTATATGATTACGGTAAGGTAACCGTTGAACAAAAGTCATCAAATTACAATATTACATTTACAGTACACTATAGCGTGAGCATGACCATATGTGTTTTTCTGTGTGTGCCTCAGATCTGGACCGTGTCAGTGATGAGAATGAGAATGATGAGGCTCCAGAGATCACTGTGAGTCCTGGGCAGCCCCTGCTGCTCAGCTGTCGGCAGAAAGAGAACAGCACCACACAGTGGCTGACTGACAACCAGGGACAAGTAAGCTTTATCAATCTGACAATCTTTTTTTCACGTTTTATCAGCCTTCTCTTCACTCTGCTGAAAACCCTTCCACCTTTCCCATCACGACTTTCTCACTGTATTCATGTAATGCAGATGTAATGCAGCATACCATATTTTCCTCCAGGTCTTCAAATCTCAACTCACATATAAAGAAATAGATATGACCTACCTGTTCATTGAGTCGGTGACAGTGAACCACAGTGGAATCTATACATGCCGGAGCAACAAGAACAAGGTCAAAACCACCCATGTCCAGGTCCTGGGTCAGTTTATAGGCTACAACACTGAATCCTCCTCGTTACCTTTGTTTTCAGTCAAACATTCCCTTTTAAATGTCTATCTGTACTTGGTCTTTACTAATCTCTCAGACAAATTCTTGTTATCTGTCCTGATTCTCTCTTTATCACCACCTGCCTGCATGTTTTTGCCCGAAACGTGATCTCCATGTGATTTCCTGTGTTGTGTGTCCTCAGAGAAGGGCTTCATTTCCATCGACCAGCTGAATGAGACCAGTACCATCTCAGCCCAGGAGAAGCCAGGGTTCTGTCTGCGGGCCCTGGTCTCCTCACACCCTCTCCTACGCTGCCATTGGCTGGGCCCGGACAGCAGACAGACCCAGTGCCCTGAGCCCACACGGCTCTGGAAGAACAGGTAGAGAACGTCAGATGTAGTTATGTTTATGTACAGTAGTTTGATGAGGTTTGATGTGGATACTATATATGATTCCCTGTGGTTTCACCATCTCTCCCTTTCTCCCCAGGACTCTGGAGTTGTGTAACATAGAACCAGGAGAGTACCAGTTACACCTGGAGGCTGGGGAGCTGAACCTCACAAAGACCCTCTCTCTGTGTGTGGCAGGTGAGTGACAGCCGATTGCCCAGATAGATAAGATGTGTGTGATTGTGTGCATCCTCAGTAAGACACCTGTCCTTGTCCTCTGTCTCTCAGGTACGTCCACCCCCAGTCTCTTACAGAATGGAGACAATATCACCTGTGAGACCAACACCCCCCTCCCCTTCAACCTCACCTGGAGCTCCTGCTCTTTGACCAATGACAGGTATTAGATCTAGGTCCGTTTCTAATGTTAGGATTCAGCTCTGTAGTGGTAGGCACCAATATCGATCATTTGATATGATAACGATATCAAAAGATATCGATAGGAGCAAGGCATATCACGATATCAGTTTATCCTTGCTGTTAAACTACACTGTTGTGTTAAAGAGCATACGTGACTGTTCCTGCAACCCTACTTAACTGCCTGCTGATGCAATCACATGTTTTTACCCTGATGCCCAACGCTCCCCACCTCTGCTTCGGAATAACAACAGCCTTGGGGCGGACAGTGGCGCTGTTTCCCCCTACTTGGCAATCCATCTTTAACCTGTGTCTGTCAACCTGTGTCTGTCAACCTGTGTCTGTCAACCTGTGTTTGTTAACCTGTGTGTGTTAACCTGTGTGTGTTAACCTGTGTATGTTAACCTGTGTGTGTTTACCTGTGTTTGTTAACCTGTGTGTGTTAACATGTGTGTATTAACCTGTGTGTGTTTACCTGTGTCTGTTAACCTGTGTCTGTTAACCTGTGTGTGTTTACCTGTGTCTGTCAATCTGTGTCTGTTAACATGTGTGTGTTAACCTGTGTGTGTTAACCTGTGTTTGTTAACATGTGTCTGTTAACCTGTGTGTGTTAACCTGTGTCTGTTAACCTGTGTCTGTTAACATGTGTCTGTTAACCTGTGTCTGTTAACATGTGTGTGTTAACCTGTGTGTGTTAACCTGTGTGTGTTAACCTGTGCTCTTTTCCAGCTGTCAGTCAGAGTCTGCAGCCTGGAAGGAGATCCCTGCCCCACCCCCGAAGCTCTCTGACTCAGACCAGTTCTGCCATAAGAGGGTTCTCAGCTCCCGGGACAGTACCGAGGTGGGGGACTTTGTCAAGTGCTGCATCACAAACTCTGTCCACTCACAGTCACACTGCAGTGAGACACTGTTCAACATACTTGGTAAGTGGTCGATCAGGAAAAATGTGTCCTCAGAAAATAATTGACAACTTTAAATACGTTTATAACATTTGTCCCTGTGTGCAACAGAATTGGTCACAGTATTGTCATAGCTATAGTCAGACATTAGTTATATCTAAAAGAAAGGAGGACCAAGGCACTCTTCATATAATTCATTAAAATGCCTTTATTTGTATGATTTTTTAAACTTTGTTTCTATTGAACATGCCATACAAATAAAGGCATTTTAATTAATTATATGAAGAGTTCCTTGGTCCTCCTTTCTTTTTGATGACCAATTTACCCCTTTTACCTAAGAGCACCTTCTGTCTACTAAAATGTACTATTGTGTACCTTAGTAACGCTTCCCTTCCTCCTCTTTCTATTAGTTATATCTGTTCCATCAGCCTCCTCTCAACTCCTCCTGAAAGTGTCCAGTCTGGTCCTGTTCCTGGCTTTGATGCTGGTCAGCCTGGCGCTGCTCTACTTCATCAGGAAGAAGGTACTCACACACGTAAACATACATACACACACACACACACACACACACACACACACACACACACATAAACATACACACACACACACACAAACATACACACACAAACACACACACACACACAAACACACACACACACACACACACACAAACACACACACACACACAAACACACACACACACACACACACACACACACACACACACACACACACACACACACACACACACACACACACACACACACACACACACACACACACACACACACACACACACAAACACACACACACACACACACACACACACATACACACACACACACAAACACACACATAAACATACACACACAAACACACACAAACACACACACACACACACACAAATGCACCGTCCCACCTTCCTGATATTTCCTGTGTAGAAACCCCAGTACCAGAGTCAGCTGCAGATGATCCAGATGACGGGGCCTAATGACAACGACTACATCTACATCAACTTCAAAGACTTCCAGTATGACCAGAAATGGGAGTTCCCCAGAGAGAACCTGGAGCTGGGTAAGACTGGGGGAGATGTACCAGTGGAATCTACACGTGCTTCTACACCTGCATTGCTTGCTGTTTGGGGTTTTAGGCTGGGTTTCTGTACAGCACTTCGAGATATTAGCTGATGTACGAAGGGCTATATAAAATAAACTTGATGATTGATTGATTGAATGACAGCCTGACCCATCTACTTGGGAATCTCTAGTCTCCAGTACAGCCAGCCTCACCAATAGTATTCCCACCAACCCTGTGTTGTTGTGGTCTTTCTCCCCAGGGAAGGAGCTGGGCTCTGGGGCCTTTGGCATGGTGCTTCAGGCTACAGCCTACGGCATCAGCAAGCCGGGGGTCTCCCTGCAGGTGGCTGTCAAGATGCTGAAAGGTACAGGGTTTTACCTGTGTGATGTTTTACCCTGCTGGCTAAGTGTTTGTGTTTGCTGAAGAGACTTTGTCATACTATTGTACCCTGCACCAGTGAAGTCTCTCAGGTCATTGTTGAGTGGTAACGTTTGCCCATGCAGAGAAGCATGAGACAGTAGAGAAGGAGGCTCTGATGTCAGAGCTGAAGATGTTGACTCACATCGGACAGCATGCCAACATCGTCAACCTGCTGGGGGCGTGCACTGGCTCAGGTACGACAGCCAATCACAGGCTCTGTGATTGGCTGTGTGACTGTGTGTGACTCTGTGACTGTGTGTGGATCTGTGACTGTGTGTGGATCTGTGACTGTGTGTGGCTCTGTGACTGTGTGTGTGACTCTGTGACTGTGTGTGTCTCTGTGATTGTGTGTGACTGTGTGTGGCTCTGTGACTGTGTGTGACTCTGTGTGGCTCTGTGACTGTGTGTGACTCTGTGTGACTCTGTGACTGTGTGTGTCTCTGTGATTGTGTGTGACTGTGTGTGGCTCTGTGACTGTGTGTGACTCTGTGTGGCTCTGTGACTGTGTGTGACTCTGTGTGACTCTGTGACTGTGTGTGTCTCTGTGATTGTGTGTGACTGTGTGTGTCTCTGTGATTGTGTGTGACTGTGTGTGGCTCTGTGACTGTGTGTGACTCTGTGTGGCTCTGTGACTGTGTGTGACTCTGTGACTGTGTGACTCTGACAGGGCCCACGTACCTGATATTTCAGTACTGCCGTAACGGGGACCTGCTGAACTACCTGAAGAACAACAGAGAGCTCTACCACAAGTCTCTGACCGAGGCCTTCACCAGGGATCGCTTCAGCGGCCTTTACCACAACCTGCCCAAGAGGAGCTCCAGGTTGGGATTAATGTAGGGGTGTCAAGGTTTAGTTTAATTCAGAAATTGGATTGTAGACTACTCTCATGGTGAAGTAGAGGTATGATTGTGAGGGTTAATGTGCTCTCATGGTGAAGTAGGGGTATGATTGTGAGGGTTAATGTGCTCTCATGGTGAAGTAGGGGTATGATTGTGAGGGTTAATGTGTTAATGTGCTCTCATGGTGAAGTAGGAGTATGATTGTGAGGGTTAATGTGCTCTCATGGTGAAGTAGGAGTATGATTGTGAGGGTTAATGTGCTCTCATGGTGAAGTAGGGGTATGATTGTGAGGGTTAATGTGTTTCATGGTGAAGTAGGGGTATGATTGTGAGGGTTAATGTGCTCTCATGGTGAAGTAGGGGTATGATTGTAAAGGGTTAATGTGCTCTCATGGTGAAGTAGGGGTATGATTGTAAAGGGTTAATGTGCTCTCATGGTGAAGTAGGGGTATGATTGTAAAGGGTTAATGTGCTCTCATGGTGAAGTAGGGGTATGATTGTGAGGGTTAATGTGCTAATGTTGATCTGTGTTCTTCTTAGTGAGTTCCAGAGGCCAGTGGACAGCATGTACATCCCCATGTCCCCCACCACCACTAGAGGGCAAGAGAGCATCGCCCTGATCAGCCTCAACTCTTCTCCCATGAACACCTCTGATGGTCAGTGTGGGGTAGACACACACATTCCCACATACACACACACACACAAATTAAGAAATAGGCTTGCTTACTTACTTAAAATATCTGTAGGATCTCTCCACTGCTGTCCAGTGGATTCTGTTGATCCCAGCTGATCCCTGTTGATCCCAGTTGATCCCTGTTGATCCCAGCTGATCCTAGCTGATCCCTGTTGATCACTGTTGATCCCAGATGATCCCAGCTGATCCTAGCTGATCCCTGTTGATCACTGTTGATCACTGTTGATCCCAGCTGATCCCTGTTGATCCCAGCTGATCACTGTTGATCACTGTTGATCCCAGATGATCCCAGCTGATCCTAGCTGATCACTGTTGATCCCTGTTGATCCCAGATGATCCCAGCTGATCCTAGCTGATCACTGTTGATCCCAGATGATCCCAGCTGATCCTAGCTGATCACTGTTGATCCCTGTTGATCCCAGATGATCCCAGCTGATCCTAGCTGATCACTGTTGATCCCTGTTGATCCCAGATGATCCCAGCTGATCCTAGCTGATCACTGTTGATCCCTGTTGATCCCAGATGATCCCAGCTGATCCTAGCTGATCACTGTTGATCCCTGTTGATCCCAGCTGATCCCTGTTGATCACTGTTGATCCTCAGGTCCAGGGATCTATGAGGAGTTAAATGAGCTGCAGGAGGCGGAGGAGGAGGAGGAGGAGGAGGAGGAGGAGGAGGAGACGCTGACCTACGACGACCTGCTCAGCTTCTCCTATCAGGTGGCCAAGGGCATGGACTTCCTGTCCTCCAAACACGTACGTGGAGCAACTACACTGCCCACTGCAAACTACACACTACACATGGCACCATATTCACTTCCCCATGTCCCCTCAGAATTATACAAGGCTGCGCTCATTGCAATACATCTTAATACTCCCTGGCCTGTACCCTACATCATCACACCCTCTCTGTGTCCTGGGTGTGTGTATCTGTCTCCAGTGTATCCATCGGGACCTTGCGGCCAGGAACGTGTTGGTGACTCAGGGTGGACTTGTAAAGATCGGGGACTTTGGACTGGCCCGGGACATCGACAACGACTCCAACTACGTAGTGAGAGGAAATGTAAGGACTATACACAGGAGGGAGTGTTTCGGTCGTCACTAGTTAGTATTGCTTGACTTGGGCAGGAGTTCACCGGAGCTGAATACCGTCACCTTCAATTTTCAACTGCTTGAGCTCCTGTTTCTCTTATAGAATATTAGCTCAAAATTATTGTAGTATCAAAAGCTCCTGCACCTAAATATTAACAGTACCGGCACCCACAATGAGTACCAGCACCTATTTCAGTCAAGCACTGCTAGTTACCACATAAACCCTGCCTATTTCTGCTATTTCTCTTCTTAAAATGTGATTTTAAACCTAAGTTTAACCGCATTGCTAACCTTGTGCCTAACTCAACCCTTAAAGTAAGACTAAAAAGCTAAAGAAATAATCCTGCTTTTTTTTTTACAATAGCCAATTTTGACTTTGTGGCTGTGCTATATAGTGGAAACCAAGTGGTTGTCTGTATTTGACAAATTCTCTGTTGTGTCAGTGACAGCTGTGTTCTCAGAATCCAGTGTCAGTGTGTGTGACTGATGTGTGTGTGTGTGTTGTGTTGCAGGTGCGTCTGCCAGTGAAGTGGATGGCTCCAGAGAGTATCTTCCAGGGGATGTACACCATGCAGAGCGATGTCTGGGCCTATGGTATCCTGCTGTGGGAGGTCTTCTCTCTGGGTAGCCACATAAACATACCTACTCTTACTTGTGATTGTATTGTAAGGTGTCAGTGTATGTGTGGGATGGGGGTGGAGTGGGAGGGTTCAAAAAGCATACTTTTGTTCACAAAAAAATAAGAATATCCACTGGACACACTGGTTGAATCAATGTTGTTTCCACGTCATTTAAACTAAATGAAATGACGTGGAATAGACGTTAGATTGACGTCTGTCCCAGTGGGTACAAACTACACACACACACAATGTGTGAATTTGCTACTGGCACTGACCCTGTAGATTACATTCTCCAGTTTTTTTTCTCTTTCTTTCTTGTTTCTTGTGGGGGTTTTTGTTATACTATTTTTATATTTATTTAATACTGCACTGTTGGGAAGGGCTTGCGAGTTAAACATTTCACTGTACTTGTACATATAAAACTTGATGTATTCCCTGCATGTTTCTGATACAGGGCCTTCAGAAAGTATTCTCTCCCCTTGACTTTTTTAACATTTTGTTGTGTAACAGCCTGAATTTAAAATGGATTACATTGAGATTGTCCAACAGTTGACAAAAAAAGGGCATCTATTGGTAGATGGGTAAAACTAAAATGAAAGCAGACATTGAATGTCCATTTGAGCATAGTAAATGTATTAATTACACTTTGGGTGGTGTATAAATACACCCAGTCATTACAATGATACAGGCGTCCTTGTAAAGACAGTCCGGGGTTGATGATCATGAATCCCGTTCAGTGAAGCCTAGAAAACCGGTGACGTAGACCTCCGGTTTTTACTCCACAATACTAACCTAATGTCACGGATCCCCCCGGTACTGATGCTCATTCTGTTCACCAGTTCCGGAGGTCTACGTCACCGGTTTTCTAGGTGAACTGAACGGGATTCATGATCATCAACCCCGGACTGTCTTGTCTGATTACACACACCTGGTTCCCATTTCCCCTGATTAGTATGTTATATACGTGCCCTCTGTTCCCTCTGTCTTTGTCGGTTATTGTTCCCATGTGCGTTGGTGGTGTGAGTACCTATGTGTTGGTGCAGCTGTTATGCTGTGTGTTATATATATTGTATATTATGGGTATCATCCCGTGTCGGTCTATGAGGTTTACCCTCGCTCTTTGTTTGGGTACAGCCCAGTGTTTTGTATATGTGTTTGTTTTTGGTGTATTAAAAACCCCTATTGTGTACTCCTGCGCCTGTCTCCAAAATATTTTATACCAGCGTGACACCTAAATGACAGAGTGAAAAGAAGGAAGCCTGTACAGATTACAAATATTCTGAAACATGAATTATGTTTGCAATAAGGCACTAAAGTAAAACTGCAAAAAATGTGGCAAAGAAATGAACTTTATGTCCTGAATACAAAGTGTTATGTTTGGGGCAAATCCAACACAACACATCACTGAGTACCAATGGTGGTGGCTGCATCATGTTAATCGCTGTTCTCGCTGCCAAAGGTGCTTCTACAAAGTATTGACTCAGGGGTGTGAATACTTCTGTAAATTAGATATTTCTGTATTTCATTTTCAATATGTTTGCAAAAATGTCTAAACATGTTTTCACTTTGTCATTGTGTAGATAGGTGAGAATTTTTTGTTGTTGATTTAATCAATTCTGAATTCAGGCTGTAACACAACACAATGTGGAATAAGTCAAGGGATATGAATACTTTCTGAAGGCACTGTATTAAGTGATTTGCTCTCTCTCTCTCTCTCTCTCTCTCTCTCAGGTGTGACCCCTTACCCAGGGATAAAGGTGGACAACAACTTCTATGTGATGATAGAGAGAGGTTTTAAGATGGAGCAGCCATACTACGCCAGTGAATCTGTGTACATATCCAGACCTGCTCTGCACCTACATCTATAACATTACATCATACACATTTAATTAGAATCAAATATAGGAACTGTAAAAGAGGTTTCATCCCCGCTCCCTTCCTCCCTCCTGCAGGTATTCGATCATGTGTAAGTGCTGGGCCTTGGAGCCTCGGGACCGCCCTCACTTCTCCAAGCTGGTGGCCTTCATGGACGACCAACTGGCCGACATGGAGGAGAAGGTGAGGCTTAAACAATACAACAAGCCTCAATGTAGGCAATCCTCAATGCACGTCCTTCCATTAAAATCATGATTTCTTGTGATTTATCTTTTAGCTCTACCATAACATCCTGGACAAGAGCTGCAATCATGCATTATACCAGAATGCACCTGTGAAATCTGATCTCTCAGCCTTGGCCAAAGAAAAGGATCTTCAAGCACAGTCACAGAACCAATACTGCAAGACCCACTCCACTGGAGAGGCCCCAACAACAACAACCACAACACTGTCTGACATGGTTGCCATGGAGACTGATGATGATGACAAACCACTGAAACCATGTCAGTGAGAGCAGTGGCCTATCTTTCTAATTCTTCTATGCCATAAGGATTTCTCATATTATATCCTAGTAGTGTATATTTGTATAATGCTGTGGATTTCAAATGCACTGATGACTTGCTTTATCCAAATATGTTTAACAATGAATATGTCAATTAAAACTGTTTTTGTATCAAAGGCTAGCTCTGTCACTGTAGGAATTGATAAAGTAATATTTAACATTGTAACATAGTAATGGATGTCAAATTTAACACAACCTGTTTTTGTGAACATATTATACACTGTGTGCAACTAATTCAATATTAATCATGTTATTACTGCTTTTGGAGAAGAGATATTTCAATAATTTTGACAGCTGGATTATTCTGTCTTTTCTTTTCTGTGTGAAGTTATTTTTTATTAATAACAATGATTTAGTTTTCGGTATGTTTGTCCATCTGAGTTCTGGAAATTATTCAAATATTTGAAATAAAGTATTTGAAATTATCACTGTTTTTGTGGCTTTTATAATAGGTCTAATGAGTGACATTGGGAATGAACGGTGGTGTTTTATATTTATAGGGGGTGGGGAGCAATGGCACAAATTGCACGATTGGTGGCGCCAGAGCTACATTAGTCGCAAGAGCTACGCCTGCCGTTCCGGTGTCCTGAGATGCAATAGTGTCATTCACCTGGCTCGCATCAAATTAAAAGCTGTGAAATACCACTTTATCTCAATTCAAACCTTTTGAAATATAACAAACAGGCCACGGTTCGGGTTGCATTATAAGCTAGTAAGACTTCAAATCTGGGCATAAAAAGGCATGAGGGGTCATAGCGCCTTGTTGTCCCGGAGTTCAATAACCCAACAGTATTGGCATGCTGGGCTTTTCTGTTGACCTGTCCGAAGGGCAGTTTTGGGGCCGCTACTAATGAGTCTGTGCAGACGAGACAGTAGAGTTTAATATGGACATCGGATCAGTGAATTATCTCCCTTACGAGGACTTTGTGGATGTTTTCGGTAACGTGGTGGAGAAATGTCCACTCATAACCGCCGCAGTGTGGTCCCGCCGTCCCTTCTCGAGCCTTGCTGACCTGGAGGCCAGTATAAACGACTTCATCGATGCCCTCCCCGAATCAGGTATAGCCAAGGATGAATGGATAACCAATAAGGCGTTTTTAGTTCTTTCTTTAAAATGTAATATGATATTTTTATTTTTACATTCAGCTGGTGAGAGATTGTTAAACTATAAGGTTTTTAAACGTGGGTGTGAAATATATTTTACTACACGCTATTATATTAATCAATGAATATTGGATTTGAGATGATAGTTTTTCCAGCATCGGACGACTATCTAAACTCTACTATCCACAGGTAAAGAGGGAATCCTCAGAGTTCACCCCGACCTCACGGGTAGAGACCTCCAGAGTGGGACTCTGACCCGGGAGTCGCGAGAGGAACAGGTCCAGGCCGGTTTGGACACGCTGACCACCGCAGAGGTCTCTCGCATGGCCCGGCTGAATACGGAATACAAGGACCACTTCGGTTTCCCCTTCGTGATCTGCGCGCGGATGAACAACAAGGCGACCATCCTGCGGCAGCTAGAGGAGCGGCTCCGGAACGAGCGCACCATAGAGAGGGCGTGCGCCATCGATGAAGTGAAGAAGATCTGTCACCTCCGTCTGCAGGGGCTCGTGGTCCCGGAGACGTCCAACAAGCTATAACTGAGTGACGGGATGACATACAGTTTCGTGTGGTCTACCTGCTGAGTTGTATGTGTTTGAATAGTGCATCATAATGGCTGCGTCATTGTTGTGCGTAAAGAAGTAACTGTGCCTAAATGTGCTTAATTGTACCAAGTGCCAAAATTGAGCAAAATTAATTAAATAACTGCAGATGTTTTATTGATTTTATTCTGATTTCAAATATTAACTTTAATTTGATAAGTCTGAGATGATAGCTTAATAAAGATTTCAAAATATAGTACATTCTTCACAGTGCCTATCATTTAGACATCAACGATATGATAACATAAGGTACATGTACAAGGCTATATAACTGGTGTGAGTGAGTCATTTTTGTCATATAACAATTTATCAGAAAATGCATCAGTATTGTTAATATTGACAGCAGAACCATGTACTGTGCGTAAACTGCCAAAATGTTCAGAGAAAAGTTTGAAATCTGAAGTGCATTGGTTTTAAAGCACTAAGCTTGCTTTAAAAGTAGCTCTCACCAGAGTTGTGTGGTCTGTATCACCACGGTCTCTGCAAGCTGCTGGTGCTACTGCCCAGAGATCAGAGCAATAGTATAAAGTGGGTCAATATGTATGTCCAATGCAAAGTGTCATCATCAGTGCATGCCCCTCAGGTCCTCAACACCAACATGAGGTCAGTTCAGTCGCAGAATGATGACATCACAGACAATGCCCCTGCAGTCCTCTCCTTTCACGTCTCTTCAATCTTTCACGGCCGACAACGTACATGAATGATGCCAGCAGAGTCTGTTTGAAAAGTGCCTTCCTTTTCTTCCGTGTCTGCCCAATTTTCAACAATATCAGCCCGGCTAAGCCTAGTCTCTAGAACCTGACAGGGAGTGGGAGTGTAGGGGTGAGGGGGGTGTGGTGGTAGTGGTGAGCGGTGCCGGTGTGGGAGCCCCTGCCACCGCGACCCTGACCCCAACCCCTGACCCCCCGACTCCCATTCCAGCCCCTCCGACCCCCAGCCCAGCCCCCCCGACCCCCAGCCCAGCCTCATCCTTCAGGTCCCCTGACGTAATGGACGAGTCCTGCTCGGGATCGACCCCCCTCACTCTCTTCTTGTCCTCCTCCTTCTTCCACTTCATCCGTCGGTTCTGGAACCAGATCTTGATGTGTCTCTCTGTGAGGCTGAGGGTGAGGGCCAGCTCGACACGCCGCGGCCTGCTGATGTACTTGTTGAACAGGAACTCCTTCTCCAGCTCCAGGAGCTGGGCTCTCGTGTAGGCAGTCCTTGTCCGCTTGTTCTCCTCTGCCTCCATGTAGTGGCCTGGGGGGAGGATGGGGAGGGAGGGGAGGGGAAGATAGAGAAAGAGTGAGAGGCAATGAAAGAGCGGGAGGGGAGAGATGGAAAGGGTTTTGAGTTTTTAACTTGACATTGTACCTTGTCACAGTCAAAGTCCCAAATGCACAATCTAGATGAAATTGGCAATGACCCACCAGTGGGTTCTAACCCACCCTGGGTCTAGCTGAAACGCACACAGCACGCTGACTGAACTCAGCTCACCCACTGACCACCCAAGAATGCAGAACATCTACTGTATAGAAACAGTTGGGTAACTGATGATAACTAAAACACATACAGTAGGCTACATCAGATGACAGGTAAACCCTCACAGCTGTCAATGCAACTATAGCAACAGATACTGTATACTGACTATGGAAAATGACTATGTGAGGTATCATGTATTCTGTGCAGAACAATTCTGCCTGGGTCACAGCACACTGAATTTCACATTACTGCATATTCTATAACAAAGACTCACAAATGGGTCAATCAATTGGAGGGAAAATTGTTAGGACTATTAAAAAAAGAACAGTAACATTTCGATTACTGTGGGTTTTGTTAGTTGACAAAAGTGTACAATAGTTAAACATCTTGTGGCTTATAATCAAATTTCTTTTAACATTATAGGCTATTATTCGATAGTAATTTCACCTGAAAAGTTTCACTAACTTGAACTGTTCAATAAAACACAAAGGCTGGATCAACAAGACAATTTACAGACAGTCCGTTAATTTAATGTAATGACTTTTATAAAAAATGAAGGTAGGCCCGCGTGATAAAAGTACAGCCATAGTTTTTCCTGTATCACAACTACAATTCATTTGTGTTTTGAATTATGAAATGAGTAGCACAACTGTTAAACTTTTTTATTGGTGAAGGTGGTCGTTGACTTCAAAATAAATAAGCATTTCAAATCTATTCTATTCAATAGTTGAACTGCTTAATTATTCGTTTTAGAGTAAGCTTATTCTTGCCCTGGTTGCGTTTGTCCAGTGAGGAAAATATTTTTACTGGAATAAACTTTTAGCGAAATTATTTGACAAAAAGTGTATAGTTTGTAAAGTTACACAATTTTATAAAGCCACGGGAATAAACAATAAAAGCACATATAGCCTAATTAAGTCATATTTAAAACATTTGTATCCTAATTGTCCTATTAATTACAAAGAATATTTTTGTTATTGTTTTTGAGGAAGGTTGAGTTGAGAGAATAATTGTCTATAGGCCTACGCAATAATTGAGAAGAACCTTGTGCTCTGCTCTAACTTTTCCACATCTTGTTACCATCAATTTATTTAAGTAACATCAGTGCCTCACTTGGACTGAAATAGGTGCCGGTGCTCATTTTGGGTTCTGATACTGTTTATATTAAGGTGCAGGTGCTCCACAATACTTTTGAGCTAATATTATATAAGAGGAACAAGAGATCAAGCAGTAGAAAATTGAAGGTGCCGGTACTCAGCTCCGGTGAACTCCTGCCCAAGTCAGGCACTGAGTAACATACATTACTTTATGTTTCGTTTAATTGTGTAAGTGGTTTGAAAACGTATTCAGATATTTTAGGTTAGAGAACAAAAGGCTCAATCGAGTTCCCATTTACCCGCTGAACCAAGTTGACTTAAAATGGCCGCAACAGAAAATACTTTTAGGAGGAAGAGTTGACTCGTTATTTTGCTACGATTCCTAAAGACTCCACCTTAATGATATACCCTTTAATATATTTGATATGTCTAAAAATATTGATATAATTAAGGTTATTGTAAGACACTGTAATATATACTACACAGAATTTTTCATGAAGTCCTATATGGATAATAACTGCCATTAGGAAATCATTAACAAAGAAATTGTCACAACGGAAATTTTCACATATTTGAAGTAAATCTCAACTTGGTACTTGAGACAGGAGGCACACCTTCAGAGGCACACAAAACAGTTTGGCTTGTATTAGGGAACCTAGGTCCTTTACAGATTGATTGACAAGGTAAACTGACACCCACCCACGACATACATTGTAGACATCATGATGTAATTTAAGTTCTTATACATGCACAAAAGACTCGGTCTATTCAAACTTCATGAACATTTACCACGATTAACGTCTGATCATTTTCTAGGCCTATATCCACAGCAGTGGCATTAGCCTACACATAACAGCAGCAGCAACTCATGCTCCATACACGACAGTTGATTGTGTGAGTTAAATAGCTTTTGAATTACACTCAATGTTCAGTTTATTTCTGCTGAATTCCCTATGGTCAAATAACATTCACTCCATGGCTATTGGCAAAAGAAAACTCCTGAATGTTCAATTAACTATTACATAAATACTTTTGTTGAAATATTGAATTTTAATCAAATAGATTATCCACTTGTAGGCTATTTCTACAGTATAAAGGTGTGTTCAAACGAATATATTTAGATAGGCCTACTGTAAAAGAACGGTCTGCAAAATTCCTATAAATGTGTGGGTAGATTCCTTGAGAGGCCTAGATGAATTCCTTTCTTTGCAGCCCTACAGCAACGAGAACTATGCGAAAATTGCCAAGGTGACTGCAGTGAGTTACCTGCCCACTGTCCCTTCCAGGTTTGCACGTGAGACTTGGTGCTTTTCATCCAGGGGAAAGGCAGGTGGTATCTGTTCCTATCCGCACACAGAGCCAGCTCCCCCGGGTCTCCGTAACCCCCCGGTTGGAGAGTCTGCTGGGGCGCCTGGGGGTGGTGGAGCTGCGGCACACCTGGGTCCTCTCGCATGGGCATACTGTACGGAGCAATATCAGGGAGACTTGCCTGGTCTAGCCCTCCGATGGAAGGCGAGGAATAGACGGACTGAGCCTGCCGGCCCATGTAGAGGCAGGGCGGAGGGCTGTGGCTGAATTCCTCGCTGTGGGGTCTCTGGTAGGGGCAGGGGTCTTTGAACAGCTGCGCGGGGGAATAGTAGTGCTCTTCTCGATTCATGACTGCCGAGGGCCAGGGCTATCCAACGGGTGTGTGTGCACACATGTACATGCGCCCTATTGCCTTCGCTGCGTGGAACCTTGTGCTCTGCTCTACCTGTGCTGCTCGTGCATCTGTCGCCGCTATAGGCCCTGCGCAGATGTGTCACCGCCACCACGTGACCCTGCTGCACCTAAGCCATTGGTTTCACTGATTACACAAAACTGAGAAGTTGTCACCTTAGTTTCTATTCGTGTCTGTATTCTCTGCCCCGCGGTGCGACAATAATTGAACAGAATTGACCGTGCACAAATCAATGCCCTCGGCAAACACTCTACTGTTTGACGGCGGATATCTGAGACCCACCTGCTGCAGGTTGGTCCTAATGCAGCGATATACAGGTGAGCAGCGGAATCTGCGGGTCCTATCGCTGCGAGCGGACAGGGGCTAATGCCATCGAACTAATCAGAGATATTGCGGCCTGTAGAGAAAAAGCACGGAGAGAAACGCAAACAGAACGTGCCTCCACAATGTCAGTATCATCACGGCTTTGTCTCTCTTGGTGGAAAAGAAGAAGAAACGATGGGAATGCAGTGCGCTCGTGAAGCCTGAATGCAGATTTCACTGCCGTAGAACAATGTCAGCCATTGAACATTTATATGAACGTAGTTCTCTTATCAATAGGCGACTGATAGAGGGGGAAATCGATAACCAGATGTATAGGCCTAATAGCCTACTCGCATCGGCTGACCCTGGTGATAAGCAACTTGCAGCGGCGGTTGTCTTGGAAACTTGGCAATGAGATGTGAGGGGGATCAAAGACCAAGTCCTGGCCGAACCCTCTCCTGGTTGGATACCTTTTAGTGTTCTCTTAAAAGTGGCCGAACTTGCGACTTTTTAAATCCAACCCATTATAGCCAATGGCTCATTTAACACCATTTAACTGATCTCCTCTGGTTCATAACAAACAGCAGCCGAGCTCGTGTCTCCCACCGCCATTCTTCCTCTGTGTTTGCTGGACATTAGGCAGACAGGTGCTCGCTCCATTAAACAACACTCTTCACGGTAAAGTAAAGAGGAGAGCCAGGGTGTAAACCAATTAGCATGGAGTGAGGAGCAGCACTCAATTAGCGCGCGTGGTGCGAGGAAATACACGTCTCTCCAGGCGGGTGAGCACTTTTACGCAGCAACTGAGTGCCAGGCAGCAGCTAAGGCCCGCGACTTATTAAAATATAAAATGTATTACCATGTTATAACTGTAATGTTATAAAGCACTAGCATTTCTTTCAGCTGGCCTTGCAGGCCATCGATAATAACCATTAGCCTACATGAGATAGGAAATAAATAAATACATATATATCATGTTTACATTGTTTTTCTATTTTGGCCATTGTGCTTACATAGGCTTTATCTGCATTTTAGACATCACAGTTGATGTCTAAAATGGCCAGTCAAACGCACACAGAAACGAATAGGCCTATGGCAGCACTGAGTTCTTCAAGAGAGATTATGACTCTTTCTCCAGTATCTTAATGGGGCACTCAGCACCTGCTATAAAGTTCAAGTAAACCAATTCCATACAAATCAGTCCATGTATTGTCGCTTAATGGTGTTTATATTTGCTCGTCGTTTGAACGAGGAAGGAAACTGTTAACCGCATGTATGTCCCCACTACACTGAAAACGCACAACGGAGTTTATGAAGCGTGACTGCGTAAAACGCTATTTAGACCCCTTATCCATGGCATTGAAATTTGCGTAATGGTTTTAAGTGAAAGGTAATGCGGCGTTGCTGAACCCAAATGCAATGATTCACAAACAGGTTTGCAAATAAAAAGCCTTTAAGGACTCTTAATATCAACCGCAATAAAACGGCTGTAGGCAATCGAGAGGGGCCATAGCCGTATAGAGTGCAGTACAGGTTATGGACCCAACGGGTTAGAAACACCAGATGGAACGGAGTGCCGTGGGGAGAGATACTATAATGCTTGAGTGAATGGCCATGCTGTTCATACTGATGTTGCCTCATATAGTCCCTGGGTTACACCCATGAGCGCCTAGCGAGCAGCATTATTCATTAATTAAATCTTAAATTAAATTGCTCAAACAAGGTCTTTCTCAACTCATGGAAATGGTCAATCCCATAAAACAATCTAAAGTAATAGGGATAATTAGTATTGCCTAATAACCCATCAACAATGATAACAATGATAATTGAGGACCGCTGACCACTGAATGCACGTTTTTAAACCTGCTCTTTTAAGATCACTTATGCACTTTGCACTGTTTTAACGTTCATTCATTGTTATGCTTTGTGTGTTTTTGTGTCTGTTGTTTAACTAACTATATGTATGCCGCTCCCTTGGCCAGGGCTCACTTGAAAAGGAGATGTAAATCTCAATGTGACTTCTCCGGTTAAATTAAATATGTATATACTGTATATATTTATTTTTTATCTTTTATTTAACCAGGTAGGCCAGTTGAGAACAAGTTCTCATTTACAACTGCGACCTGGCCAAGATAGAGCAAAGCAGAAGTTTGGACATACCTACTCGTTCAAGGGTTTATCTATATTTGTACTATTTTCTACATTGTAGAATAATAGTGAAGACATCAGAACTATGAAATAACACATGAATGCCAATAGTGTGCAAAGCTGTCGTCAAGGCAAAGAGTAGCTACTTTGAAGAATCTCAAATATAAAATATATTTTTACACTTTTTTGCTTACTACATGATTCCATATGTGTTATTTCATAGTTTTAATGTCTTCACTATTATTCTACAATGTAGAAAATAGTAAAAATATAGATAAACCCTTGAATGAGTAGGTGTGTCCAAACTTTTGACTGGTACACACACACACATTTATATATATTTCCAAATTAACAACAACCATGATGAACTAATAAGAATAAATATTGTTGTTGTTGTATTATCCTATTTATGTGTAATTAAAAACGAGAATTATTGAAGTAAAATGTTGGTTAATGGATTAGAGAAAAACCAAGTGGAATTCAAAGAACAAGTTTTACAGAACCTGAGGAGTGTCACGAAAACAGTAGATATTTATTTCTTTCACAAACAAAGCCGTTTCTGATAGAAGCAGGTATATACATGTCAAAAATGACTAGACACGATAAAAAGTGCTTACCCATGGCGACAGCCATAGCTTATGTAAACATGGCCAACACTGAGTAACGACCAAATGCAAACGACAATTAAAATCAAATCTATTCTGAGTGAAGAAATTACGGCACCATAAATCAAACTATGAGAGACAATGTGAACTAACGACTGCAAATCAGCTTAATGCCAAATCGAAAGGATTAAGCAACAAATATACTATCTACATTATGGGATTTTGAAGTACCATTTTGTGGGCCTAATAATATGTAGACTATATTTTAGGGAAAAATCATTGACATGAGAAGAGTAATTTGAACACTAGAAGAATATTTATTTCACCTTTATTTAACCAGGTAGGCAAGTTGAGAACAAGTTCTCATTTACAATTGCGACCTGGCCAAGATAAAGCAAAGCAGTTCGACACATACAACAACACAGAGTTACACATGGAGTAAAACAAGCATACAGTCAATAATACAGTAGAAAAATAAGTCTATATACAATGTGAGCAAATGAGGTGAGATAAGGGAGGTAAAGGCAAAAAAAAAGGCCATGGTGGCGAAGTAAATACAATATAGCAAGTAAAACACTGGAATGGTAGATTTGCAGTGGAAGAATGTGCAAAGTAGAGATAGAAATAATGGGGTGCAAAGGAGCAAAATAAATAAATACAGTAGGGGGAGAGGTAGTTGTTTGGGCTAAATTATAGATTGGCTATGTACAGGTGCAGTAATCTGTGAGCTGCTCTGACAGCTGGTGCTTAAAGCTAGTGAGGGAGATAAGTGTTTCCACTTCCATAGATTTTTGTAGTTCATTCCAGTCATTGGCAGCAGAGAACTGGAAGGAGAGGCGGCCAAAGGAAGAATTGGTTTTGGGGGTGACCAGAGAGATATACCTGCTGGAGCGCGTGCTACAGGTGGGTGATGCTATGGTGACCAGCGAGCTGAGATAAGGGGGGACTTTACCTACCAGGGTCTTGTAGATGACCTGGAGCCAGTGGGTTTGGCGACGAGTATGAAGCGAGGGCCAGCCAACGAGAGCGTACAGGTCGCAGTGGTGGGTAGTATATGGGACTTTGGTGACAAAACAGATGGCACTGTGATAGACTGCATCCAATTTATTGAGTAGGGTATTGGAGGCTATTTTGTAAATGACATCGCCGAAGTCGAGGATCGGTAGGATAGTCAGTTTTACAAGGGTATGTTTGGCAGCATGAGTGAAGGATGCTTTGTTGCGAAATAGGAAGCCAATTCTAGATTTAACTTTGGATTGGAGATGTTTGATGTGAGTCTGGAAGGAGAGTTTACAGTCTAACCAGACACCTAGGTATTTGTAGTTGTCCACATATTCTAAGTCAGAACCGTCCAGAGTAGTGATGTTGGGCGGGCGGGCAGGTGCAGGCAGCGATCGGTTGAAGAGCATGCATTTCGTTTTACTTGTATTTAAGAGAAATTGGAGGCCACGGAAGGAGAGTTGTATGGCATTGAAGCTCGTCTGGAGGGTTGTTAACATAACACACAACAACAATATATTCACCAGGACCAAGAGTTTTTCTTAACAAGCTGACCAGGCAAATCTCCCTGGGCTTTATAATTCTAACGTTAGATAAGGCCCAGTTTGTTCGCTTTGTTATGTTTTTTTCCCCATCAATAGCACAAGGGACATGACTGCAAAAACATCTCTGCTGTATTACAACTCGAACGTCAAAGGCCCTGAGTAAATGCGGATATCACACGTCACCTGCTGGATTAAAAGGCACATTACATCTGTGGAAAACAACTCCAGCCAATCAACCCTGGGTATACCACTGTAGAACATGTGGGCGTGACTTGAATACAACTCCAGCCAATCAACCCTGGGTATACCACTGTAGAACATGTGGGTGTGACTTGAATACAACTCCAGCCAATCAACCCTGGGTATACCACTGTAGAACATGTGGGCGTGACTTGAATACAACTCCAGCCAATCAACCCTGAGTATACCACTGCAGAACATGTGGGTGTGACTTGGATACAACCCCAGCCAATCAACCCTGGGTATACCACTGCAGAACATGTGGGCGTGACTTGCATACAACCCCAGCCAGTCAACCCTGGGTAATACCACTGCAGAACATGTGGATGTGACTTGGATACAACCCCAGCCAGTCAACCCTGGGTATACCACTGTAGAACATGTGGGCGTGACTTGGATACAACCCCAGCCAGTCAACCCTGGGTATACCACTGCAGAACATGTGGGCGTGACTTGGATACAACCCCAGCCAGTCAACCCTGGGTATACCACTGTAGAACATGTGGGCGTGACTTGGATACAACCCCAGCCAGTCAACCCTGGGTATACCACTGCAGAACATGTGGGCGTGACTTGGATACAACCCCAGCCAGTCAACCCTGGGTATACCACTGTAGAACATGTGGGCGTGACTTGGATACAACCCCAGCCAGTCAACCCTGGGTATACCACTGTAGAACATGTGGGCGTGACTTGGATAACCTGAGCTAATTTACTCTCTGTGTTTGATATCTCAAGAGATAATACAAGGCGGAAACTTGCACTTGGCTCAAGACTTGGTTCTAATACTATGCCATCATACTACGCCCACTCCAATTTGCATACCACCCCAACAGATCCACAGATGATACAGTCTCTATTGCACTCCACACTTCCCTTTCCCACCTGGACAAAAGGAACACCTATGTGAGAATGCTATTCATTGACTACAGCTCAGTGTTCAACAGCATTGTGCCCTCAAAGCTCATCAATAAGCTAAGGACCCTGGGACTAAACACCTCCCTCTGCAACTGGATCCTGGACTTCCTGAAGGGCCAACCCCAGGTGGTAAGGGTAGGTAACAACACATCCGCCACGCTGATCTTCAACACAGGGGCACCACAACCTCTCCCTCAATGTGATCAAGACAAAGGAGATGGTTGTGGACTACAGGAAAAAGAGGACAGAGCATGCCCCCATTCTCATCGACGGGGCTGCAGTGGAGCAGGTTGAGAGCTTCAAGTTCCTTGGCGTCCACATCCCCAACAAACTAACATGGTCCAAGCGCACCATGACAGTCATGAAGCGGCCACGACATAACCTATTCCCCTTCAGGAGACTGAAAAGATTTGGCATGG
Source organism: Salvelinus alpinus (assembly GCF_045679555.1). Classification (NCBI taxonomy): domain Eukaryota; kingdom Metazoa; phylum Chordata; class Actinopteri; order Salmoniformes; family Salmonidae; genus Salvelinus; species Salvelinus alpinus. The sequence continues at coordinate 63,550,381 of NC_092093.1, forward strand.
GTTATCAGATCCTCAAAAGGTTGTACAGCTGCACCATCGAGAGCATCCTAACTGGTTGCATCACTGCCTGATATGGCAACTGCTCGTCCTCCGAACGCAAGGCACTACAGAGAGTAGTGCGAGCGGCCCAGTACATCACTGGGGCCAAGCTTCCTGCCATCCAGGACCTCTTAATCAGGCGGTGTCAGAGGAAGGCCCTAAAAATTGTCAAAGACTTCAGCCACCCAAGGCATAGACTGCTCTCTCTGCTACCACACGGAAAGTGGTAACAGAGTGCCAAGTCTAGGTCCAAGAGGCTTCTAAACAGCTTCTACCCCCAAGCCATAAGACTCCTGAACATCTAGTCAAATGGCTACCCAGACTATTTGCATTTCCCCCCTCCCCACACCACTGCCACTCTCTGTTGTCATCTATGCACAGTCACTTTAATTAACATGTACATGTAGGTAGAGGGAGACACTCAAGTTTTTTAGTGCTATATCTCTTGACACATTGATGAAAATAATCATGGCCTCTAAACCTTCAAGCTGCATACTGGACCCTATTCCAACTAAACTACTGAAAGAGCTGCTTCCTGTGCTTGGCCCTCCTATGTTGAACATAATAAATGGCTCTCTATCCACCGGATGTGTACCAAACTCACTAAAAGTGGCAGTAATAAAGCTTCTTGAAAAAGCCAAACCTTGAACCAGAAAATATAAAAAACTATCGGCCTATATCGAATCTCCCATCTCTCTCAAAAATGTTAGAAAAAGCTGTTGCGCTGCAACTCACTGCCTTCCTGAAGACAAACAATGTATACGAAACGCTTCAGTCTGGTTTTAGACTCCATCATAGCACCGAGACTGCACTTATGAAGGTGGTAAATTACCTTTTAATGGCGTCAGACCGAGGCTCTGCATCTGTCCTCGTGCTACTAGACCTTAGTGCTGCTTTTGATACCATCGATCACCACATTCTTTTGGAGAGATTAGAAACCCAAATTGGTCTACACGGACAAGTTCTGGCCTGGTTTAGATCTTATCTGTCGGAAAGATATCAGTTTGTCTCTGTGGATGGTTTGTCCTCTGACAAATCAACTGTAAATGTCGGTGTTCCTCAAGGTTCCGTTTTAGGACCACTACTGTTTTCACTATATATTTTACCTCTTGGGGATGTTATTCGGAAACATAATGTTAACTTTAACTGCTATGCGGATGACACACACCTGTACATTTCGATGAAACATAGTGAAACGCTAAAATTGCCCTCCCTGGAAGCCTGTGTTTCAGACATAAGGAAGTGGATGGCTGCAAATGTTCTACTTTTAAACTCGGACAAAACAGAGATCCTTGTTCTAGGTCCCAAGAAACAAAGAGATCTTCTGTTGAATCTGACAATTAATCTTGATGGTTGTACAGTCGTCTCAAATAAAACTGTGAAGGACCTCGGCGTTACTCTGGACCCTGATCTCTCTTTTGACGAACATATCAAGACTGTTTCAAGGACAGCTTTTTTCCATCTACGTAACATTGCAAAAATCAGAAACTTTCTGTCCAAAAATGATGCAGAAAAATTATTCCATGCTTGTCACTTCTAGGTTAGACTACTGCAGTGCTCTACTTTCCGGCTACCCTGATAAAGCACTAAATAAACTTCAGTTAGTGCTAAACACGGCTGCTAGAATCTTGACTAGAACCCCAAAAATTGATCATATTACTCCAGTGCTAGCCTCTCTACACTGGCTTCCTGTTAAGGCAAGGGCTGATTTCAAGGTTTTACTGCTAACCTACAAAGCATTACATGGGCTTGCTCCTACCTATCTTTCCGATTTGGTCCTGCCGTACATACCTACACGTACGCTACGGTGCCGTGGCAGAGATCATGTGGGCTATACTCTGCCTTTTCTCAGGATGGTAAGTTGGTGGTTGAAGATATCCCTCTAGTGGTGTGGGGGCTGTGCTTTGGCAAAGTAGGTGGGGTTATATCCTGCCTGTTTGGCCCTGTCCGGGGGTATCGTTGGATGGGGCCACAGTGTCTCCCGACCCCTCCTGTCTCAGCCTCCAATATTTATGCTGGAGGCTGAGACAGCTCCCCCCCGTGTATTTTGTTATTTTTTACTGCTGCTCTTTAATTACCTGTTACTTTTATTTACTCTTATTCTTATCCATATTTTTTGAAACTACATTGTTGGTTAAGAGCTTGTAAGTAAGCATTTCACTGTAAGGTCTACTACACCTGTTGTATTCGGCGCATGTGACTAATAAAATTTGATTTGATCATGTCAGTTTACAGATCGTACCAGCAAGATTCACAATGAAATAACAGAGCTGAGTGCAAGATGGGAATAAGTGTGTCAAAATTGAAAATAAGAATAGGAAAGACACGACCTCCAGTTAAAAGATCAGTAGAAACAAATGCAATTTAATCAGTTATGCTTGTCACAAACTGACAACATCAACCCCAATCTTTCTCACATTCTCAGACAATACATTCTTTCCAGTCATTCAATGGTTATGTATGTCTTTCCAGTCATTCAATGGTTATGTATGTCTTTCCAGTCATTCAATGGTTATGTATGTCTTTCCAGTCATTCAATGGTTATGTATGTCTTCGAGGGAGAAAACCTCCTCTGGTAATGCCGTTACAGCACTCCCTACAAGGTTATGATGTCAGTGGCTCCTCCCACTGGGAGTGTCTTTGACAGGTGCGCGCTGGTTTGATTGATAGGTGTGGCCTATGGAGTGAGAACTGGCCCTGAAATGGGCGTGGTCTGATGAGGAGGAGGAGCTACTATCGGCGGAGAGAGCGGTCTCTACAAGAGGAAGGGACATTAGATGGGGAGTGTTCTTTAGAATGGGGACTGTGTGTTTTGTGACCAGGGACACTTTTATCCCGGTGTTTCTTGTCTCTATGGCTGTATCTGTCATCGTCTCCAACCCCTCTGTATTTGTAGCCGTCTCTGTGGCACTTGTTGCTGTCTTTGTCTCTTTTGTGTGCATCTTTGAGACTATGTTCTCTGCTGTCCCTATGACTGTCTTCGTCCCTGTGTCGTCTGTGACTGTCTCTGTGGTCTGTGGATGGGGTCCTGCTGTGCCTCCTACACTCTGATGTCTGTTCTCCTGAGTGGCCAGTAGGGCGGCGCTGTGGGATGGTGGTGCGCAGTGTGTTGAGCAGGAAACGCTTGTTGGTGCTGCGCAGTGGACATTTCATCCTGGAAGACAGTTGAACCAAAATTAACATTTCAAATCCAGCAAGGCCTTCAATATGAGCCATTATCTTTGATATGCATCTGTCTTGGTCTGTCACAACTTGCCATGTGTCAAGTACATTCTGCATTGAACGCCAAACACCCATAACAGATGGTTTACCAGATCCTTTCCTAACGTATGCCACTCACCAGCCTGCTGGACCCATAGTTTCTGCTCGCACCCGAGCCCTACTGGTCTCCTTCAGCAGCTCCTCCACTGCACGTCTACATGGCACACGGAGAGAGTGACAGAGAGAGTTGGGGTGCAAGAGAGGGAGATATTGATTAACATATAAGTAGGAGGAAATAGGGAGAATAGAGAAAGAGACAGAAAGAGCATAAAAGTGAAGGAAAACAGCAGGATAAAAAGCAGAGAAAGAAGGCACTATGCCAGTCTAAGATAGTCAGTCACAGAGCTAGAGGCACATGTCATGTGTGTCCTGGGTTGACCTGCTGAGTCAGTGGGATCAACCGTTACAGCTGCCCTTTGACCACGGATCAACTGTTACAGCTGCCCTTTGACCACGGATCAACCGTTACAGCTGCCCTTTGACCACGGATCAACTGTTACAGCTGCCCTTTGACCACGGATCAACCGTTACAGCTGCCCTTTGACCACGGATCAACCGTTACAGCTGCCCTTTGACCACGGATCAACCGTTACAGCTGCCCTTTGACCACGGATCAACTGTTACAGCTGCCCTTTGACCACAGATCAACTGTTACAGCTGCCCTTTGACCACGGATCAACTGTTACAGCTGCCCTTTGACCACAGATCCCAGAAAAGTGTGCACAGGAAATACAGAATCTCTCATACACATTTTATTTTAATGTCAATGGTGCACACAGACATCAATCTCTATTCTTCCTTTTTTCCACACACACACACACACACACACACACACACACACTTTACAGCAGCTGCGACTCAAAAATATCCTCAACTTGTTTAGCTGGCATACAGTACCCTACTGAATCTCGACAACAATTCAGTCTCTATGCGAGTTATCTAGATAGTCATGCAACAAATAATTGAAACATAGCTAGCTAATCATTGACACGCATAGTAAGCTACCTAATAGCTAAGCTGGTGAACAATTAACTAGCTATTTTAATAGCATAATAAATCGCATTGACCTAGCTACTTGACTAACGCTACTGGCTGACGTTCCTTAGCTAACGTTAGCTCCCCCTTCAAAACACCCCAGAAATTCACATCAAGCAAGAAATACCAGTCTGGCAATAGGATAGATTATAACATACTTCTCCAATTCGCCATCATCTGCCATAGTGTAATGATCAATGTAAAATAATCAAAAGATATTTCAAATCAATACTGCCAATGCTAGCTAACGTTTATTTCTGAATATGTATGTTTACTTCTCCTCCATGGGGGCCTTCCGGCAGGGACCCGCATGGCTACTGTCCTTAGCAGTGCCTTACGTAATATCGAATTGAATACGTAAAAAACAGATAGCATTGCTTAACAACAAACAAATTATGTTTCAATGTTGTACAACAGTATGTATGTAGTCTAATATTGAAAATAAATGTCATAATGATACTCTTTAGTAGTTAGTTTCGAACAGGCATAAAGGGAAGCCTCTAATTTAATTTTGGGATTGACAGCACGAGACCCTGCCCCCTTCTCCTTGACTGACTGCTGGAGAAAAGCAGTGGGCGGGTTCTTCACGGCGAAAGTCACAGGGGCGTTTTATGTGCGGCTGCTACGGTTCTGCTTGTTGCGGTGAATGTGTGATTGAGGTCCGTTAATTGTCCCCTCTCGGGGCCGGAGTTCTCGGCACCAAGGAGAAGCCGGAATAGGTAATATAATGTATGTATTCTGATCGCACATCTTTACTGTCACGATGTCTAGAACATATATATAAAGCAGGTTCTATATCTATGGTCTAGTAATAGTCTATATAGCTTTCAATTGAAGTCGCTATTGTCCATCCATTATGTATCCATCTCAGCGCTATTCCACGGATCTCGAAGGAAGGGAGGGAGGAATCTGATAATCAGACAGACACTCCGGCTGGTTCACTCACCAGCCTAAATGGAGAAGGGTATTGCTGTCATCGAACCAATTATATGATCTATCTGAATCTGCGTGTCGTCTTTCAGGGCAGTGTATAAAATGGGTGGCCAAATAATGCAATTTGAATAGATAGCTTTGTTTGGTATATGCCGTTTTTTCTCCCCTTCAATAAGCCATTATGTTATTCAGCCTTCAACAATATATATTCTAGGCTAGGTTATATTGAAACGAAACATGAAATGAAACATTGCATATTCAGGTTTGTTTGTTTTTAGCGAAGGTTGACAAGATGATTATGCTATTGAAATTCATGGTAGGCGTAATGGATCTTTGGGATTGTGGTTTTATTAGTCTACTGACTACCTTATTAACGTGATCAACTGTTCCTGAGGGCAAGGAGATATCGCGTTTTCCTCTTGTCTGACATGCAAGATTGTTGTAGACTATATGTTATAGTCCTGGTTTACCCCTTTATTTGGGTTGGCAATAGGACAGACGTCATCTTCTTTGTGCGTTAGTTATCGGGTGTTGTGCATTAGTCGCTGAGTCGCTGTAGGCCTTGTCTACTGCTGGTATCAATAGAAGGAGCAGAGAACAGCGAGCCTATGGATGAAATAACAATACAATAGCCTAGTGGCCTTGAGGCGCCGGGTAACACAACAAAGACAATAACACACAAACACAGGCTGTTGCAATCCAGCTATTTTGAAAGTAAGATAAGATTTAAGTGCTCTTGTAACTGGTGTATTATCCTGGCAGAAGGTTAAAAACAACGGGAGAGAGAGAGAGTGTGAGGGAGAGAGAGGGAAAGAGAGAGATCTTACTTATAGACTGCATTAGTCTTGCATGTCAAACGTATACACAGCAGTGGTTGGAAGACACTGCACACACCCACAAACTCATACCCAAAAAGCATACACTGTGTGTGTACATGCGTGTGTTCGTGTGTGTGAGTTAAAATGATGTCAGAGCTTTGTTATGGAAACAGAGGAGCCTTATGTCTACATGAATAATGCATCTCCAGCTGCACACACACACACACGCACACACACACACACACTCACATACAGACAGAAGCAGGTACTTAAAAGAAGGAAAAGGGCACCAGCAGTCAAGGAGACAGAAGCAGGTTACATAGAGGCATGTAGTCATGGAAACAACAGTCATAAAGACAGGCAGAAACAGCAGTGGCACAGTCAGAAGGACAGGAACCATTGAGAATATAGCCAGCAGCAGATAGAAGTGTACAGAAATAGAAAGGACACATGGAGGAGAGAACACTCCATCTCTATCTGCACAGCTCTGAATGTCAAGCTCTACTGAGCATGCTCTGTAGCCATGGAGACAGGAGCAGACCCTCGCACAGACAGACAGAGGCTGCATCTTAACAGTCTAAAGTGGCTTCCTCTCCGTGTCATCTGCTTTGGTCTGAAATCACAGGATCTGTGAAAGCAATATGGTGGACGACTATTTAGTTCTTTTAGATTCATGCAGATGGAGGCAAGGAGATGAGAATAGAGGCTGGTAGTCAGGTGTTATTAGCTTGGCTCTGTTTCATGCTTAAATACGCTCCCTTGTGTCGATTTGTGTCCATGAGCTCCTCAGGGACAGGGCTAGAGTACTGTATTAGGGGAAGTGAGTCTAAATGGTTTGAACGTGTGACACAGTGGAAATGACTGGTACACAATGCATTAGTTTTGAGGACGGCTCAGCATTGGGGATTTGTACGAGTGGTCGGCTGTGTTTCAGAGCTGCAAGGAGTTTTCCGTTAGCTCTGGCTCTCTCACGCTGCAGAACCGGCCAGAGTGCATCACACACACACACACACACGTTTGTTTTACTATCCTTGTGGGGACCAAACAATTGACCCCCATTCAAAATCCTATTTTCCGTAACCGCTAACCCTAGCCCTTAACCTAACTCTAATCCTGAACCTAACCCTAACCTTTAACCTAACCCTAATTGTAACCCTAAACCTGACCCCTATGCCTAAAATAGCCTTATTCCTTGTGGGGACCGGCGAAATGTCCCCACTTGACCAAATGTTTCTTGTTTTACTGTCCTTGTGAGGATGTCTGGTCCCCACAAGGATAGTAAAACCAAAAACACATCACACACACACACACCACATACACACCACCTGCACAGTGATCAGTTGTCTTCCAGTCTTTTTTTTCTTGTCCCTATCTCACTCTTTCTGTCTTCGTCTCTCATTTTCATTCTGTTTCTCTACTTTGTTTTTCCATTTTACCCTTTCTCTCTGTCAACCTTTTTTCCTTCTCCTGTTTTCTTTCTCCCCTCCCTCCCCTCTCCCTTTCATATTCTCTCTTTCTCTTGTTATCTCTTTTTCTCACTCCTCTCTCTATCTCTCTATCCCTCTTTCTCTTCATCGTTCTAGCCCTCTCCCTCTTTATCTCTCTCTCCTTCCTCTCAACCATACCCATGTCCTCTCTGCCTCAATCCCAGATAATTCCTTCTGTCTCAATCCCAGATAATTCCTTCTGTCTCAATCCCAGATAATTCCCTCTCTGTGAGACTGTAATATTGCAGCAGGCAAGAGTGAAAGAGAGATTACACTGAGCAGTGCTACAGTACACCATCTCTGCACACACTACACACACCTCACACACACACACACACACACAATATACACACTACACACACCTCACACAATATACACACTACACACACCTCACACACACACACACACACATACACACTACACACACCTCACACAATATACACACACACACACACACACAATATACACACTACACACACCTCACACAATATACACACTACACACACCTCACACACTACACACACCTCACACAATATACACACTACACACACCTCACACAATATACACACTACACACACACACACACACACACACACACACACACACACACACACACACACACACACACACACACACACACACACACACACACACACACACACACACACACACACACACACACACACACTATACACACGACACACACCTCACACAATATACACACTACACACACCTCACACATTATATACACACTACACACACCTCACACAATATACACACTACACACACACGTTCATATAAACATGTACACGTCACATATACACTCATACAATGCAAATATTTACCAAGTGATACAGTACTACACATGTATGCATAAGTACACACTCACATGCAGACACACACACACACACACACACACACACACACACACACACACACACACACACACACACACACACACACACACACACACACACACTGTTTAATTTCCCAGCTTTTTAACTTCTGCTCTCTGACCTACAGGGTGATGTCTGGTTGGCCACTGGGGGGCGGCTGTCCTCTCTGTCACCAGCTCACCCTCTGAGGCTTATGGGATAGGACGCCCCCCTCCCAACCCCTTTGTAACCTCCCGACCTGTAACCCCAGTGACGACTGTGCCAAAGGCCGTGCCTGGCGATTGGAGCCCTGGTCCTGACATGGGCAGCCCCGGCTGTGAGGTGGGTTTTGATTTTGCAGTTTGTACCCTCCCAGCTGTGTGTATGAATTGTGTAATGCTGATCCTCTGATCTGCTATTAACCATTCCGATCCGCTAATTACCTTGTATACACAAAGAAAAGACAAGTTGGTAATTACACCGTAATAACATATAGATTACTTGGTTGTTTCTTTGGGATTCATTCAAACAAGCTTTTCTGTTCAACTATCATTGTCCTCAAACATCTCCCATATAAATCTCTTCTCCTTTATTCAGGTGGGTCCGGCAGGGCCTGTGGAGCCCGTGCTGGAGGCCTTGTGTCCAGAGTGTGGTCAGATCCACCGGGCCTGGGAGAACCACCTCTATAACTACCGCCTGGAGGTGGACGATGACCTGGTGTGCCACATCTGCCTGCAGCCCCTGGTCCAGCCCCTGGACACACCCTGCGGACACACCTTCTGTGCCCGGTGCCTCCGCAGCTTCCTCCAGGAGCGGGACTTCTGCCCGCTGGACCGGGAGCGCCTCCATCTGCAGGTGTGTAGGCGGAGCAGCATCCTGGTACACAAGCTGCTTGACAAGCTGTCTGTGTCCTGTCCCCTGGCCCCGGCCTGCAGCCTCAGCATGCCCCGCTGTGACCTGGAGGCTCACCTCAAACACAGGTAGAGTGGAGTCACACACACACAAACACGCAGTTACACACCTCACACACCGGTAGAGTGGAGTCACACACACACAAACACGCAGTTACACACCTCACACACCGGTAGAGTGGAGTCACACACACACAAACACGCAGTTACACACCTCACACACCGGTAGAGTGGAGTCACACACACACAAACACGCAGTTACACACCTCACACACCGGTAGAGTGGAGTAACGCACACAAACACACACACCGGTAGAGTGGAGTCACACACACACAAACACACACACACAGTTACACACCTCAAACACAGGTAGAGTGGAGTCACACACACACAAACACACACACGCAGTTACACACCTCAAACACAGGTAGAGTGGAGTCACACACACACAAACACGCAGTTACACACCTCACACACCGGTAGAGTGGAGTAACGCACACACACACACACAAACACACACACACACACACACACACACACACACACACACACACACACACACACACACACACACACACACACACACACACACACACACACACACAAACACCTCACAATGTGAGTGGATATGTGACGGTTGGGAGCTCAGCAGGCTAGTGGTCGCTGTGAGGAAACTGTACATCAGCTATATCTGAAGTGAGAGAGATCTGTAGTGTAAAGTACTAATTTCGGTTGCAGAATTTGGTCTCTAAGCTGTGATGTCTTGATGCTGACATTTGTAGTGTTAAAAACAGTAAATAGGACAGAAATTGCAGTTACTATGCAGAGATGATTCTACAGTTGAAGTCGGAAGTTTACATACAGTGGGGCAAAAAAGTATTTAGTCAGCCACCAATTGTGCAAGTTCTCCCACTTAAAAAGATGAGAGAGGCCTGTAATTTTCATCATAGGTACACTTCAACTATGACAGACAAAATGAGGAAAAAAATCCAGAAAATCACATTGTAGGATTTTTAATGAATTTATTTGCAAATTATGGTGGAAAATAAGTATTTGGTCAATAACAAAAGTTTATCTCAATACTTTGTTATATACCCTTTGTTGGCAATGACAAGAGGTCAAACGTTTTCTGTAAGGCTAATTGACATCATTTGAGTCAATTGGAGGTGTACCTGTGGATGTATTTCAAGACCTACCTTCAAACTCAGAGCCTCTTTGCTTGACATCATGGGAAAAGAAAAAAAAAAGAAATAAAAAGAAATCAGCCAAGACCTCAGAAAAAAAATTGTAGACCTCCACAAGTCTGGTTCATCCTTAGGAGCAATTTCCAAATGCCTAAAAGGTACCACATTCATTTGTACAAACAATGGTACAAAAGTATAAACACCATGGGACCACACAGCTGTCACACCGCTCAGGAAGGAGACGCGTTCTGTCTCCTAGAGATGAACGCACTTTGGTGCGAAAATTGCAAATCAATCCCAGAACATCAGCAAAGGACCTTGTGAAGATGCTGGAGGAAAGTTGTGGCAAAATGGCTTAAGGACAACAAAGTTAAGATATTGGAGTGGCCATCACAAAGCCCTGACCTCAATCCTATAGACAATTTGTGGGCAGAACTGAAAAAGCGTGTGCGAGCAAGGAGGCCTACAAACCTGACTCAGTTACACCAGCTCTGTCAGGAGGAAAGGGCCAAAATTCACCCAACTTATTGTGGGAAGCTTGTGGAAGGCTACCTGAAACGTTTGACCCAAGTTAAACGATTTAAAGGCAATGCTACCAAATACTAATTGAGTGTATGTAAACTTCTGACCTACTGGGAATGTGATGAAAGAAACAAAAGCTGAAATAAATAGTTCTCTCCTATTATTCTGAAATTTCACATTCTTAAAATAAAGTGCTGATCCTAACTGACCTAAGACAGGAGTTTTAAATGTTTAAATTTATTTGAATGAGTTTAAATGTATTTGGCTAAGGTGTATGTAAACTTCCGACTTCAACTGTATCTGAAGCTTATTGCTTGGTTTCTATAGCGAGCTTCAGCCTTTCATCTTCAGCCAACTTGTTTGTTGTCCTGACTCCTGCTGTATTTGTATTTATAAAGGATCCTGGGGTCCTTTATCATTTTAAAAACATTACAATACATTCAGAACAAATTTCACAACACACTGTGTGCCCTCAGGCCCTTACTCCACTACCACATATCCACAACACAAAATACATGAGTACGTGTGTGTATGTTATCATGTGTGTGCATGCATGTGTCTGTACCTATGTTTGTGTTGCTTCACAGTCCCCGCTGTTCCATAAGGTGTATTTTTATCTGTTTTTTCATTCTGATTCTACTGTTTGCATCAGTTACTTGATGTGGAATAGAGTTCCATGTAGTCATGGATCTATGTAGTACTGTGCGCATCCCATAGTCTGTTCTGGACTTGGGGACTGTGAAGAGACCTCTGGTGGCATGTCTTGTGGGGTATGCATGGGTGTCTGAGCTGTGTGCTAGTTCTTTAAACAGACAGCTCGGTGCTTTCAACATGTCAATACCTCTCACAAGTAGTGATGAAGTCAATCTCTCCTCCACTTTGAGCCAGGAAAGATTGACATGCATATTATTAATATTTCTCTCTGTATACATCCAAGGGCCAGCCGTGCTGCCCTATTCTGAGTCAATTGCAATACCTAAGTCCCTCTTTGTGGCACCTGACCACACAACTGAACAGTAGTCCAGGTGTCGACAAAACTAGAACCTGTAGGACCTGTCTTGTTGATAGTGTTGTTCAGAAGGTAGAGCAGCACTTTATTATGGACCGACATCTTCCCATCTTATCTACCTACTGTTGCATCAACAATGTTTTAACCATGATAGTTTACATTTCAAGGTTACTCCAAGAAGTTTAGTCCCCTCAACTTGATCAATTTCCACATTATTTATTACAAGATTTAGTTGAGGTTTAGGGTATGATTTGTCCCAAATACAATGTTTTTCGTTTTTTTATATTTAGGACTAACGTATTCCTTGCCATCCATTCTGAAACTAACTGCAGCTCTTTGTTAAGCGTTGCAGTCATTTCAGTCGCTGTAGTAGCTGACGTGTATAGTGTTGAGTCATCCGCATACATAGACACACTGGCTTTACTCAAAGGATTTGACATGACAACAAGAAAAGATTTGGATAAAGCTGGAGCATACTGCTTACTGAGCTGCTCATGAGCTGTGTGAGCTTGTGGACTGATTCTGGACTAGAACAGAGGAATGCCAACGAAGAACTGACAACTTTTCTTTTGCTGAATTCCACAGTGTGTAGCTGTCCCTAGAGAAACTACTCTCCATCGCTGTGTTGATGCGTGGTCATTAAGGTTATAGCTGCTAAACGGACGGTGGAAAAACTACCCAATTGTCCTACTTAAGTAAAAGTATAGATACTGTACCTTATTAGAAAATGAAGTGAAAGTCACCCAGTAAAATAGTGCTTGAGTAAAAGTCTAAAAGTATTTGGTTTTAAATATACTTAAGTATCAAAAGTAAAAGAATAAATCATTTCAAATTCCTTATATTAAGCAAACCAGATGGCACAATTTTCGTGTTTTTAAAATTTACGGATAGCCAGGGGCACACTCCAACACTCAGACTTAATTTACAAACAAAAGATTTGTGTTTAATGAGTTTGCCAGATCAGAGGCAGTAGAGATGACCAGGGATGTTCTATTGATAATTGTGTGAATTATATCATTGTCCTATCCTGCTAAGCATTCTAAATGTAATGAGTACTTTTGGAGTAAAAAGTACATTATTTTCTTAAGGAATGTAGTGAAGTAAAAGTAAAAGTTGCCGAAAATATAAATAGTAAAGTACAGATACCCCCAAAAACGACTTAAGTAGTACTTTAAAGTATTTTTTACTTAAGTACTTTACACCACTGTACACAGAACACCCACCCCTGCCCGGTACTGCCCTGCCCTGCACTGCTTTACCCTGCACGGCTTTACCCTGCACTGCCCTGCCCTGCACTTCTCTACCCTGCACGACTCTACCCTGCACTGCCCTGCCCTGCACTTCTCTACCCTGCACTGCTTTACCCTGCCCTGCACTTCTCTACTCTGGTCTACCCTGCTCTCGGCTCTATTCTGCCCTGCTCTCTGCTCTGCCCTGCTCTCTGCCCCACACTACCTTGCTCTGCTCAGTCCTACCTTGCTCTACCCTACACTGCTTTACCCTGCCCTGCACTTCTCTACCCTGCCCTGCACTGCTCTGTCCTGCCCTGCACTGCTCTGTCCTGCCCTGCACTGCTCTGTCCTGCCCTGCTCTGCCCTGCTCTACCCTACACGGCTCTACCCTGCCCTGCACTTCTCTACTCTGGTCTACCCTGCTCTCAGCTCTATTCTGCCCTGCTCTCTGCTCTGCCCTGCTCTCTGCCCCACACTACCTTGCTCTGCTCTGTCCTACCTTGCTACCTTGCTACCCAGCCTATGGCCCAGTGTCCACTAAAGCTCAATTCTAATTATTTTAAAGTGCATCCTCTCTTACTTACTTCCTCCCTCAAAGTCATCACTGATCTGTCAAGGTTGGATTGGTGAAACCATTGAGATGAAAACCTTTGCCAACAACGTCAACTTGGTCAACAAACATTGCCAGTAATTATAATCAGTGTGATTGCCTCAATGAAGTTAGGAATGGATGAAGGAAGGATACCTTTTAAAGTTTTTAAACAAAGTGTAAGATGCTAGGTCGGAAAAATACAGGTTAAGACAACCTAATAATTCCATGTGGCAGCGTTAGAAAATAAACTAAATCATTGGACCAGCGCCATTGCTAATTCTACAGGATAAGCATTAAACACGTGACCAGCCGTCTGGAAATCAAATAATACAGTGGTTGAAGATCATTTGAAAAACGTTTAAATTAATAGAATGACAGTAAAACAGTTATGCTATCATTCACTTCCAGACTGACAAGATGGTGTGGACAGACATGGTTGCCCTGTTCGTATCTCCTAGACAATTTGTCTTACATTTACATTTAAGTCATTTAGCAGACGCTCTTATCCAGAGCGACTTACAAGTTGGTGCATTCACCTTATGATGTCCAGTGGAACAACCACTTTACAATAGTGCATCTAACTCTAAGGGGGGGGGGGGGGGGGGTTAGAAGGATTACTTTATCCTATCCTAGGTATTCCTTAAAGAGGTGGGGTTTCAGGTGTCTCCGGAAGGTGGTGATTGATTCCGCTGACCTGGCGTCGTGGGGGAGTTTGTTCCACCATTGGGGTGCCAGAGCAGCGAACAGTTTTGACTGGGCTGAGCGGGAGCTGTACTTCCTCAGAGGTAGGGAGGCGAGTAGGCCAGAGGTGGATGAACGCAGTGCCCTTGTTTGGGTGTAGGGCCTGATCAGAGCCTGAAGGTACGGAGGTGCCGTTCCCCTCACAGCTCCGTAGGCAAGCACCATGGTCTTGTAGCGGATGCGAGCTTCAACTGGAAGCCAGTGGAGAGAGCGGAGGAGCGGGGTGACGTGAGAGAACTTGGGAAGGTTGAACACCAGACGGGCTGCGGCGTTCTGGATGAGTTGTAGGGGTTTAATCGCACAGGCAGGGAGCCCAGCCAACAGCGAGTTGCAGTAATCCAGACGGGAGATGACAAGTGCCTGGATTAGGACCTGCGCCGCTTCCTGTGTGAGGCAGGGTCGTACTCTGCGAATGTTGTAGAGCATGAACCTACAGGAACGGGTCACCGCCTTGATGTTGGTTGAGAACGACAGGGTGTTGTCCAGGATCACGCCAAGGTTCTTAGCGCTCTGGGAGGAGGACACAACGGAGTTGTCAAGCGTGATGGCAAGATCATGGAACGGGCAGTCCTTCCCCGGGAGGAAGAGCAGCTCCGTCTTGCCGAGGTTCAGCTTGAGGTGGTGATCCGTCATCCACACTGATATGTCTGCCAGACATGCAGAGATGCGATTCGCCACCTGGTTATCAGAAGGGGGAAAGGAGAAGATTAATTGTGTGTCGTCTGCATAGCAATGATAGGAGAGGCCATGTGAGGATATGACAGAGCCAAGTGACTTGGTGTATAGCGAGAATAGGAGAGGGCCTAGAACAGAGCCCTGGGGGACACCAGTGGTGAGAGCACGTGGTGCGGAGACAGATTCTCGCCACGCCACCTGGTAGGAGCGACCTGTCAGGTAGGACGCAATCCAAGCGTGGGCCGCGCCGGAGATGCCCAACTCGGAGAGGGTGGAGAGGAGGATCTGATGGTTCACAGTATCAAAGGCAGCCGATAGGTCTAGAAGGATGAGAGCAGAGGAGAGAGTTAGCTTTAGCAGTGCGGAGCGCCTCCGTGACACAGAGAAGAGCAGTCTCAGTTGAATGACTAGTCTTGAAACCTGACTGATTTGGATCAAGAAGGTCATTCTGAGAGAGATAGCAGGAGAGCTGGCCAAGGACGGCACGTTCAAGAGTTTTGGAGAGAAAAGAAAGAAGGGATACTGGTCTGTAGTTGTTGACATCAGAGGGATCGAGTGTAGGTTTTTTCAGAAGGGGTGCAACTCTCGCTCTCTTGAAGGCGGGAGGGTCTTGTTGGGTATCACTGCACTGCTGGAGCTATGAACATAAGCATTTCACTAAACCCGTGATAACATCTGCAAAATACGTATATGCAACCAATCCAATTTTATTTGATTCGATTTTTGCGCACGGCGCTGAACATTTCTGCATGGAATTATTACATTGCCTTTGGTACCTTCAACCTACACTAGATATCCACTACACCTTCAACCTACACTAGATATCCACTACATCTTCAACCTACACTAGATATCCACTACACCTTCAACCTACACTAGATATCCACTACACCTTCAACCTTCACTAGATATCCACTACACCTTCAACCTACACTAGATATCCACTACACCTTCAACCTACACTAGATATCCACTACACCTTCAACCTACACTAGATATCCACTACACCTTCAACCTACACTAGATATCCACTACACCTTCAACCTACACTAGATATCCACTACACCTTCAACCTACACTAGATATCCACTACACCTTCAACCTACACTAGATATCCACTACATCTTCAACCTACACTAGATATCCACTACACCTTCAACCTACACTAGATATCCACTACACCTTCAACCTACACTAGATATCCACTACACCTTCAACCTACACTAGATATCCACTACACCTTCAACCTTCACTAGATATCCACTACACCTTCAACCTACACTAGATATCCACTACACCTTCAACCTTCACTAGATATCCACTACACCTTCAACCTTCACTAGATATCCACTACACCTTCAACCTACACTAGATATCCACTACATCTTCAACCTACACTAGATATCCACTACATCTTCAACCTACACTAGATATCCACTACACCTTCAACCTACACTAGATATCCACTACACCTTCAACCTACACTAGATATCCACTACACCTTCAACCTACACTAGATATCCACTACACCTTCAACCTACACTAGATATCCACTACACCTTCAACCTACACTAGATATCCACTACATCTTCAACCTACACTAGATATCCACTACACCTTCAACCTACACTAGATATCCACTACACCTTCAACCTACACTAGATATCCACTACACCTTCAACCTACACTAGATATCCACTACACCTTCAACCTACACTAGATATCCACTACACCTTCAACCTACACTAGATATCCACTACACCTTCAACCTACACTAGATGTCCACTACACCTTCTCCTCAGCATATGGACAAGTATACAGAATTACTTCCCACTGGGCAACCAGTTGTGGCAGGTGAGCTATGTCTCTCTCCAAGTGGTCCCTAGATCTTTCTGAGGTGTCTGTGCATGACTGGGCATTCTTTGCTCTGTTCTTAAAGCATCTATAGATTAAGGCCCAGGTCCATGTGGGTCATTCCCTATGCCCCCACCCTAAGACAGTAATGAAGCTAAGGATGGAATGAGATCATGAGAGACAGAATTGGGTGTCTGTCAGCTTGGACATTTAATATTGTGTCACTAAAGCCACCTTAAAGTCAGAGATTAGAACAGAAGACTGCCAGGGCACTTGGAACGTCCTTGAACTTGGTGGAATGTTCTGGAACTTGTCTGATGATCTGATCCTTTAGGACTAGCTGTGGTTCTTCCTGCATAGCTTAAATCATAGCAGCTATAGGATGGACTGGTCAATGCCAGTGGTGGAAAAACTATCATACTTAAGTAAAACTATCATACTTAAGTAAAAGTAAAGATACCTTAATAGAAGATGACTCAAGTAAAACTCACCAGGTAAAATTATACTCGAGTATTCATCCTAATGTTTTTGTTTTTGAGCATTAAATGACCTGGTATGATAGTGCATTGATCAGTTATATCGTTTTTGCCCAAAGTCGACCCCCACATCCCTCTCTCTCTGTGTCAAGGTGTCCGGGGACGCAGTGTCAGCAGACCAGTTTAGAGGGACCACCATGTGATCCCGGGGAGGAGGGAGCCATGGTGACCAGCCCCTCCAGGTCCCCACGCTTCCTCCAGACGGAGACAGACCTGCAGGAGGAGAGCTCCTCCTCGCCCCCTGGTGTCACCTCCACCGCCGGAAGCAGCGTCCCCATGTGGACCGACGAGCCTGGATTGGACAACCCTGCCTTCGAGGAGAGCAATGAGGAGGACAGTGAGTAACTGTGTGTGTGTGTGTGTGTGTGTGTGTGTGTGTGTGTGTGTGTGTGTGTGTGTGTGTGTGTGTGTGTGTGTGTGTGTGTGTGTGTGTGTGTGTGTGTGTGTGTGTGTGTGTGTGTGTGTGTAACCTCTCTTTCTGTGTGTAGGTGTGGCAGTGTTGGAGTGTGTGGTGCCCAGGGTAAAGCGACCCCTCAGTAACCCGTGCATCCACCTCCTCCACACCGCCAGCTCTGCCTCCTCTGAGTGGGACTGCCCAGAGTCACCGCCCCTCTCTGCAGAAGAGGGTATGACATCACTTCCTCCATCTGACTTCCTGTCTCTAACCTTCCAATATAATCATGTCGAATCTAAACATTCAAGAATATACTGTAAGAGATTGATGTGCTTCCATGTCCCTGTGTATCTCCCAGGTAGTGTGAAGCTGCCGTCCCTTCCAGAGGGTGAGATCACCACCATCGAGGTCCACCGCTCCAACCCCTATGTAGAACTGGGCATCAGCATCGTCGGGGGCAACGAGACGCCTCTCATCAACGTGGTGATCCAGGAAGTGTACCGTGACGGGGTCATTGCTCGAGATGGCAGGCTTCTGGCCGGGGACCAGATACTACAGGTGAGGACCATGGATCCATCCTCACCGTTTCTCCTCTAATATTCCTCCAAAGCCAAGCTCCCTCCTTCTCCTATGTCTCGCTCTTTTTCTCCCTCTCTGCAGGTCAACAGTGTAGACATCAGCAATGTGGCCCATAACTTTGCTCGCTCCACGTTGGCACACCCCTGTGCCACACTGCAGCTCACTGTCCTAAGGGAGCGCCGCTGTGTCTCTCGCCCACCCCCCTCCACCACCCCCTCGGTGCCCCACGCCCCCTGTTCCACCCCAGAGGGTACTCCGTCCAGCCCTGCCAGCCTGAGGATCACCCTGCAGAAGCGGGACTCGTCGGAGCAGCTGGGCATCAAGCTGGTGCGGAGGACTGATGAGGTGGGGGTGTTTGTGTTAGACCTGCTGGACGGTGGCCTGGCTGCCAAGGACGGGAGGCTGTGTAGTAACGACCGCGTGCTGGCGGTCAACGAGCAGGACCTACGCCACGGCACGCCTGAACAGGCTGCTCAGATCATACAGGTAAGACTGCTAGGGGATAAACAGTGTTTCTGACCATCCTCTTGTGGATGGCTAACCCTACTCCCTTTTCCTGTCAACTACAGGCCAGCGGCGAAAGAGTCTATCTGCTGATTGGCCGTCCCAGCAAGCCTACCCTTCCCCCTTCATCAAGTTCCGCCGCCAACAGAGATCTGTACTGCCATGACCACTTCCTCCCCAACCACTACCACCATCACCACAGCTTCTCCCCCAACCCCAGCACCGTGCCCACCTGTGCCCACCTGGCCCGCTCCAGCACCCACAAAGTGAGTACACACCTGAGGGAGTGTGTGTGTCTGACTGTGTTTGTTCATATGTATCTGTTTATGCTGGAGGCCTCCCAATGTGTATTATACATTGTAGGACCTCTCTTAGTGTGTGTGTGTGTGTGTGTGTGTGTGTATACAGTTGAAGTCAGAAGTTTACATACACCTTAGCCAAATACATTTAAACTCAGTTTTTCACAATTCCTGGCATTTAATCCTAGTAAAAATTCCCTGTTTTAGGTCAGTTAGGATCACCACTTTATTTTAAGAATGTGAAATGTCAGAATAATAGTAGAGAGAGTTATTTATTTCAGCTTTTATTTCTTTCATCACATTCCCAGTGTGTCAGAAGTTTACATACACTCAATTAGTATTTGGTAGTATTGCCTTTAAATTGTTTACCTTGGGTCAAACATTTCAGGTAGCCTTCCACAAGCTTCCCACAATAAGTTGGGTGAATTTTGGCCCATTCCTCCTGACAGGGCTGGTGACAGAGGTCAAACGTTTTCTGTAAGTCTTCACAAGGTTTTCACACACTGTTGCTGGTATTTTGGCCCATTCCTCCATGCAGATCTCCTCTAGAGCAGTGATGTTTTGGGGCTGTTGCTGGGCAACACGGACTTTCAACTCCCTCCAAAGATTTTCTATGGGGTTGAGATCTGGAGACTGGCTAGGCCACTCCAGGACCTTGAAATGCTTCTTACGAAGCCACTCCTTCATTGCCCGGGCGGTGTGTTTGGGATCATTGTCATGCTGAAAGACCCAGCCACGTTTCATCTTCAATGCCCTTGCTGATGGAAGGAGGTTTTCACTCAAAATCTCACGATACATGGCCCCATTCATTCTTTCCTTTACACGGATCAGTCGTCCTGGTCCCTTTGCAGAAAAACAGCCCCAAAGCATGATATTTCCACCCCCATGCTTCACAGTAGGTATGGTGTTCTTTGGATGCAACTCAGCATTCTTTGTCCTCCAAACACGACGAGTTCTATTTTGGTTTCACCTGACCATATGACATTCTCCCAATCTTCTTCTGGATCATCCAAATGCTCTCTAGCAAACTTCAGACGGGCCTGGACATGTACTGGCTTAAGCAGGGGGACACGTCTGGCACTGCAGGATTTGAGTCCCTGGCGGCGTAGTGTGTTACTGATGGTAGGCTTTGTTACTTTGGTCCCAGCTCTCTGCAGGTCATTCACTAGGTCCCCCCGTGTGGTTCTGGGATTTTTGCTCACCGGTCTTGTGATCATTTTGACCCCACGGGGTGAGATCTTGCGTGGAGCCCCAGATCGAGGG
Source organism: Salvelinus alpinus (assembly GCF_045679555.1). Classification (NCBI taxonomy): domain Eukaryota; kingdom Metazoa; phylum Chordata; class Actinopteri; order Salmoniformes; family Salmonidae; genus Salvelinus; species Salvelinus alpinus. Next base: position 63,571,125 of record NC_092093.1, read on the forward strand.
AGATTATCAGTGGTCTTGTATGTCTTCCATTTCCTAATAATTGCTCCCACAGTTGATTTCTCAAACCAAGCTGCTTACCTATTGCAGATTCAGTCTTCCCAGCCTGGTGCAGGTCTACAATTTTGTTTCTGGTGTCCTTTGACAGCTCTTTGGTCTTGGCCATAGTGGAGTTTGGAGTGTGACTGTTTGAGGTTGTGGACAGGTGTCTTTTATACTGATAACAAGTTCAAACAGGTGCCATTAATACAGGTAACGAGTGGAGGACAGAGGAGCCTCTTAAATAAGAAGTTACAGGTCTGTGAGAGCCAGAAATCTTGCTTGTTTGTAGGTGACCAAATACTTATTTTCCACCATAATTTGCAAATAAATTCATTAAAAATCCTACAATGTGATTTTCTGGATTTTCTTTTCTCATTTTGTCTGTCATAGTTGAAGTGTACCTATGATGAAAATTACAGGCCTCTCTCATCTTTTTAAGTGGGAGAACTTGCACAATTGGTGGCTGACTAAATACTTTTTTGCCCCACTGTATATATATACAGTGGGGAGAACAAGTATTTGATACACTGCCGATTTTGCAGGTTTTCCTACTTACAACGCATGTAGAGGTCTGTAATTTTTATCATAGGTACACTTCAACTGTGAGAGACGGAATCTAAAACACAAATCCAGAAAATCACATTGTATAATTTTTAAGTAATTAATTTGCATTTTATTGCATGACATAAGTATTTGATCACCTACCAACCAGTAAGAATTCCGGCTCTCACAGACCTGTTAGTTTTTCTTTAAGAAGCCCTCCTGTTCTCCACTCATTACCTGTATTAACTGCACCTGTTTGAACTCGTTACCTGTATAAAAGACACCTGTCCACACACTCAATCAAACAGACGCCAACCTCTCCACAATGGCCAAGACCAGAGAGCTGTGTAAGGACATCAGGGATAAAATTGTAGACCTGCACAAGGCTGGGATGGGCTACAGGACAATAGGCAAGCAGCTTGGTGAGAAGGCAACAACTGTTGGCGCAATTATTAGAAAATGGAAGAAGTTCAAGATGACGGTCAATCACCCTCGGTCTGGGGCTCCATGCAAGATCTCACCTCGTGGGGCATCAATGATCATGAGGAAGGTGAGGGATCAGCCCAGAACTACATGGCAGGACCTGCTCAATGACCTGAAGAGAGCTGGGACCACAGTCTCAAAGAAAACCATTAGTAACACACTACGCCGTCATGGATTAAAATCCTGCAGTGCACGCAAGGACCCCCTGCTCAAGCCAGCGCATGTCCAGGCCCGTCTGAAGTTTGCCAATGACCATCTGGATGATCCAGAGGAGGAATGGGAGAAGGTCATGTGGTCTGATGAGACAAAAATAGAGCTTTTTGGTCTAAACTCCACTCGCCGTGTTTGGAGGAAGAAGAAGGATGAGTACAACCCAAGAACACCATCCCAACCGTGAAGCATGGAGGTGGAAACATCATTCTTTGGGGATGCTTTTCTGCAAAGGGGACAGGACGACTGCACCGTATTGAGGGGAGGATGGATGGGGCCATGTATCGCGAGATCTTGGCCAACAACCTCCTTCCCTCAGTAAGAACATTGAAGATGGGTCGTGGCTGGGTCTTCCAGCATGACAACAACCCGAAACACACAGCCAGGGCAACTAAGGAGTGGCTCCGTAAGAAACATCTCAAGGTCCTGGAGTGGCCTAGCCAGTCTCCAGACCTGAACCCAATAGAAAATCTTTGGAGGGAGCTGAAAGTCCGTATTGCCCAGCGCCAGCACCGAAACCTGAAGGATCTGGAGAAGGTCTGTATGGAGGAGTGGGCCAAAATCCCTGCTGCAGTGTGTGCAAACCTGGTCAAGAACTACAGGAAACGTTTGATCTGTGTATTTGCAAACAGAGGTTTCTGTACCAAATATTAAGATCTGCTTTTCTGATGTATCAAATACTTATGTCATGCAATAAAATGCAAATTAATTACTTAAAAATTATACAATGTGATTTTCTGGATTTTTGTTTTAGATTCCGTCTCTCAGTTGAAGTGTACCTATGATAAAAATTACAGACCTCTACATGCTTTGTAAGTAGGAAAACTTGCAAAATCGGCAGTGTTCTCCCCACTGTATATGTGTGTGTGTGTGTGTGTGTGTGTGTGTGTGTGTGTGTGTGTGTGTGTGTGTGTGTGTGTGTGTGTGTGTGTGTGTGTGTGTGTGTGTGTGTGTAGGACCTGTCCCAGTGTGTGACCTGTAAGGAAAAACACATCACTGTGAAGAAGGAGCCTCATGAGTCTCTGGGTATGACCGTGGCCGGGGGGCGGGGCAGCAAGAGCGGCGAGCTGCCCATCTTTGTGACCAGCGTCCAACCACATGGCTGCCTGTCACGGGTTGGACGAATCAAACAAGGTGAGCTGTGGGCTACATCACAGCCTGTTAGATTGTCGAGGCCAAGTTCCTATTTGGTTTGGCTCATTATCTGCCACAGCTACATTCTCAGGGGTCAGTGTTGGAATGTTCTCTCTCAGGACTCTTTGTCCTTAAGTAACAATGTATTTCTCTATGTCCCTCTCACTCCTTCTATCTCTCCCTCTTTCTCTCTTTCTCTGCACTCTTTCGGTTCTTCACTCTGCCTCACCAACTCCTGTTTTCCCTGTCTCTGTTTTCCTCTCTCTCTCATTCTCTCTCTGTCCCCTCCTCTCCTGCAGGTGACATCCTCCTCAGTATCAACGACCAGGACCTGACCTACCTGAGCCACAGCGAGGCGGTGGGCACCCTGAAGGCCAGTGCGGCGTCACCCTCCGTCCAGCTGAGGGCGCTGGAGGTCAGCATGGTGGAGGAGCCGGACCAGGACCAGAGCCCCGAGAACCAGCTGCTGCCCACACACCACCACACACACGACTCGGACTACGACTCCTCCTGGTCCCCCTCCTGGGTCCTGTGGCTCGGCCTGCCCAGGTAAACAGGAGATATAGAAGACATACCTCGTTGGGTTGGACTCACCTGGGGTGGTTGGGATGTTGGGAGTTTGTGTGTGAAAATATTGCTTTGATTTATTTTGTGTTTTCATATTAGTGTAGGTGAAGCAGAGGAGACAAGGAAAGGAAGCAAGTTGACTAGTGAGATCCACCCCATGATTCACCTGAAGTAATCTGTGGAGAATGTGTAGTCGGAGCATTTGTGTTGATCTTGATTCGAGTGTGTTCTGTGTTGGGATGTAAATGTCACACAAATCATGTATTATGTGTGTGTGTGTGTGTGTTGATATGTGTGTGTGTTGACGTGTCTGTGTGTTGACATGTGTGTGTGTTGACATGTGTGTGTTGTCCTGAACGGCGCTGTAAACATCAACAGCTGTGGATTATCAACTGAGGGGCATGTGGTGACATCCCCAATGTCTCTCCCCCATTCATCCTTCTGAGACTGGTACAGAGAGGACAGCCTCAAACTCACCCCTCCCTTTATCTATCGCTCTCTCCTTTTGTTCCGCTCTGTCTCTCTTCCCTCTCTGAATCTCCCTTCCTCCAACTCTCTTTTCCTCCCCACCTTGGTCTTTCTCCTTTCACCCGTTCTCTTGCCCTACTTCCCTCTCTCTCTAAACCTGGCCCCGCCCTCTCTCTCTAAACCTGGCCCCTCCATCTCTCTAAATTTGGCCCCGCCCTCTCTCTCTAAACCTGCCCCCCCTCCCTCTCTCTAAACCTGTCCCCCCCCCTCCCTCCCTCCCTCTCTAAACCTGCCCCCCCCTCCCTCTCTCTCTAAACCTGCCCCCCCCTCCCTCTCTCTCTAAACCTGGCCCCCCCTCCCTCTCTCTCTAAACCTGCCCCCCCTCCCTCTCTCATTAAACCTGGCCCCTCCCTCTCTCTCTCACTAAACCTGCCCCCCCCCCTCCCTCTCTCACTAAACCTGCCCCCCCTCCCTCTCTCTCTAAACCTGGCCCCTCCCTCCCTCTCTCTCTAAACCTGGCCCCTCCTCCCTCTCTCTCTAAACCTGGCCCCCCACTCCCTCTCTCTCTAAACCTGGCCCCTCCTCCCTCTCTCTCTCTCTAAACCTGCCCCCCCCCCTCCCTCCCTCTCTAAACCTGGCCCTCTCCCTCTCTAAACCTGGCCCCTCCCTCTCTCTCTCACTAAACCTGCCCCCCCCCCTCTCTCTCTAAACCTGGCTCCTCCTCCCTCTCTCTCTCTCTAAACCTGGCCCCCCCCTCCCTCTCTCTCTAAACCTGGCCCCCCCTCCCTCCCTCTCTAAACCTGGCCCCCTCCCTCTCTAAACCTGCCCCCCCCCCTCCCTCCCTCTCTAAACCTGGCCCCCCCTCCCTCCCTCTCTAAACCTGGCCCCCTCCCTCTCTAAACCTGCCCCCCCCCCCTCCCTCCCTCTCTAAACCTGGCCCTCTCCCTCTCTAAACCTGGCCCCTCCCTCTCCCTCACTAAACCCGGCCACTCCCTCTCCCTCACTAAACCTGGCCCCTCCCTCTGCCTCTCAACCTGGCCCCTCCCTCTGCCTCTCAACATGGCCCCTCCCTCTCAACATGGCCCTCCCTCTCAACATGGCCCCTCCCTCTCTCTCTAAACCTGTCCCCCCCCCTCCCTCTCTCTCTAAACCTGGCCCTCCCTCTCTCTCTAAACCTGGCCTCCTCCCTCTCTCTCTAAACCTGCCCCCCCTCCCTCTCTCTCTAAACCTGCCCCCCCCCCCCTCCCTCTAAACCTGGCCCTCTCCCTCCCTCTAAACCTGGCCCTCTCTCTAAACCTGCACCCCCTCCCTCTCTCCCTAAACCTGGCCCCCCCTCCCTCTCTCACTAAACCTGGCCCCCCCCCTCCCTCTCTCACTAAACCTGCCCCCCCCCTCCCTCTCTCACTAAACCTGGCCCCCCCCTCCCTCTCTCACTAAACCTGCCCCCCCCTCTCTCTCTCTCTAAACCTGCCCCCCCTCCCTCTCTCTCTAAACCTTCCCCCCCTCCCTCTCTCTCTAAACCTGCCCCCCCCCTCCCTCTCTCTCTAAACCTGGCCCCCCCTCCCTCCCTCTCTAAACCTGCCCCCCCCCTCTCTCTTTAAACCTGCCCCCTCCCTCCCTCTAAACCTGCCCCCTCCCTCCCTCCCTCCCTCTCTCTCTAAACCTGGCCCCTCCCTCCCTCTCTCTCTAAACCTGCCCCCCCCCCTCCCTCCCTCTCTAAACCTGGCCCCTCCCTCTCCCTCACTAAACCTGGCCCCTCCCTCCCTCTCAACATGGCCCCTCCCTCCCTCTCAACATGGCCCCTCCCTCTCCTCCTTCTAAACCTGGCCCCTCCCTCTCCCTCTAAACCTGGCTCCTCCCTCTCCCTCTAAACCTGGCTCCTCCCTCTCCCTCTAAGCCTGGCCCCTCCCTCTCCCTCTAAACCTGACTCCTCCCTCTCCCTCTAAGCCTGGCTCCTCCCGCTCTCTCTCCCCCTTCTTCTGTCTCCCTCACTAAAACACTGATTCATTCTTTCCATCCATTTATCTCAGCTTCCTTCACAGTAGCCATGAGATTGTTCTGCGTAGAAGTCACCCTGGGAGCTGGGGCTTCAGCATCGTTGGGGGATACGAGGAAAACCATAGCAACCAGGCATTCTTCATCAAGACCATTGTCCTTGGAACACCTGCATACTATGATGGCCGCCTCAAGTAAGCCATCATTCATGTTGTTGGCTTGTGAGCATAAAGACACATTTCCATTCTTTGTAAGTTAATAGGCAATAAAGTATACACACACACACATATATATATACATACATACATACATACATACATACATACATACATACATACATACATACATACAAACACACCCACACACATACATACATACACACCCACACACACAGAGTATATAAAACATTAAGGGCACCTGCTCTTTCCATGACAGACTTACCAGGTGAAAGCTATGATCCCCTATTGTCACTTGTTAAATCCACTTCAATCAGTGTAGATGAAGGGGAGGAGACAGGTTAAATAAGGATTTTTAAGCCTTAAGACAATTGAGACATTGAATGGCACACATACACAATCCGAGGGTGAACGGGAAAGACAAAAGATTTAAGTGCCTTTGAATGGGGTATGGTAGTAGGTGCTAGGCACATCTGTTTGTGTCAAGAGCTACAACGCTGCTGGGTTTTTCAGGCTCAACAGTTGCCCGTGTGTATCAAGAATGGTCCACCATCCAAAGGACATCCCGCCAACTTGACACAATTGTGGGAAACATGGGCCAGCATCCCTGTGAAATGCTTGACACCTTGTAGAATCCATTCCCCTTGAGGGGAATTGAGGCTGTTCTGAGGGTAAAGGATGGGGTGTTCTTAATGATGTTCCCCTCTGTGTCCCCTCTGTTCCCTAGGTGTGGGGACATGATAGTGGCGGTTAACGGGCTGTCTACGGCTGGGATGAGCCACTCAGCCCTGGTACCCATGCTGAAGGAGCAGCGTAGCAGAGTGGCTCTCACCGTGGTCTCCTGGCCTGGCAGCCTGGCATAGAACCGGGTCAAACTGCACTGGAGCCAAACGTCACTGGACTGCATCATGCCATGCTGAAATTACTCTAGACTGTATCTAACCAGGGCCAAATCATGCTAGACTGCATCGAAACCCAGCTATGGTGCCAAATCATGCCATACTGAAATTGCTCTGGATCGGACCTACTGTAACCTGGGACAAATCACATGGACTTCATCAAACCAGGCTTGAACCTGGCCCTCCTAGGCAAAATCCCTTGATACTAGGCTGGACTGTGCCAGCCCCACACCACACTGCACTGCACTCACACATACTGATGTGTTCATACAGATGTAGGATCTTCATTTGATATACCCTGTTGCAGAACTATCCTGCAATGCAGGACATTTCAAACTTGTAGTGTATGAGGTTTAAAAAGGCTTCGGAAGTTTGTAATGTCCACTTTAAAATTTCAGACTTAATTTTTCCTTACGAAAAATGTATCAAAACGCTACAAAAATGTCCATTCTTTAAACATTTCCTGCTGTAGCAAACTGGCTGAAATGAAGAACCTATATCTGTATGGTCATGTTACCGGTCTTCACTCCCACACAGAGAGAGTGGGACCCTCTGTTAAAGGACAGTATATCATCTCTGTTTCTCTTCACTGGACTCCAGTAGTAGATACCAGGGGCATATTCACGTGGCCGCAACGTTACAGAACGTTTCAGATAGAAATTCCCTGCATAGAAGAGGATTCTCTGCCACGTAGAATAATGAAATAGATCAGCTTTAGGCCATGTATGTCTGTCATTATAAAACGCTTCTAGGATTATGTTCAGGAGGAGAAATCATTTTGAAACAAGTTCAGGTAACACCTGTTTCCAATTCGTTTTTTAAATTCACCCAGTCGCTCCTACTGAATACAACCCAACTGAATAAACCCAGGCCTTACCAAATACCTGCCATGCCCTGGAGGCCCGACCCGCCCCCCTGGACACAGCCTTAGGCCTCATCACCGTGACGACCCAGCCGTCAGCTTGCTGGGGTTTTATACGTGTGTGAATGTGTGTTCTGCGGTTTAATAAAGACTTCCCACAGAGCGCATACGAGTCAGTTCTCTTACCTAGAAGTCCATCCACTGTGCTTGTGTGTGTCTGCCACCTCTGCCTGGCCCCACACCTTCATAGTGAAAGAGGAAAACATGTCTTTGGCACGCTAGTTTACTGGAGTCAGTTCAGTACCTGGATGCATTTATATTTTAGCAGATGCAACTTACACGAGCAATTTGGGTTAAGAGCCTTGCTCAGGGGCACAAACCGATTTTTCAAGTAGTTGGTTCGGGGTTTCAAACCAGCAACCTTTCAGTTACTGGCCTAACACTCTTAACCACTAGGCTCCCTGCCGTGTGTGTTCAGTCAGTTCCGTTGGTGTCTTGTGAGCACTGAGAAGAGCATGCGAGTGTTGATATATTTAGAGCACACAGACTCTTGGCTATTTTAAGTGCCATTTCTTCTTCAACCAGATCACCCCTCCCCTGGATGAAAGGAACAGACGATATGAAAGTGCCATTATTGGAGGCACTTAGCAAATGCCCATCAACCGAATATTATTGCTAAACATGTTGCATGGTGCATTACACAACCATTAACGTCAGACACAAATCCAGACCTGCAGTAATGAGGATTTATTTGATACATAACTGAAAGCGCAAAGTATAGGTTCCCCTTCCACAGGTTTCAGAACACCCCCGTGGTTCTGACGGACCAGTCCATGTCAGAGCATGGGTGTTACATGGTGTAGGAGCTAGTGTTACGGAGTTGGGCAGCCAGTCTGCTTGTCTCAGACCGTGTGGACACAGTCCCCGACTCCAACTGAGTCTGATGGGACGACTTAAGACTTACATTTACATTTACATTTTAGTCATTTAGCAGACGCTCTTATCCAGAGCGACTTACAGTAGAGTGCATACATTTTATTACATTTTTACATACTGAGACAAGGATATCCCTACCGGCCAAGAGCAGACGCTCTTATCCAGAGCGACTTACAGTAGAGTGCATACATTTTATTACATTTTTTTTTTTTTTTACATACTGAGACAAGGATATCCCTACCGGCCAAACCCTCCCTAACCCGGACGACGCTATGCCAATTGTGCGTCGCCCCACGGATCTCCCGGTTGCGGCCGGCTGCGACAGAGCCTGGGCGCGAACCCAACCCAGCCTGGGCGCGAACCCAGAGACTCTGGTGGCGCAGCTAGCACTGCGATGCAGTGCCCTAGACCACTGCGCCACCCGGGAGATCCTTGTCTTTATTTGCTCTGATCTTAACTTTTTTTGCACATAATGTTTGCCATCATTTCCCATGACTGAAAAGAGCTTCTGGACATCAGAACAGCTATCACTAATAGAGGTGGCGATTGGCATCGTTCCCAGACCAGGCCCTAATCCCCAACACTCATAGAAGGGGAATACTGCGCTATAGAGGCCGGCGTGAGAGCACCCTGGTAAGACTATGTCGGCGAATTAATAAAAATCGCCACTACCCTCTTACCTAATGTGCAATCGCTGGAAAATAAACTGGATGAGCTCCGTTTGAGACTATCCTATCAACGGGACATTAAGAATTAATATACTATGGTTCTCGGAGTCATGACTGAACAAGGACATGAATAATAGAAACCTAGCAGTTTTTTTCTATGCACCAGCAGGACAGAACGGCAGAGTCCGGTAAGATCAAGGGTGAAGGTGTGTTTAACAGCTGGTGTGCAATCTCTAATATTAAGGAAGTCTCAAGGTTCTGCCCACTTGAGTTAGAATACCTCAAACTGTAGACCACACTATTAACCAAGAGTTTGTATTTTGCGTAGCTGTCCATTTACCACCACAAACCAACGCTGGCACTAACACGGCACTCAACGAGTTGCACAGGGCCACAAGCAAACAAGAAAATGCTCATCTAGGAAGCTCTCCTAGTTGCCGGTGATTTTGATGCAGGGAAACTCAAATCTGTTTTACCTCATTTCTACCAGCAGTTCAGCTGTGCGACTAAAGGGATAAAAACTCTAGAGCACCTTGACTCCACACAGAGATGCATACAAAGTTCTCCGCTACCCTCCATTTGGAAAATCGGACCGTAATTCTATCCTCCCGATTCCTGCTTACAAGCAAAAACTCAAAAAGGTTGTACCAGTGACGCGTTCAATAGGGGAGTGGTCCGATGAAGGTACAGGACTGTTTTCAATAGGGGAGTGGTCCGATGAAGGTACAGGACTGTTTTCAATAGGGGAGTGGTCCGATGAAGGTACAGGACTGTTTTCAATAGGGGAGTGGTCCGATGAAGGTACAGGACTGTTTTCAATAGGGGAGTGGTCCGATGAAGGTACAGGACTGTTTTCAATAGGGGAGTGGTCCGATGAAGGTACAGGACTGTTTTCAATAGGGGAGTGGTCCGATGAAGGTACAGGACTGTTTTCAATAGGGGAGTGGTCCGATGAAGGTACAGGACTGTTTTCAATAGGGGAGTGGTCCGATGAAGGTACAGGACTGTTTTCAATAGGGGAGTGGTCCGATGAAGGTACAGGACTGTTTTCAATAGGGGAGTGGTCCGATGAAGGTACAGGACTGTTTTCAATAGGGGAGTGGTCCGATGAAGGTACAGGACTGTTTTCAGTAGGGGAGTGGTCCGATGAAGGTACAGGACTGTTTTCAATAGGGGAGTGGTCCGATGAAGGTACAGGACTGTTTTCAATAGGGGAGTGGTCCGATGAAGGTACAGGACTGTTTTGCTAGCCCAGACTGGAATATGTTCCGGGATTCATCCAACGGCATTCGGGAGTTTACCACATCAGTCATCGGATTCATTAATATGGGAATCGACAACGCTGTCCCAACAGTGACCATATAGGTACAGTGTCTTCAGAAAGTATTCCTACCCCTTGACTTATTCCAGTGTTACAGCCTGAATTCCAAATTACTTAAATAGATCCCATGTCCATCTACACACAATGACAGAGTGAACACATATTTAGACAATTCAGCAAAATATTGAAAATTAAATACAGACATCTAATTTACTTAAGTATTCACACCTGAGTCAATACTTTGTAGAACCACCTTTGGCAGCAATTACAGCTGTTAGTCCTTCTGGGTAAATCTAAGAGCTTTCCACACCTGGATTGTGCATATTTGCCCATTATTCTTTTCAAACTGTCAAATTGGTTGTTGATCATTGCTAGACAACCATTTTCAGGTCTTAGTCTTGCCACAGATCTTCAAGTAAACACTAACTCGGCCACTCAGGAACATTCACTGTGATCTTGGGTAAGGAACGCCAGTGTAGATTCAGCTTTGGGTTTTTAGGTTATTGTCCTGCTGAAAGGTGAATTCATATCCCTGTGTTTGGTGGAAAGCAGGCTGAACCAGGTTTTCCTCTAGGATTTTGCCTGTGCTGAACTCCATTTAAAAAAATATATATCCTGAAAACTCTCCAGTCCTTAACCACTACACACACACCCAGAACATGCAGCCACCACTATGTTTAAAAATATGGAGAGTGGTACTCTGTAATTTGTTGTATTTGTCCCAAACATAACTTGGGACAAAAAGTAGCAAATTCTCTTACAGCCCTAAAAGTTACACCTATGAGAAAGGGTCAGAGCTCAGACATACAGGTTGATGTGGTAGAGCCTAAAGACCCTCGTAGAGGCCAGTGTGTGTGTCATCTTCACTGAAAGGGCAGCAGTTGTGCGTTTTCAATCTTGTGCAGTAGGACCCATGTTTGTCATTTTCTGATATGGCCGTCACTTTTCCTTCACCCACTCAAAACTGGTAGACTGGAAGTGTCACAGTGAGTTAGGCTACTACTCAAGTCCATTCAGTAACATTTCTGGTTCAAACACATTCAGAACTAAACCCTAGCCTCGGAGCCAACCTACTGCTTTGCTTTAGCCAACTGGTTGTCTTGACAAATGGCTTGGAAAGGCAACAATGTAGTATTGTAGAATGAAAGATCCGCCATCCAGCCTCAAACAAACCAGTCATTGACAGTGAAGTGAACCATTGCCCTTTAGGATAGTGAAGCTTCACACTCACGTGTATGGTTTCTCTCCACTGTGGCTCAGCCCGTGTATGGTGAGCCGGTAGCGGATCCAGAAGCTCATCACAGTTTAAGTGAGAAGGGTTTCTGTGGAAGAGAAACATCAACATCGTGGATTCCTCTCTGTAACAAACACTATAATACCCATGTGTTTCTGACCTCCAGACACATTAACTTTCATCTATCAGTAAAAAAAAAATTGGATGTCCAGTCTTTGCCTGATCTAACAGAAATGTGAATTTCAAGCCCTAGGAGCTAGGATCTGATCTCTTTGGGACCATCTGTTGAAAGAGGCTATAGCTGGGCAGGACAGATATAAACACACCAAACCTGTGTGCTTACAAAGATGGGCATCTAATTTCCAAGATTTATTGAAGGTGGCTTCGCAGTTGACAAAATAACAAATCAAACTTTTTTGGGACTTGTATCCTTTCCCCCATTTGAATTGTATAGGTGGTAAAGATGACAGTGTTTTGGTAAAGACCCACCTCTAACAAAACCGAGAGCAGGTCATTTACCACACTACATGGATTGACACACCTGAGGATATATTTTATTGGGCGATACCACTATTGGATAATACAGGGGTGTTTCAATTGACGCAATGGAAAGTTAACTAAATGGAAAGCAAATGTTTGTCTCGGTAGTCTAATAAGTATTTTCATTATTTTGGCGAAATATTGATGTTTAATAAATGAATATTGGACAGATGCTTTGTGATTTTATTCACTCATCACCCTACATTTGACATTAGTTCGTTCCTGTTTGGAGGAAGTTAGGAACAGTGACTTGTTGTGAATCGATGCAAACAGCCTGATAGAGAAAGGACTCATCATGGATATAACCGGTCTTAGCATGGACATTGCCATTGAGGGCTTGCATGTTTCCACCATTTTAAAGTAGTCAACTGGGTGGGAATTCCTATGGGTTATAGCCTCAATGGTGCTGCCCATGCTGTCACACACGCTATAACACATATGTGTCAAACTCATTCCAAGGTGAGCCAAGTGTCTGCAGGTTTTTGCTCCACCCTTGTACTTGATTGAAGTCACTAATTAGTAAGAAACTCCCCTCCCCTGGTTGTTTAGGTCTTAATTATTATAGATTTATTTTTAAACTGCAGACACTCGGCCCTCCTTTCAACGAGTTTGACACCCCTGCTTTAATGGCACAGTCCTCTATCTCTATGAACAGCCTATACAGGGTTGTGACGAGGAGTGTCTGCAGGGGTTTCAAACTCATTCCATGGAAGGCCTGGGGCCTGTTGCACAAAACTAGGATAAGGGATTAAGCCAGGATATCTTGGTGATCCTGGCTCAATTGATCCGTAATCCGGTTGCACTAAAGATGGATAGGGGGCAGGAGGATATGTTATGGTATAAATTACCATGGAGATTTATTCTGTGGAGCTAGCCTGCTCCAGACCAGGCTAAATTCCAGGATCTATTTAATCTCATCCCTAATGTCAGTCAGCAGTCACCACAAATGGAAACCAATAGTTATTTCACTGCTCACTATACATTGTTATCACATATAACTAGACCCACTGTTATTATTTAAACGTTTGTGATCATTAATTTCAATGATTTTGGATAAAAAATGATTTTTAGATGATGTTGCTATCATTAGATAATTTACAGTTTCCCATAGACTATAAGGCTATATATAAAATGATAGAATATTAGGGCCACAGAGGGGAAAAAAACACAAGTCATAATATTGTAACCAGTTGTTTTAAAGGAGGACAGTTGTTAAAATGACAGATGTGGGGCATTTCGTGAAATTGTACTTCAGTATGGTTTCATAAACAAAGACATGCTGATGTGCCAGAATATTAAGTATCACATTGTCATAAGTATCAAAACTGTAAAAACAATATGTAGCTTTTCTGCAGAAAGAACCAGCCTCATAAATGTATGACTTTATCCTTTTTCTTCAGTGTGGCCCTAGTACTCTGTCATATAAACAAATACACATTCCATATGAATATAAAAACACAATGTGTAACATTATGTTCCTTTATTGAATAAGGACAAAACAAAGCAGGTAAACCATCAGCTCCTTTCGAAACTGAAGTCACAGTGACTCTACAAGATGGAAAGCACAGAATCCAAGCATATTATACAAAATGATACATACACATTCAAAGGTCTGTATATAACACACCCTGCATGTCTGCACACTAAAATAAATGCAGGACAAATCCATACACATCAACTGAACAGACAAATGAATGGATGCAGTAGCCTCCCTGCAGCCTTGTATTACACACAGTATACCGCACAAACATCATAAGAGGCCAAATTCGTCAAAAAACGAACCCAAAAAAACCCAAATTCCTCTGCCACCGCAGGACATATTTAACCAAAATTGAAAGCACACATACTAACTAAAATAATTCAACACATATTGGTCCCTCAGCAGCCGACCACTGTCGTCATCAGGGAAGATTGCCGGATTGTCCCAGTCCATGGCTGGTGGCACTCTGGGGGCCCTCTCCTTCCTCAGGCAGGCCACATTGTGGAGGACAGCACAAGCCACAGTAATATCACATGCCCTAACAGGGCTGACCCTTAATTTGTGAAGGCAGTGAAAGCGTGCCTTCAGGAGGCCAAAGGTCATTTCAACTCTGGCCCTGGTCCTGGCATGGGCATGGTTGTAGGCCTGCTGTGCTTCCTGGGGGTCTGTGAAAGGTGTCAGGAGAAAAGGCTGGCAGCCATACCCCCTGTCTCCCAGCAACACACCAGAGAATTCACCTGTCAACACAAAATCTCATCATTACTACCTCATAAACACAGTGATATTCTTGACACAGCCATGATGGTTATAAATAGGGGTTGTGTGGCTTACCTTGTGATAGGCACTGATAGCTTTCAGAGGCCCGAAAGATTCTGGAGTCATGGACTGAGCCAGGCCATTTTGCCACAACATTGCTGATCACACAGTCAGCATTGCAGACCATCTGAAATCATAAGATGAGGAATATTACACCAATCAATGCACATCACTGGCAATGCAGAGTGTTCGTCAATGGACAATATCAAAAAGTTATGTTCACCTGAACATTAATGCTGTGAAAGGATTTCCTATTCACAAAATCGGCCTCATGGGCACCTGAGGGGGCTTTTATCCTTATGTGTGTGCAGTCCACTGCACCAATGACATTGGGGAAACCTGTCACACAAAGTAATGAGTATCCTACTATGTGTTAACAGTTGTCCTGTAATTTGTAGATCCTCTTACCTGCAGTCCTATAGAACTCCTCTTTGATGTCACAGAGTCTTCTGTGGCCAGGGAAGGAGATGAAGACATCTGCTAATGCTTTGATAGCCAGACACACACTCCTTATTGTGCGGCAAATTGTGGCCTTGTTCAGCTGTTCTGCATCCCCCACTGAGTACAGGAAGGCTCCACTAGCAAAAAAGCGCAAGGCCACACAAACCATTTGCTCCACACTCAGTGCATGGCTCCGTGCAGTGCGGTGCTTAATCCTGGGACCCAGTAGTCTGCATAGATACCTGATGCCATCTGCAGAAAACCTGTATCTTTCATATAGATGGTCATCAGGGAAGGCCAGTGGGTCCAACCGGTCCCTGAAGACCCTTTCTCGCCTGAAGGCTCTCCTCAGCACAAGTGCTTCTTCATCCACCACATCTCGCACGAATGGGCATGCCATTGTCAGAGCAGAAAGGAACACACAATTTTGGGCCTTCATATAGGCTAGTGGCCACACCTGGTGCTGGGGGGGTGGGCAAAAGAGGGCGATGCCTTATAACGATGACTTGGTTGTACTGATTGCTGGGAAAATAAAAAAAACCTTAGAAAGATGCCACCGTCCTGTGTGCTCACAATAAGAGCTCATATGTCATGGCTCACTTGACTTTACGAGAATATACCTAATTTTTATTTTGAGCTGTGTCATCTTCTTGGAGCTGGGGGAGGAAAGAAAAATAATGATTAATACATTTGTGTTACAGTTAGCATACAGTGTACATTGAAGGCATATCTCACCTCCCTCTCAAGTTTTTTTATTTCAAGGTCCAGTTTCCTAATTGTCCTCTTTTTTATTTCGGACTCCAGTGCAAGATTTTCCATCTTTTTCTTCTTGTACTGAATGTCTATGTCTGCCAGTTCTATTTGGCGCCGGAGGTGGTTGCCATACAACTTTCTGATAGCTTGTGAGCTCTGTGAACACAATACAATTAGCGCAGCTGGAATTTGGCAGGATGTGGTGTCCTTTTATTAATACGCACTATGTTGCCAGGCTGGTTTTCCCACTGTATAGCATCTGGGTCCTGTAAAAGAAATTAGATTTTTTGATTTTGATGAGGACTCCTCACCATTGTAGAGTAAATAGTACTTTCACAGTCTTAACATGATACCTCATGCCTTCTGGAATCCAGAGAGATGGTCTCCTCCTCATCATCGTCTCCATCATGTGCTGTTGCTGCTGCACTGGGGCCTTCACCCTATCACATTTAATCGGATTCATATTGAAGCTAGTAGACAAGACATGCCAGGCCTACAGTATGCCTTTGATGGAGTACTCACTGGATCAGCATCGTCTGGTGCTTGTGCTGGTGGCTCTAACAGGAACACAGTGCTGCCAGACACTGCAAGGCAATAGGTAAACCAAAGTCAGACAGTCCAAATTGATTCAATATGAATGTGGTTGTATCCCATGTAGAGATGGAAGGACATACCTTGAATGAAGCGGGTGGCATCTTGGGAGGAACCTATGCTCGTCTCTTTCCCCCCAGGGATCCCCTCTAAGACGGGCCTGCCTTTATTTAGCTCCAAGGCCATGTCCTCTGCTGGGGTAAGGTCAGCCTTTGGTGACCCACCACCCGTGCCTTGTCTGTGGGTATTCTTTTTCACTGCTAAAACAACAATGTGTGAGCAGGCACCTTCTGGGTACAATATATGCTTGTGCTTTGTTAAATATTAGTCAGGGACCATACCATTCTGCAGAATGTTCTTGTATTTGATTTTGACCTGCTGCCATGTCCGTTTTGGCCCGTTCATGTTTAATCTACACACACACACACACACACACACATTTAATGGAGTCACACTGCAAAAAATTACTTGGTATTTTTGTCTTGTTTTCAGTAAAAATATCAAAAAATGTATCATAGCTTTATACAGTGTGATGGAGTTACTTTACACAATTTCACTCATATCTGCAGTGCATTTCAATTAAAAATTTAACCGTTTCATAATTACAGTACAACTGCATTTTTGGAGATGTGAATTAAATATTTGAATTGTAATTGTGATGTTTCAGCGGAGCGGTGA
Organism: Salvelinus alpinus; assembly: GCF_045679555.1. Classification (NCBI taxonomy): domain Eukaryota; kingdom Metazoa; phylum Chordata; class Actinopteri; order Salmoniformes; family Salmonidae; genus Salvelinus; species Salvelinus alpinus. Next base: position 63,587,959 of record NC_092093.1, read on the forward strand.
GTGTGTAATTGTGCACTACTTACGCATTCAGGCGGTCTGCAATACTTTGCCACGCTTTTTCTCTTTGCTTTATCACTGTGGCGGTGTTGCCTTTCTTCTTAATTATATATTTTACCTCCTCGTATGCCTCCATGAGGATTTGTGCTTCCGACGGGGAAAAGTACGCGGCTCTAGTTGCCATGGTAAATCAGTTAATCTGTGATCTGTGGCGGGGTCTATTTGAGTGAGCCGTGAGCGCGCACCTATCCAGGATTGGTTTCACCTGGCTTAATGAATCCGTGTCTGCTCATCCTGGCTTGGTCTTTGTGCAACCAATTAAGCCTGGACGCACATGTTTTGGCTTCATTGAGCTCAGCTGAGTCATTTATCCCGGATGTCTTAATTCTACTTTTGTGCAACAGGCCCCTAGTGTCTGTGAGTTTGGGGTTTTCCTTTCAATTAGTGTGTACACAGGCAGCCCAATTTTCACTAATTGGTATTTTGACCAATCAGACTAGCTCTGAAAAAGACCTGCTGTGAAAAGACCTGATGTGATTGGTCAAAAGACCAATTAGTGGAAAAGTATCAGAATTGGGCTGCTTGACTGAACGCAGCCAAAATAGCCTCTCTTGCAAATGGATGTGTTTGGGTTTCTGGCTCTGATTTTCTAGATCTAAATGATGTTATTGGTAAATTGAGTAGACTAGCCAGCAGTTGTTGTGATTCGGGTCCTTGAACTTACCTTTCTCTGACTGATTGCAGGCTTTAATATTGTTATCCAGGCTCCTGACACTGTGCATCGCTATCTTCTGTCTGTGTGCATTTGTAGTATGAGCTAAGTGACTGTCCGTCTTTAGTCATCAAACGCACATGGAAATTACAGCCCTAATCGTGGTCTTATCAACCAGCTCCATACTGGGATTTACAGTCAAAACCCAGTCTTCATTCTCCTACTCTCTCCCATTGTGATCCTCTTTAACCCACAAGACTGAGTCATGCAATTATGAAGACCGTTCAACCTACTCCCAACTATGACACTGCTTTTTATGTAGACTTAGATTAACAATGTAATATGTTTCCATAAGGATACTTAATTGTGAAAACAAAACATAAAATCTTCAATACAATATGGTATGTCCATTTCCTAAAGACTTGAGACCAACTACCATGCATGTGTCATTTTCCCATGATCTGGTGAGAAACCTTTGTCTGACTTCTCTGAATGAGGCCTATTAAGAACTCCAGGGTGTTACCTCTGCTCCCTCCCACGCTTCAGGTCACCCGCCACCGTTATCAACCTCTCCCTGTCCGGTCACACTGGCCCAATCCCTCCACTGGCAGGATCAATAACCCTAGTTCTGTATATGACCATGGTCTTCACTGATAACCACTACTGACAAGTACAGGGGGGAAGAAAGACCCTATCTGTCCACCTATTCCCCAGAGAGATACAGTGTGTTCTGTGTTTGGCCTGGGATTTCCTAGCTCTATTGTCCACCCCCAAACGAAAACACACACACATACCACACACTCCCACTCACATTACGGACACAAATACACCCTTCATTTACTCACTGGCAGTCCTTCAGCAGTTTTAATCAGACTCTAATCAGGCCAGAGACAAAGAAAAACAGAGAGGTGAAACAAGAAGGGTTGACAAGTGTGTGAGAACAACATGAACTCATGGAAACATTGTGAATAGAAAGAGAGAGACATAGTCTGATGTCTGTCGTTATTATCATCCCATACAGCTTCTGCTCTCCTCCCTCCACCAGTGGTGTGTGTGGTTAATGTGTGACACACAAGGTCGATATGGCTGCTCTGGGCTGCTGGCTGAGTTGACAGCCTCAATCTGTGTGTCGAACGTGTGTGATTAAGGAGCCCATAGTGATCCATGGCATATATCCACAAGTCCCGTTCCACACCACCCCTCCTTTCTCTCTCTCCTCCCTCTTTTCCTCTCAGACTGTTTACTTTTTCCTCCTTCAATCAGTAACTCACATGAGTCAGCGCTCCAGATGAAGGCCCATTCTGTCAGTGAGAGCAGATTCACACAGTTTCCTTCTGTCATATCCTTGTTGACGGTACAGATATCACTATGTTTAAAGGAAGCTCCATAGGTGAAAAGGTAGGTGCCCGACACCATAGGCAGTTATCTAAGCACTCAGGCCTCAACGCAGTCTATACTGATCAATAACCAGGGATTTGGATGTCCGCTACTGATTGATCACATTGATTTTGGGTGTAACCCCAGATTGTATTCATTCAGCTTGTTGGACACTTGTTCCACCAGTTATCTTCTGCCTTTATGGAGACAGCCAGGGGTAACAGGGGCTGTAGGTTTGAGGTCTTTATGGGGGATAGTATCCCACCAATGGGAATTCTAACACTAATAGGCTGCATTTACACAGGCAGACAAATTCATATCATTTGCCCAATTATGGGCAACAGATCTGATTGGTCAAAAGACCATTAGTGGAAAAAAAATATCAGAAATTGGCTGCATTTTAAAAGAATCGGAGGGAAATAGAGGCATTTTCAAAAATGCAACGACACAGGACATACCACAGAACTAGAACGATATTCAGATAAACAACTCATCAAGCATGACATTTCATTAAAGAAAGTGATACATTTTCATATACATTCACGATATGGCTCATTACCTGATAGTGTCAGTTCTCTCTCCCAGCTGCTGCTACTATCTCAGTAAACTGGTCCTAATTGGAGTAAATATTGGGTAAAGAACTGAGGTAGGATGCGATAACATATGTCAGATACCCAGTCAGCCATTCAGGCTCTGCTGATTAAACAGCACAAGTCAAGATAGGACAGGGGTAGTCCCTCCTCCCTACACACACAAAGTACACAGTCAAACAGTACCACATGACAGGCATGGGTGCATGGTCACACCACCAGAAAAGAGATGTAACACTTGGATGTACTTTACACTAAAGACTGAACACCAGCCTGTGTTGTGATTGTACTTGAAAGGCATTTAAGGGTTCACTGAACAGGTCAAACACTGCTCTCAAATGCATCTAAATCTGATAGTACACAAACATTTACAGGGTATAGCTTTTTCAGATGTATTCTCAGTAGCAGTTTATGACCATTGGCATGTTTATAGGAGCCAGGGCATTCAATCTGTACTATGAAACAATGACACGTACTACATGGAAAGCTATTCCACATCAAGTAACTCATACAAGCAGTAAGATCTGATTTTAAAAAAGCTAAAGAAAATACACCTTCTGGAACAGCGGGGACTGTGGAGACATGTACAGCCTGTTGTAGATGTGGTATTAGAATAATAGCCTGAGGGCACACAATGTGTTGTAATGTTTTTAAATTGTATACAGCCTTAATTTTGCTGGATCCCAGGAAGAGTAGCGAATGGGGATCCATAACAATAAGTAATCCAAGGATCAGTCAAGGGAATGTTGTTTCCCAAACCAATACTGCAGCTTCTATAGAGGAAGGCACATTGCCACCTGCTGGCCTGATTGGTGTACAAGCAGTTATTTCCAGGAAGTACAGTTAAGACAAAGTTCAGAAGTGTACATTTTGAAAAAGTCCACCTTGAACATTGACATATTTGCAACACAACCAATCCATTTTAAAATCAACATACATCCAGATGTTCTTTATTTTTTGACAATGGACAGCACTCACATTTAAAGTGTCAAAACACTTCACATTAATGTCAACTCAAATGCAAGTGTAGAGTGCCTGAAGTGGGTTGAGTAAAAGCTGTGCGTATACTTTGAGACTGCTGTGCTTGTAGTTCTCAGTTTGCCGGTGAAATAGAAATCGCATTTCACTTCCCTACGAGTGATCAATGAAAGACAATCATTGAACGACAGCAGCAACATAAGTCTCCCTGGACAGCACCTACATAACTCAAGGTATCACACGGGTCAGTTCTCCCCCTGCCCTGAAACCATGTCCTTTTCCATTAGGTAGTTTTAGACACAGAAGTTACCAACATCCCTGCATGTTAGTGTACATAAGAGACTCAAGTTCACATAAATCTGTGCAGAAACAGTTTTATTTTGGTCAGCATAGTTATGCCATGAACTCATAGGGGATGGGCTCCAGCAGCTGGGGCTCATTGCCCTTGGTGCTGACAAAGCGGGCATCACGGGGAGCAGTGGGCTGCAGGGGGAGATGAGGAAAGGACAAACGCACAGATGAGATGCCACTATAAATAAAAAATAATTAAAAGTTCAATAAAAATAGCCATTTAGCAGGCTTTTATCCAAAGCGACTTAGTCATGTGTGCATACATTTTACATGTGGGTGAACAATTCAAAGGACTATCAGAAATGAGGACATGGCTGAATTACCATTACAGAATGCATCAAACAATCAAAACAATCCACTAGATGTGTTGATGTCCTTTCTATATCTTCAAACTATCTGGAATGTTCAATTACGTAGAATAGGTACCAACAAGGCTGGTCCTAGAGAGCTATAGGATGTACAGCCCGTTAAAACACTACTGACAATGGCCCAGGTAAATGTGCTCTCCATACCTGCCGTTTCAGCTCGACCCAGGTGCCCTTCTGCTTGGCCTCCACTTTCCTCTTCTCGTTCTCCTTGACGCGCTGCAGGAAGCTGTCCCTGCTCTTAGAGTGCTTCACGTGCTCAATACGTACGTTGATCCTCTTGGCCAGGATCTTACCCCTACAGAGAGACGGGGAGACCGTTTTCAGCTTGGAAATAAATCAGGGATGTGGTCAGCACAATATACAAAAGGCTACTGGTCACAAGATGGATGTAAGCAGCGTAATTGAGACCCTGACTTATCAGAAAACATAACGCTTCCAAATGGTGAAAGACTTGTGTTATGCCATGACCTGCAATTGCGTTTTTTTGTGTGTGTCTCCAACAACCCAAGTTCAAACATACGGTAGGTGCTTGGCCGGGGTGCTGAAGTACAAATACTGTCCCCCACGTGAATGACCACTTAGGACATAGGACAGCCCAGGTGGCAAAGTGAAGGTGGGGTTTTCAGATAGGCAGCAATCATACTTCTGCAACGTCAACCTTCCATTACAAAGATACCGGCAGGGCACATCAATTTCCTTTATGAAAGACCTAAAACTCGGCCAAGCTGGAAAAGAAACCGAAACTGACCAATCCACCATACATCGCCGTACTTACTTGACCTGCTTGTTGACAATGATGCCGACAGCATGTTGGGTTATGTTGTAGACTCTGCCCGTCTTGCCGTGGTAGCACTTGTGAGGCATTCCTTTCTGGATGGTACCTGTACCCTGGAGGAGACATTCACAATCTTAGTTGGGTTTTGGTGAAGTCCAAAATAAAAGCAAAATATAACTCATGTAGTTACGCTGCAGTCACTACCAATAGCCAGGTTTCCATCCAATTTGCAACCAATTTTCATGTGAATATTCAAAAACTTGCATGAAAAGGCGCATCAGAGGTCTCTTTAGTCCCCAAGTCCAGAACAGACTACGGGAGGCACATAGTACTACATGGAACTCTATTCCACGTCAAGTATCGCAAGCAATAAAATCTGGGAAAATATAAAATACACCTTATGGTACAGCAGGGACACACCTACAGACTTTGTGTTGTAGATATGTGGTAGTAGAGTAGTGGCCCGAGGGCACACAATGTGTTGTGAAACGTATTTTAATGTCTTTGAAATTCTATACAGCCTTAATTTTGCTGGAACTTGTGCTATGCCATGACCTGCAATTGCGGGGATTCTTTGTGTGTGCGTTTCTCCAACAACCCAAGTTAAAACATACGGTAGATGCTTGGCCGGGGTGATAAAGTACAAATACTGTCCCCCACGTGAATGACCACGTAGGACATAGGACAGCCCAGGTGGCAAAGTGAAAATGGGATTGCGTTTTTGGTTAAGATGTGTTTCCATCAAACTGACTTTATTTGATGACGTAGTGCACATAACATGCCGTTAAATTCCCATGTACCAAATGAAAAATACAAGTTAAATGTGTTTCCATTGCCTTCTCAATGTCACAAAACCTGTTGCATTATATAGCAAATGTGACCACTATCTTTAACCAACAACTCAGGTAGCCAACCTGAAACTATCTAAATTATGAGATTATTATAGATTAAAGCGATGCCATTTGTATGTATTTGTCAAATGGCAGCCAAGCATCAATCATGTCACCAGAATAAGACCCTGGATAATATATTGGAGAGAAGCATCAAGCTCATCACCGTGCACATCCACCACCCTGTGAAGTTAATCAAAAACGTATTTAATCTGTAGCCTAATAAACTGCATGGTTTCCGAATCGTAGTGGGAGGTCCACACCATATCATTGCATGACTACAAATGTACTTCGATATGAGTTATTATAACAATATATGCGCACTAACATGTTCCCACTGTCATTTTTTGCATTATTTATTTGACACAAAAAGATCCCACCCTATAGAACGAACAAATTGTGTCTGCATTTATAAAATTGTTTGGTGTCAGCCTGGTGGTGACTTTCAGTCAGGCAATTCATCAGCATGAAATGGATAGATGGAAACCTGGTTAGTGAAACCTGGAAAAGGTGGAACAAACCCTACCTTGATGTCAACGATATCGCCCTTCCTGTAGATACGCATGTACGTGGACAGGGGAATGGGACCTGAGGAACAAAGTACATTGATTCTTCACAACCAACCAAAACAACAAATCTAAAATGGGCTTGGAGTAACTAATGAGGGCTACTCAGCTGTGGATCATGCCAGTAACACCCCTAATCTCGAGTTCTTTATTTTAAATAACTCAGAAATTGTAGTGACCTAACGAGACATTTCAGTATATCTTCAGTCTTTCTGATATGAACTCACCATGCTTGCGGAAGGCCCTGCTGAACATGTACCTCGTCCCCCTCCTCTTGCCTCTTGTGTTCGTCATGATGCCTGATTACTTGAAAACATGGACATTCAAATGTTAGATAAACCCAATGGCAAAGTAGGAATTCTTCATTGCTGTTAAATGTATGGTTACAAGAGTGGTTTAGGACTTTGTATACTAGGGTTTAGTACAGTCAATGGGTGTAATGCTGTCAGATACAAAAACTTAGTTTAACCCCACCCTATGCATCTATGCTATGTAACTAAATTACCAATAGTCTGATTAACGTTAGCCTGCAACCTGTTGTGACAAAGTGAATTTCACTGCAAAGAAAAACAATGTTCTCCAAATCATAGCTAGTGATTATTATAAGATCCATACCAGTACTAACAATAAGGGGACACGCAAAACATGGAAACGTCAGTCAAAAATACAACGCCAAAAAACGAACGTTAGCTATTGAAGTCTAACGTTACCTAGCTCGCAAACTCAGTCCAATACCGCTTCATTTTCCCAGATTGACAATTAAGTTAACTGCTACGTTGCACCAAAGTTAAGTTATTTTGCATGTCAAATTTTCCGACTGTGTATGCCATTGTGCCTAAGAAATAACAAATCCTGCGAACGCAAGTGGTTAGGCCCGCATGGGGCCTAACAGCAGCCACGCTGTTACCCCATTAACAAATCGTGTCACTATATGCCACACATACGGTCTTTAAAGGATGGATTCTCGCCTCAAATATAGAGTATGTTTTAACATACTTATGTCAATGTCTTCATATGCATTTAAAACGACATTTTATAAGTTTACGGTCTTTAAATGCAGAGCACATCTTACCCCCGGTAGCTCGCAAGATGGCGGGTACGGCGGAAAGAGAGAATAAAGGACCCGAAACTCCTCCTTCTAAAATAGATTTAAGCATGGCCTTCCTATTGCCTGAACAAACATGCTGGGGTAGAATAATTTGTTTCCCCTCTGTGCTGATCTAAGTCCAGTTTTGGTTATCTACCTTAATGACTAAGCTCCATTGGTACAATTTATTAAATGATTTCAGATCAGATAATAGCTAACTTCCTTTCCTATTGGAATGTTGAGGCACTGTGAAGCGTCCTATAACCAGTACATGTCAGTGAACTGCTGAACGACTCATCTGATTAATTTTTGTCAAAATAATGCAGATTTTGTTGTGCTTGTACATTATGGAAATAATTGATTGATGAACTGCTGCCCGTGACAGCTAGTTATAGACAAGTACATTGGATTCTCGTCTAAAAAGCCTGATCAAAGTTTCAGTGAGTTTGACATTAATTACAGTCGTCATTTTCTACACAGCTGTGTGTCCAGAATTGCTCATGTGGGCATATTTGTGAATGTTATATTATGTACGCCACAGAACATGGACATCGGATGGAGGTTATCTAAAACGGTCACGGCTAGAAGGGATCTAGCTTTTGTCAAATTAACGTAAAAGTAGATTTTTTGTTGTTGTTGCATTTTAGCTAACTACATATTTTCCAAACCTTTACCGCATTCTCCTTACTCTGAGGTTAATTTAACAAAAGATGGATCGCTTCCAGACATGACCCTCTAAGACCTAGCGGAGCTCCCATCGCCCGTCCAGTGTGCCCTGTCACAAGGGAGTCCTCCTCGCGGTGATTGGGTGGAAGATGTCGCTGGGCGAATGGAAATCCTAATGACAGTTTCCAAATTTGCCTCTTTTTGTACCATGGTGAGTAAATGGCATCTACTAAACACATTGCAAAGTGATGAGAGGGTGGCACGACAACTGTGGTTGTGTTATTACCATCTTGCGTGACATGGAAGATGGTTAAAATCGTCTGCTTTTCTGTTGCTACCCAGTCAGTTTTCCTGGCTTCACTGACACGACATTGTTTTTGTCTTACGTTCTATTGCTAGCTATGATACCTAATGTCGTAGGCCTTTAATTTGTTATATTAGTGAGCTGTTTATGTATGATCTTGCATTAATTAGTGATGTTTATCTCCTCCCGCACTGTGACGGCACTGCATAGTTCTGCGGCTTCAGCACCTGGCACTGTAACGTTAACTAGTTACCGAGGCTAGCTAGCTTGCACGTTCATTTTGCAGTAAAGCAGTGTGGAGGTCAACGCATGTCAACACTGGACACAATTTGAATACTAAATCAACATAACTCCGTAATTGTTAGCTGATTTTACTCAACTCCACGATCAATGTCAAACCTAACAAAGTTATGTTCACAGTTGTGCTTTTCCTGTATGTGAATGCTAATTTAGCTAGCCAACATTTCCAGATAGTTACAGTAGTTAGTAAGATATAGCATTGTGACTGACGATATAGTGAGTTGTCTTCCTGTAAACCCCCTTTTCTGAATTCTTCCGAAGCGCGAGCTATTTCTGGAACACAGCAGATGACGACATGATCAGCTGCTAGACAAGACTGACTGACTGTCATATTGTTCCCAGTTTACAAAGATGACTACTTAAGTTTGGCAAACCTGTCAGACAGACGTCATTCATTTGGATCATACATTTAGTTTATTTCATTTTTTACGATCAAACCCAACCTCTGTCCATGTAGACCTACTCAGGAAATCCTAGTTGCTGTGCATTTTCACAGCCTCTGATGGTTAGGGTCATGTTCCATTAACAAAGAATGACACAGTCGTTCTGCCCCCCCTCCCACTGACAGCTATTGGCATTTGATATGAAATTCCATTTGGAACTATTGATTGGTACACACTCCCATCGACCTATGCCAAAAATATCAGTACTTTGTATTACAGGGCGCCAATGCCTCCGCTCTGGAGAAAGAGATTGGCTCAGAGCAGTTCCCTGTCAACGAGCACTACTTCGGATTGGTCAATGTAAGTGAGAGTGCGAAGTTCACATGCACATGTCTGCATAATCTTTGTTACAGATCACATGTGCCTTATCCATGCAGACGGTTATAGTGTGTGTGTGCGCCTGTGTGTCCAGCTCTTTGCCTTACTCTTTGTATCTGTCCTTGTATTTGGCCCCCAGTTTGGGAACACGTGCTACTGTAACTCGGTGCTGCAGGCGCTGTACTTCTGCCGTCCGTTCCGGGAGAAGATCTTGGCGTACCGCAGCCAGCCCCGACGCAAGGAGAACCTGCTGACCTGCCTGGCCGACCTGTTCCACAGTATCGCCAACCAGAAGAGGAAGGTGGGAGTCATACCACCCAAGAAGTTCATCACGCGCCTACGCAAGGAGAATGGTGAGCGGGAGACGGTATGCTTGTAGTTCGGGATGGGGGGGACAGACCCTCTCTCCCCTGTTTCCCTTGAGGTTGACCCTCTCCCCTGTACCCTACCCACCTCCTCTGGTCCTCTCCTCTCCATCTTTCTCTGCAGAGCTGTTTGACAACTACATGCAACAGGATGCCCATGAGTTCCTGAACTACCTGCTCAACACCATCGCTGACCTGCTGCAGGAGGAGAGGAAGCAGGACAAGACCAACGGCCGCCTGGCCAATGGCTCGCTCGACTCCCAGAACAACAACAGCAACGCCCCGCCTCCCTCCACCTGGGTCCACGAGATCTTCCAGGGAACCCTCACCAACGAGACGCGCTGTCTCACCTGTGAAACGGTATACACCGTCTGAGTCTGAAGCCCCTCGCCCACATCAACTAGTGATGTCCCTGTTGTTGTTGTGGTCAGCAGGATGCAATGCATGTCGGTGATACGCTGTAGAGAGAAGGCTCAAATTCTGTTGGCACGAAGATGGACAAAATTAAGTTTTTATCTGACTCTAGTCATGCTGTTTTCTCCCTACAGATCAGCAGCAAAGATGAAGACTTCCTGGACCTGTCAGTGGATGTGGAACAGAACACCTCCATCACACACTGTCTCAGGTAAGAACACCTGACTACAATAACACATTACATACTGACTGACCTGTGTATTGCTTCTTGCTCCGTGTGACTCCAAGTACTCTGACCCCTCCCTCTCCTTCTCTCCGTTTCTCACTCCAGGGGGTTTAGTAACACAGAGACTCTCTGCAGTGAGTATAAGTACTACTGTGAAGAATGTAGAAGTAAACAGGAGGCACACAAAAGGTCGGTGTTGGCAGTGTTGTGTTCATTGTAAAAGTAAACAAAAGTATTATTCTTTGATGACCGTGTTTATCGCTGTGTGAGGTTGTGTGTCCACTGTAATTGACTCCTCCCCCCAGAATGCGTGTGAAGAAGCTGCCTATGATCCTGGCTCTACACCTGAAGAGGTTCAAGTACATGGAGCAGCTGCAGCGTTACACCAAGCTGTCCTATCGCGTCGTCTTCCCTCTGGAGCTCCGCCTCTTCAACACCTCAGGAGACGCAACCAATCCCGAGAGGCTCTATGACCTGGTTGCCGTCGTGGTGCATTGTGGGAGGTCAGTGTTGTTTACTAGGTTGTCTAAAAGTATTCTAACTGACCCTTAAGGTTGTGAGTGTGTTGCTGACTTCCTCGTCTTGTTTTCAGTGGTCCAAACCGAGGACACTACATTGCCATTGTGAAGAGTCACGACTTCTGGCTGCTGTTTGATGACGACATTGTAGAGGTAAGATATTGTATGTGTAGGTTGGTTCTTCTATCCTTGTGGGGACTTCAAATCCCCAAAAGTTCCACAAGGATTGTAAAACAAATAAAAACTCTCCCTTGTGGGGACATTTTCCATGTCCACGTGGACAAAGGCTATTTTAAGTTTAGGGGTTAGGGATTAGGGTTAGGTCCCCACGAGGATGGAAGAACAAAACGTGTGTGTGAACATGCATGGGTGCGCCCTTGTGTTTTGTGTGACCCCATTGACCCGTGTTGTCTCTCCTTCCCTCTGCAGAAGATAGACGCCCAGGCCATAGAGGAGTTCTACGGCCTCACCTCTGAGATCTCAAAGAACTCTGAGTCAGGCTACATCCTATTCTATCAGTCAAGAGACTGACTGGCCCTGAAGAGGACAGTACCTCTCAGTGGAGTGGAGGATCATACTAGTGGACCATACTAGTGTAAACCGCTCTGTGGTGTCACACACCTACTGAAGCTCAGCCTCAGTCCCCCCTACCCTCCCTTCCTCCCACCTCCACCACCCCTCCCTCCTACCTCCCTCCCCACTTCCTCCCCCTTCCTCCTACCTCCCCCATCCCACTCCTACCTCCCTCCTTCCTCCCCCACCCTGTCACTTAGGCTGGAGATGCTGCTACAGGGAGTTGTCAAAGGTTCAGTGGACGTTGTATCAAAGTTTTGTGAGTTGGAAAGCTGTTTAATGACGGTTGTACAGAGGTTGTGTGACTGAGGCGATGGTTATAGCATGGGGGTTTGGGTGGGGTGAGTGGGTATTTAATGATTCATGTGTTGTAATAGCGGCCAGGCGTCTGCACACTCCCTCAGACTGCAACTCTGCTTTGGTGCCTGGCTGGGGCCTAGTCAGAGCAGACCAGTTGACTGCATGTGGGGAGGTGAGTGTTCCAAGTGTGGGACACTTGGGTTGTGTATTTCTACCGTGCACAGAGTGGTATTTGTATAAATATGAGGAGAATAAGATGATATTATCATAGGAAAAAAATATAAGACCTTGAGAAGATTATGTATTGTCACTATGGTGCACTTTTGATACCGTTTTGTAGGTGTTGGCAAGGTTTATGTGAGGGTTTGCTCGAGACGGCCTGTTGTGAAATGGTCATTTTCTGTTTTAAAGAAAAATTTAATAAAAGATAATAGATACAGGCTGAGAGTGTGTGTTCTACTTTCATAGACTGGTTCCTCTCCCCCAGGTGCACACTGATGACTCATCCTGTCTCAGCACTGCCCCTCAGTGGTTCTACCTGGTCTCTACAGGTTCATACTGCAACAGCACAACAGCAGTGTATTTTTATTTAATTCACACCTCCAGTCATGATGCTGCCTATGTAAGCAGCCCTGCCCACCCACGGTTGCCTTAACAAAAACGTGGCTAGATGATGCTAGGACACTGTACCTAAGGCAGGTGTGTGGAGGAGACTACTGACTAGCCACCTACAGACATCTGAAGACAGACTTAATCAATTAATGATGGAAAGTGAAGGCCTTCAAGCACAGAGGAACTGAGAGTGATGAGGGATAAGGGTAGATAGAAGATGGATGAGAATCGGGAGGAGGTGGCTGACAGATTATGGTTAGAATAGACATGCCCAGAATAGCAAGACACAGGGGGCTAGGATGAGGAAAGAAGCACTCCGCGTCAACCTGGCATTGGAGAAATGTGGGCAAATGTCGGAATCTGAAGTAAAATTGGTCAAACCATGAGATCTTGTTGCATGGTGATACCACAGCCTGGTAACAAATCATAACTTGTCACTGCACTTAAATCAAATCAAATGTTATTTGTCACACATGCCGAATACAACAGGTGTAGACCTTACAGTGAAATGCTTACTTACAAGCCCTGAACCAACAATGCAGTTTTAAGAAAATACATTTAAAAAAGTAAGAGATAAGAATTAGAAATTATAGCAGGGCTATATACAGGGGGTACCGGTACAGAGTCGATGTTTATTATTTTATTTAACAATGTGCAGGGGCATCATCCTCTATTTCCTCATAGAGGATGAAGGCATCTTTCTGTCTAAAGTAACTGTCCAGTAAAAATCTAACTTTAAAAAAAAGTTAATATTCTTTTGACTTATACCCAAATAAGGTTGTTGACTCGTCCTATGGCCTACTTGTATTTGTAGCCAAAGCATACATTTGAGAAAAAATACCTAAACCCCACCTCAAACTAGTATCTCAAACATACCATTTCAAAAATACTTACTATTTCCTCATAGAGGATGATGTCATCATTCTGTCTACTTGCATCAATATTATTATTCATGACTGGTATACGCCCACACCATTAATTATGTTGTTGGGGTATGCACACCATTCCAACACAGAAAAGCTGCTTTTTAACATACTTAATTAAACATTTTGGAAGGAATACTATTCAACTCTTACTGTCATTAATCATAGGTCATATTTCATAGAAATCTGGAAACAATGGACAGTTACTTAAAAGAAAAAATAGGCTGACACACACACGGGGGATGCGCACAACACTATCTTTTATTTTTTTTGTTTATCAATTAAAAAAAAAAAAAATTGCAACAATAATACAAATATTACACATCAATACAGGGACATTCCTGTGAATACAATGGAAAAAATGAAATAACTGAACACCAGGCGACCAGGCAATGAGACATTAACAGACATTCAGAGACATAGCTTCTAATAATTTTTCCAACTTTTTAGGTTTCACAAGTTTGAGGGATTTATAAAATTGCAACAGTTCAATGAAAAAAACTACAAAATAAGGAATTTTTCCCCCCATTTACATTTGTGAATATAATATTTGGCCCAAAAAATAATAATGTTAATAAAATAGTTATGATCGGAATTACAAGGATAAGCATAATGCCATTTTTGGAGATTTTATACACAACCATTCATGAATTTCAATCCATAGTTTACTAGAATGGTAGCATGAAAAAAATAAATGCTCTATAGATTCTGAATCAGAAGAACAAAAAACACAAGGAGTTTTGTCAAAATTGAATCTTTTGTGCAAGAAATCATTAACAGGGTAGGTGGAAGAAAATATTTTAAAATGAGTTTCTTTACCTTTTGGGATAACTGGACAAGTAAGGTAAAAGGTAGTCACTTTTGATCATAGCATGGGTTGGTAATTTCCATATTAATATATTTAATTATAATCACCAAAAATGACTTAATTAACTGCCAATCATATCCACTTATTGTTGCATTTTTTTCCCAAAAGATTCAAGTCATTAATTTGTAAACTTGGAAAAGATGGAACAACTTCATAATATAACCAAGTGTTCTTAATAAGTCAAAGTAAAGGAAGTGGAATTGCTTTGCAAACCTTAATATATCTTTACCAAAAATACAGATCCCTTATAAATTCTCAGACTCAAAATACTGCTAGTAAATCTGTGGCTAAAATATATAAAAGAGGGGAGATTGGACAACCCTGTCTAATTCCTCTAGGAATAGAGAAACGAGGGGATGTGCCATTACTCATAGCCACAGAACTGCTAATATCATTATGTATAATATATTATCACTTTACAGAAATTCTCTCCAAACCCAAAAGTAGAGAGTTCTAAATAAAAATGTGTGTTCTAAAGTGTCAAAAGCCTTAAAAACTTTTTAAAACAATATAAAGCCGTCATCTTCTATGAATTCACTGTAATCTAAAATATCTAAAACCAATCATACATGGTTATGGATACTCCTTCCTTTAATGAAGGCTGATTGAGTTTCACTGATTATATACAGTTGAAGTCGGAAGTTTACATACACTTAGGTTGGAGTCAATAAAACTAGTTTTTCAACCACTCCACAAATTTCTTGTTAACTAACTATAGTTTTGGCAAGTCGGTTAGGACATCTACTTTGTGCATGACACAAGTCATTTTTCCAACAATTGTTTACATACAGATTATTTCACTTATAATTCACTGTATCACAATTCCAGTGGGTCAGAAGTTTACATACACTAAGTTGACTGTGCCTTTAAACAGCTTGGAAAATTCCAGAAAATGATGTCATGGCTTTAGAAGCTTCTGATAGGCTAATTGACATTATTTGAGTCAATTGGAGATGTACCTGTGGATGTATTTCAAGGCCTAACTTCAAACTCAGTGCCTCTTTACTTGACATCATGGGAAAATCAAAAGAAATCAGCCAAGACCTCAGAAAAATAATTGTAGACCTCCACAAGTCTGGTTCATCCTTGGGAGCAATTTCCAAATGCCTGAAGGTACCACATTCATCTGTACAAACAATAGTACGCAAGTATAAACACCATGGGACCACGCAGCCGTCTTACCGCTCAGGAAGGAGACGCGTTCTGTCTCCTAGAGATGAACACACTTTGGTGCGAAAAGTGCAAATCAATCCCAGAACATCAGCAAAGGACCTTGTCAAGATGCTGGAGGAAACAGGTACAAAAGTATCTATATCCACAGTAAAACGAGTCCTATATCGACATAACCTGAAAGGCTGCTCAGCAAGGAAGAAGCCACTGCTCCAAAACCGCCATAAAAAAAGCCAGACTAAGGTTTGCAACTGCACATGGTGACAAAGATCGTACTTTTTGGAGAAATGTTCTCTGGTCTGATGAAACAAAAATAGAACTGTTTGGTCATAATGACCATCGTTATGTTTGGAGAAAAAATGGGGAGGCTTGCAAGCCGAAGAACACTATCCCAACCGTGAAGCAAGGGGGTGGCAGCATCATGTTGTGGGGGTGCTTTCCTGCAGGAGGGACTGGTGCACTTCACAAAATAGATGGCATAATGAGGGATGAAAATTATGTGGAAATATTGAAGCAACATCTCAAAACATCAGTCAGGAAGTTAAAGCTTGGTCGCAAATGGGTCTTCCAAATGAACAATGACCCCAAGCATACTTCCAAAGTTGTGGCAAAATGGCCTAAGGACAACAAAGTAAAGGTATTGGAGTGGCCATCACAAAGCCCTGACCTCAACCCTATAGAACATTTGTGGGCAGAACTGAAAAAGTGTGTGCGAGCAAGAGGACTTACATCAGCTCTGTCAGGAGGAATGGGCCAAAATTCACCCAACTTATTGTGGGAAGCTTGTGGAAGGATACCCGAAACGTTTGACCCAAGTGAAACAATTTAAAGGCAATGCTACAAAATACTAATTGAGTGTATGTTCTGACCCACTGGGAATGTGATGAAAGAAATAAAAGCTGAAATAAATAATTTTCTCTACTATTATTCTGACATTTCACATTCTTAAAATAAAGTGGTGATCCTAACTGACCTAAAACAGGGAATTTTTACTTGGATTAAATGTCAGGAATTGTGAGTTTAAATGTATTTGGCTAAGGTGTATGTAAACTTCCGACTTCAACTGTATAGCATCAAGGCCTTGTTTCTGACTTATAGTCAGTTGCCAACAATGTGATTGGTCTCCAATTGTCCAGGTAAAGAGAGCTCTTCTTTGGTTTGGGTATAATAACTATTAGTTCCTGTCTCAAAGAAGATGGTAAGATAGCATTAGCAATACCCTCTTTGTAGACCGAAAGCAATAACTATCTAATATCAAGCCAAAAATGTTGATAGAATTCAGGAGTCAGGCCATCCGGTCCAGGAGATTTACCTATAGGCATTTGTTTAATGGCTTGGTCCAACTCAGTAATATATATATACACTGCTCAAAAAAATAAAGGGAACACTAAAATAACACATCCTAGATCTGAATGAATGAAATATTCTTATTAAATACTTTTTTCTTTACATAGTTGAATGTGCTGACAACAAAATCACTGGAACTGACACACTCCAGACTGCTGACACACTCTAGCATTGTCTTGCATTAGGAGGAACCCAGGGCCAACCGCACCAGCATATGGTCTCACAAGGGGTCTGAGGATCTCATCTCGGTACCTAATGGCAGTCAGGCTACCTCTGGCGAGCCCATGTAGGGCTGTGCGGCCCCCCAAAGAAATGCCACCCCACCCCACACCATGACTGACCCACCGCCAAACCGGTCATGCTGGAGGATGTTGCAGGCAGCAGAACGTTCTCCACGGCGTCTCCAGACTGTCACGTCTGTCACATGTGCTCAGTGTGAACCTGCTTTCATCTGTGAAGAGCACAGGGCGCCAGTGCTAAATTTGCCAATCTTGGTGTTCTCTGGCAAATGCCAAACTTCCTGCACGGTGTTGGGCTGTAAGCACAACCCCCACCTGTGGACGTCGGGCCCTCATACAACCCTCATGGAGTCTGTTTCTGACCGTTTGAGCAGACACATGCACATTTGTGGCCTGCTGGAGGTCATTTTGCAGGGCTCTGGCAGTGCTCCTCCTTGCACAAAGGCGGAGGTAGCGGTCCTGCTGCTGGGTTGTTGCCCTCCTACGGCCTCCTCCACGTCTCCTGATGTACTGGCCTGTCTCCTGGTAGCGCCTCCATGCTCTGGACACTACGCTGACAGACACAGCAAACCTTCTTGCCACAGCTCGCATTGATGTGCCATCCTGGATGAGCTGCACTACCTGAGCCACTTGTGTGGGTTGTAGACTCTGTCTCATGCTACCACTAGAGTGAGAGCACCGCCAGCATTCAAAAGTGACCAAAACATCAGCCAGGAAGCATAGGAACTGAGAAGTGGTCTGTGGTCACCACCTGCAGAACCACTCCTTTATTGGGGGTGTCTTGCTAATTGCCTATAATTTCCATCTGTTGTCTATTCCAGTTGCACAACAGCATGTGAAATTTATTGTCAATCAATGTTGCTTCCAAAGTGGACAGTTTGATTTCACAGAAGTGTGATTGACTTGGAGTTACATTGTGTTGTTTAAGTGTTCCCTTTATTTTTTTGAGCAGTGTATATATCAGAATCACACAGTTTCTTAAACCTTACTTCTATAGGCCAACATAGTTATTAACTGAATCAAAAAAGGAATCCAAGTCGCTTTCTGAAAGATGAGATTGATATAGTGAACTGTAGAAAGAGTGTATTTCCTTATTAATCACTTCAAGATCATCAGATATAGTGTAATTTACATACATTGATGTATTACTATTCCTAGTCTGCCTACTCTTCTCCAAATTAAATAAATAAGATGTGGCGTTTTTTCTAACCTGTTTCCAATCCATTTGGCCTTTGAACGGATGAAGGCCCTGTGCCTTATACAACACTACTATCAGTCTCTGTCCTTGAGCAGTGGGCGCTGACAGATGAGTAGGTCCTCCTGGTATTGAGCTGTTGCTGTCTCGTCCTCCCGTAGGGGGTATTGAACAAACAGGACGCGTCTCAGAGTCTGGCCCGTTAGAGAGCAGCGCTCCCCCTTTTCCACACCCCCGCTCGCTGCACAGCCGCAGTCCACAGCAATGCTCCTGTAAAGCCTCTGCTCTGCTTTCCCTGCTCTCCCTCTGTGCTTCAGTAAAGACCCATCCACCCCCCGGTGCTACAGTGCTGCATCTTCATCTGATCGGGGCTCCGCACCTGCCGCCATCGTTATCAATAGCCTATAATGGAAATACAGCAAGGACGCACTTTTATCTAGCCTTACGCCGCACCACGGAGTCAAGGTAGGCATGTTAATAGTGGTGGATACATGGATGAATTAATGAATTAATGAATGGACAGGCGGTCTATTTGAGGAAAAGTGTTAATACAATGCAACCAAGGCTATTGTTAATGCAACCTGGCGGGGTTTTGGGGAAAACCAAAGGTGATTAAATATTATTAGGCCCAATGTTGAGACTCATGAGAAGGTAAGAGAGGAGCACCACAAAGGACTAGGATGCTGAAATTGTCTGTTTTGCGTTATTCCAAGCATCTACGGGTTGTGGCGAAGAAGAGGCTATCGGGACCATTTCCTCTTATGGTGGGGTGAGATACATGTACAATGTGTGCGTAGCGCAAGCTGCATGTCTTTTAGGGTTCCTATTCCTACATTGTGTGCTTTTCATAATTGGGCCTAATATCAATTTATGATTGGTTATGATAGTAGGCCAATTTCGAAAGACTTTATATGGAGCCTGTTGATGAGTAGTCTACACAATCTGCCACAAAATTGCTCCATACCACAATGACTATAGCAAGTATAGGCAACTGTGTATTGTTCTTTCAATTCATACCAGATAGGGTACAATACATTTTCGATTATAATCAGGCTGAGTGATCTCTTGTTACTGTATTAAAAATAAGGCATGAAATGTGCATGTGTGGGTAGAGGGATAATGTCTAGGCTACTATAGTCCTCTATGAATATATGATCTTATGTGTGAGCGCTCATCTCTGTGTGGCTTCTTAAGTTTGTGTCTGTGCCACTGCTAGTGTGTGTGTGAATTTTGACATGTGTGTGTGTGTGTTTGCTGCATGTATCAACAGGTGTGTGTGTGTGTGTGTGTGTGACCTCTTATAACACTAGTATATGTGTGTGTGTGTGTGTGTGTGTGTGTGTGTGTGTGTGTGTGTGTGTGTGTGTGTGTGTGTGTGTGTGTGTGTGTGTGTGTGTGTGTGTGTGTGTGTGTGTGTGACCTCTTATAACACTAGTATGTGTGTGTGTGTGTGTGTGTGTGTGTGTGTGTGTGTGTGTGTGTGTGTGTGTGTGTGTGTGTGTGTGTGTGTGTGTGTGTGTGTGTGTGTGTGTGACCTCTTATAACACTAGTATATGTGTGTGTGTGTGTGTGTGTGTGTGTGTGTGTGTGTGTGTGTGTGTGTGTGTGTGACCTCTTATAACACTAGTATATGTGTGTGTGTGTGTGTGTGTGTGTGTGTGTGTGTGTGTGTGTGTGTGTGTGTGTGTCTCGCAACCCAAACTCGTATATGTGTGTGTGTGTGTGTGTGTGTGTGTGTGTGTGTGTGTGTGTGTGTGTGTGTGACCTCTTATAACACTAGTATATGTGTGTGTGTGTGTGTGTGTGTGTGTGACCTCTTATAACACTAGTATATGTGTGTGTTTCCAGACGGGGGGCACAATGAGTGACGAATACAAGGCGTCGGTCACCCCTAGCTGGCTGACCCCTGACCCCACAGCCTGGTCCAGCAGCGGAGACGGATTCACGGACAACGCCACCTACTCACCTCTGGACTCCTTTCCCCCGGTGCCCCCTCTCCTGGTCAACCCCTGGGACATCTTGCTGTGCTCCTCAGGGACCCTCATCGCCTGTGAAAACGCCCTGGTGGTACTGGTGATCTGGCAGAACCCGTCTCTCCGAGCCCCCATGTTCCTGCTGATCGGCAGCCTGGCCCTGGCTGACCTCCTGGCTGGTCTGGGCCTGGTGCTCCACTTCACCTTGGCCTACCTGCTAAGGTCCGACTCGGCCCAGCTGCTGACTGTTGGTCTGGTGGTGGCCTCCTTCTCAGCCTCCGTCTTCAGCCTGCTGGCCATCACCATAGACCGTTACCTGTCACTCTACTACGCCCTGACCTACAACTCAGAGCGCACCGCTGCCTTCACCTACACCATGCTGGTCCTCCTCTGGGGCCTGTCTCTCTGTCTGGGCCTACTTCCCGTCACGGGGGTGAACTGCCTGACGGAGGAGTCGACATGCAGCGTGGTGCGCCCGCTGACTAAGAACAACGTGGTGGTGCTGTCCGTATCCTTCCTCCTGCTGTTCGGCCTCATGCTGCAGCTGTACGTGCAGATCTGTAAGATCGTCATGCACCACGCCCACCAGATCGCCTTGCAGCATCACTTCCTGTCCACCTCGCCCCACTACGTCACCACCAGGAAGGGCGTGTCCACACTGGCCATCATCCTGGGGACGTTCGCCGCCTGCTGGATGCCCTTCACCGTCTACTCCCTCGTCGCCGACTACACGTACCCGCCTCTCTACACCTACGCCACCCTGGTGCCCGCCACCTACAACTCAGTCATCAACCCAGTGATCTACGCCTTCAGGAACCAGGAGATCCAGCAGGCTCTGTGGCTGGTGTGTTGTGGCTGTATACCGGCCAGGGTGACCCACAGGGCACGGACCCCCAGCCACGTCTGACACAGACCCAGGCCCTGGGAGGGAAGGAGAGAGGTGCCCTGGGCAGAGGAAGGCAGGCAGGCAGGCAGGTAGGCAGGTAGGCAGGGTTCATGCTGCGTCTACTGCATGGCTCTGTGTCTCCAAGGCTGGGCTGTATCCAGGGAAGGATGGAGGCAGCAGCAGGAGAAGGGGAGGTGGAGGGATAAGTAGAGGCAGAGACATACAGTATATATCTTTGAGTATAGGGCTTTCGCCCATTGCCTGTGATGGGATTGGAGAATGGATGGCTATGGAAGTGAGTGGTGGAGGATTTGGTACAAAAGTGTACTGTAGGCCTACTGTACTACTGTCCCACCTTCTCTATCTCTGTCTTCCTCGATTAAATATAAAACAACATCACATGATCTGACCGCTGCCACCATAGGTGTACCATCCCCCCTCCACACCTTCACCCCACCGTTGGGTTTACGTGCCACGAGGTGTTCTGCAGATGACTGGGAAAGGATGGTCGCATGGCGCTGCAGCAAATGTAGATTACATAGAATGATGTAGCTT
Source organism: Salvelinus alpinus (assembly GCF_045679555.1). Classification (NCBI taxonomy): domain Eukaryota; kingdom Metazoa; phylum Chordata; class Actinopteri; order Salmoniformes; family Salmonidae; genus Salvelinus; species Salvelinus alpinus. The sequence continues at coordinate 63,609,845 of NC_092093.1, forward strand.
TCATAGTTTTAGGCGCTTTTACTGATGCGCGCTTTTTTTCTTCCATAAAAGGATTGAGAGATTATTCTAGACTGTTTAAACTTGTCCCACAAGTTAAAAAGCTCGTGTGTGTGCAAAAAGACAATGTATGTGTCCCATGGACAGAGAAGGAGAGCAAGAGGAGGAGTGGGGAGGAGTAGTGGAGGGAGTGATGAGCAAGAGTGGGCGATGATCAAGATGCAGACGTTTCCCTACAACGAAGCCGGGCTGCGGCTAGAGCATCTCATCTCGCTGCTGCACTCTGAACGTGCTTTGAAAGCTAAACAACCGCGAGAGGCTAAAAATAGCCCCGGCGCTCTGTGATCCACGCGCCCTGCGTCCTCCGCAGACACCGAGTAAAGAAACCATGCCGAGGAGGAGGAGAGCGGGCGCTTATCTTCCCTACCATCCATCTTTCAATCTCCATCTCTCCCCATTTCACGTGTGAGAATGTATTATGATGTTCTGTTTGCTTTACATCCTGAGGTGACAACAGCCTCCAGAAGATAAGTACCCTGATTGCCCTACGCGTGCCAAATGCCCTTAGATTATGATAAAACCTATGGGTTTGATCTTTTTATCTCCGTTTTATCCAGTCGCTTCTTCATACATAAACAGTTCAATACTCATAACTAACTAATTCTGTATTTTACGCACGTTAAGTAGGCTGACTTCTCTTGAAAGTAGAGGAGAGTGAAATGTTCCCTCTGCAGATCAAGCAGACAGTTAGACCGGCTGGGAGCTGTTGAAACTGAATGTATTGTGGGGATCCTCGCTATATGAGCCAAGTTACAATTACCACCAAGCGTGTTAACCCTATTGGCACTATGTGTGTGGTGTTTGCGTCTTACGCCAGATACCCGCGTTTGCTTCCAGCTTCCTCTTTTTGCTACATTGTTGTCAGAAGTGGGATGGTGGCCGTGGGGCCATCGGACTACACAGCCCGAGGTGTATGAAGGGGCTGAGGTTAGTTAAAGCACGGGGAAGGCCATCCCGTTTAGAGGGGGCAGTGTAGCGTTCGTTGCTATATGAACTGTGGGTGTTTGCCTTTCACTCCAGAGACTCGGTTCGCTTCCCACTCCCTCTGTTGCAACAGTATTATTATATTAATTTGATCTTTTAGCCTATCCATTAGGTTATGAATATACCTGATCACCAACCAACCATCAACCCGCATGTTGCATAGGACTTTAATGAATACCATTTCTCCTGATATTGCAACCTGGTCTCAGACCATTGTGTATTATTCTGTATGTAAATCCAAGATACTAAATTTTGTGTGATATGTTACATAAGACAGTCTTAACTCAAAGACTGCGAGTTTGAATATTATCACTGACAACTTTTCAACTACTTACTACTTTTTAGCTAATTTCCAACTACTTAGCATGTTAGCTAACCCATCACCTAATCCTAACCATAGCCCTTTTAGTTAACCCTAACCCTAACCTTAACCCTAACCTTAACCTTGACCCCTAGCCTAGCTAGAATTCAGAACATATCATACATTTAGCAAATTTGTGACATATTGTACATTGCAAATTCGTAACATATTGTACGTTTTGCATTTTCGTAACATATAATACAAATTGTAATTCGTAACATATTATACGAAATGGGGATGGACATCCACAAAGTAATAGAGTGTTGATTATCAATAATCTATGTGACAGACCATGGTACAATAAGTGTATTTATTTTAAATGTTTTAATCTTTGGATAATGAGAAAGGAGGAGAGCAGTGACACGTCTTGTTCTTCCAGCTATGGATGTCTCCTGCCTCCTAGATCCACTTCCTTACCATGGCTGACAAAAGCCCGTCAACACCACCCCCTGATTTAGAGCGGTTGGGTTAAATACAGAAGACACATTTCGGTTGAAGACCTTCAGACTAGGTATCCCCTTCCCTTGATTCATAGCCAGCGGTGCGGACGTCACGCTGCTTGCCTAGCGAGTACCAACGACTTCCTTCTGATTCAGCTCATAATGAGGCTTGAACGCAGGACCTCTGCCTTGCTAGCACACGTGACCACCCTCCTTGACAACCGTTTGAGCTATCGGAAAGTATCTAAGCCGATAGCTCAATTTCAAGATAGCTGTGGAGTGAGCTTACGGGTACATCCTTAATACATTCACCCCTTCTAAACTCGCTTCATAGCTAACAACCCGGCCTTGGAGATAAGCCCAACTGCGGATCATGGCACCACTGTTATGGACGTCGCGCTGCTTGCCTAGCAAGTACCACTTCCTCCTGATTCGGCTCACACCGAGGCGCAAACCCAAGACTTCTGCTTTGCTAGCACACATGACCGCCGCCGTCTTTGACAACATACCAGCCATTTGAGCTATCAGAATATATCTAATTCGATAGCACCATCAGCGACATTTCAAGCTAGCTGTGGAGTGATCTTATGGTTGTTTTTAACGTTGTTACAGCATCGCCCTTCACACATTGCTTGTTCATGAGGGTCAATCGGCCCTAGGTCCTCATTCTGCCCCGTCATATCAGCCAGCAGCAACAACTAAGTGTTAGTTACTTCATGGACCGATAGCAATACTCTGTCAGCAATAAGCAATGATGTGTATAAGCCCTGGATGACTACCAGGAGGCGTTGTATTGAAGCCACCACGCAGTCATCTTGGTACTCCCCCTCCAGTGTGAAAAATATTTAGGAAGACATAGAAATGCATTTATTAATGTCTACATTAGTTTCTGATAAGTTTATTATATTACAGACACCTTCATGCATACTTTAAAATATGTGAGCTAAACATAAAATAACATTTAAAAATCCTTAAAGTATTTTTTTTATTACTAATGTTACTGTCCCCTCTACGACAAAACGAATACTTAAATGCATGTAATTTTGTCCTTGAAACATGTAATTGAAATACTGTAGAATTCCATTAATTTCTATGGAGGACTGCTGCTACTAGCGAGGGCCAATATTGCCGACCGGTGGCTTCAAAGCCTCTCAATGGCCAAGACATAGTATCTGCAATCCAGGGTTTATAAACATCATTGGCAATAACAGCCTCTTCACAGCAGCATGACCACCTCCAGCATGATGATATACAAGGACAATGAACAACAGCCCTTATCTACGATGCCTAGCAGAGTACTTGTACGACCAGGCCGAAAAGGACTCTGAACTTCCCCAATATTTGTGCCGTATGTGATTTCTCCAAATGGGAAATTAGATCTTGACTTGTGTGTTTTGTTTTTGAAAATGTGAATGGGACAGGATACTGACTGCCACCGTCCAGTATTCTGTCATTACTCATTACAATGTCACTGCCTCCTTTGATCTGAATCAACTGCTGTATTCTCTGGCTACGGTCGTCTTCAATATCTTACATTGAATGAAACCCGGACTCTGTGAGAAAATATCTCACCGGTTTTCAGTTGCATCTGCCTTTGTGAACATATTAAGTGTTTTTGAGTGTCGTAAACCTAAGTGTCTGTGAATAAGGAAAATCTTTCTGTGCATATGAGTTGCATGGCCTCTGAGTGTGTGCATTTGTGTATGATGTGTGTATGTGTGTGTGTGTGTGTGTGTGTGTTTGTGATCAGAAGCACAGACCTACTGTATATCTGTCTCCATGGGGACAGTAGATCTGAGGATTTACTTTCTGCGTGACCCTTTCACCTCAGGGGAAATGGCTGCCAGTCTTCCCATCATTCTGAGAGAAGTGGCCTCATCACACAAATTCCACCAGAGGAATGACGTAGAGAAGGATAGTTCCTGATGTGTTAAAATGAATAGTGGAGGTGTGCAGCGGCTGACCCTGAGCAGTAGTGTGGGGCTAAGGCAATGAGGTCACGTGACTGATGGAATAAGAGCTCCTGTCATAGAGCCTGGTATCACAGGTTCTGATGGCTCTTCACAGACCAACAAGGCCAAGAACACAATGTCCTTTACCTTTGATGAATAATCTATTTTGTTATATTTAGTGAAAGTTTCTATATTTTTTTCTAGCGTTGTCACGCCTGAATTCTGATTTATCTAAAGTATCTTGTATTTTAATGCGCTGTAGAGCCTCTTCTGAATGTATTGGTAAATATACATTGTTTATTTAATATGGCAGCCTGTTGACCAATTAGATTCTGTAGATATAGCATGCATATCTTTTTATAGGGGTGTTATGACATCACGTATGGTGCTACCTACTCCAGGGTCCAAGGGGTACTCAGGTGCACCAATTTTGAGTGACATCACATTTTACCCCCAATTACTGTTTTCTAAAGCCTGTTTACATTTCAATCCCTAGCCCCTTCCCCCAATCCCTCCCCCTTCTTTAGGCAGATCTGCAAAGTCTGGATAGGTGAAAGCAGTATGGCTTACACTTTACTTAGACTGTTGGAGGGCTAGGTGGAGCTGTCGCAGTACTTTCACCTATCACAAATCTTGAGGATGTGCCGGACCAATGAGCTAAGGGCTAGGGACGGAAATGAAACCGTGCTTACCTTATTTTTTGAATGTTCTCTCATGTACAGTAATGTCAATTGTTTAAGGCTCTAGGTGAGCTTTCATAGTTGGGATAGGTGCAAACAAGGGCTTCACATTCTTGAGTAGACAAAGGAACCACTGGTGTGTGGATATGGTACTTTACTGTTTGAATAGCATATTTACTTAATGTTAAAGTATTGTGCAGTGTAATCGCACAGAAAAGTGTAATTTTGATTGTACAGAGGAATTCACTTTCATGTGGTTGGAGGAGTTTCTAGTGTGACCGGTGGGGTTTCAAGAGTTGTAGGTGAATTATGTGGTTTGGTACCCCGACCCAGAGCTAAATACAAGTCTTTTAACTCCTCAATGGCTGAGAATGGGGAGGGATGCTACAGTAACAGCATCTTGTGTAGACTCATGCGTTGTTTTAAATGTGAAATGCACTTTATGTTGTTGGACAAAAAAATGGCACAACAAATTAAGTATCTGCAAAATGAAAACTATAAATGATAATCAACATGCACTAACTGAGATATTGTAAGACGTGTGAACGTGGTGTGTATTTTTTCAAGGTGTTAGATGTAATTTTTTGTTGCTTTGGTTAGTTTACCGAATTGAGAGATGTTGTTAATTTTGTATTAAAAGAATGTGCTGTGCATTAAAAACACAAGCCTGTGTTGGTTTGTTTTGTTCACTCTGAATCCACTGGCTCTGCTCCCATGGTGACTTCCTTCTAAACTGTACTGTTACCATGGAAACTGCTATGTCACCATCAGGACCATATTGTCTCCATGACAACGGTGCGTCAGTAAAAGAAACGCAGACACAACATTGTGAATATCCATTGTCATATTTATTCTCAAGGTCACAGAGTTCAAAGGTTACAGATTTTACAAAAAATAACCATGACAACCCTAAACCCAATCCAATCTATTTTTCAGCTTCCAAATCTTTGCTAGACATCACTAAGCGATCATAGACTCAGATGTTATTCATTAAGCTTCCTTTCACTCATATCTCTCTGATCTCCAATCAGACACTCTTACCACACACTCCAGCTACGTTTCAATATCCATTCTTGAGTACCACTTAGGAGGATGCCCAGTCAATAGTCTACATCAGTCACATATATAGAGAGTTAGGCCAGGTTTTACCACAGCCACCATGTTAGCGCTCATATAGAACTTTATTAATGAACTGTTGTGCTGTAACAATACGAGAGCGCCTCTGACAGTTCCCTATGAAATGACCCGCTGTAATCAAGCAAAACAGAGCAGTGACTTTAACAGACATTTTTATTGATTAGCATTGGGGATAATGTGTATCCAAGTCAACAAATTGCACATCTGCTTTCACTGTGAAAACTATCAGCGGTAAACAGCACAAAGCAGAAGCGTTAATCATCACTTAGCAACGGCTATTGAGGAGAAAGTGCCGCTCTATGAATGTTCAGAGAGAAACCACATTGGCCCAACTCTCTACATACACGCATCTGGTCTACATGGTTAGTGTGGTTGATGGAACACAGCCTCACTCTCAGGTCACTCCCTCTCACACCGGTATTGTTCAGAAGGAACACAGTTGGGAAACGCTTTAAAAACATGTCTCCTATTTGTTCCTCCTGAACGCTACCATGACCACCGCAGTCCACCCTGACTTCTCTTCCTCCAGTTCCTATAATCTACACATTAAAAGCTTGTCGCTTCCCAGATTAACTATTAATAAGTGTTTGAGTAAAAACATTAGAAAAGACAAGTAGATTTTCTGTCCAAGGGGAGGTTGCTATTTCTCCAAGTGACGCCCTTAAGATAGTTACCATACATGAGATAAGTCCCCATTCGTGGGGTGCCACCACATACAGGGCTTTACTAGTGTTATTATGGATAACATATTATACAGAGACACTGTGGTCTCCTGGGGTGTATTCAAGATGCCCAGAGCGTTGCATGAGCATTCTTAAATGTTAACGTAATAGTTTTGAATTGAACGTTTGTTTGCAGTTAGTGTCTGTATAGCAGCTGAACATGACAGTATGCATCTTGAATTCACCCCTAGTGTTCCAGTTCTGAATCCTTCAGCCGGCTGATGCAGGAGTCTGATCTCCCAGCAGTGCTACATGTGACCAAGGATCACCCAGCTTATATACTGTACAAACATACCTACTACACCAGGGACTGTATGAGTCTGTGTATGTGAATGTTAGCTTATGTTCATGTGTTGGTACACATACATTTTAGTGGTTCTTAGTTTGTGGATGTGAACGTGCACGTTTATATGTGCTTTTCAGCTTTTGAGTGTGTGTGTGTGTGTGTGTGTGTGTGTGTGTGTGTGTGTGTGTGTGTGTGTGTGTGTGTGTGTGTGTGTGTGTGTGTGTGTGTGTGTGTGTGTGTGTGTGTGTGTGTGTGTGTGTGTGTTAGTCAGACCAGTCGTTCTCCTCCAACTCGGAGTCGTCCTCGGAGTCGGAGTACTCAACGGCGATGCGTCTGGACAGGATGGTGGCCACGTCGTTCCCTACAGGCTCCCTCTTAGCCTGCTGCTCCTGCTGCTCCTGACCCTTCTTCAACTGGATACCTACAGCCAGGGAGAGAGACAGTTAGATACACTTCAACTAGATACCTACAGCCAGGGAGAGAGACAGTTAGATACACTTCAACTAGATACCTACAGCCAGGGAGAGAGACAGTTAGACACACTTCAACTAGATACCTACAGCCAGGGAGAGAGACAGTTAGATACACTTCAACTAGATACCTACAGCCAGGGAGAGAGACAGTTAGATACACTTCAACTAGATACCTACAGCCAGGGAGAGAGACAGTTAGATACACTTCAACTAGATACCTACAGCCAGGGAGAGAGACAGTTAGACACACTTCAACTAGATACCTACAGCCAGGGAGAGAGACAGTTAGATACACTTCAACTAGATACCTACAGCCAGGGAGAGAGACAGTTAGATACACTTCAACTAGATACCTACAGCCAGGGAGAGAGACAGTTAGACACACTTCAACTAGATACCTACAGCCAGGGAGAGAGACAGTTAGATACACTTCAACTAGATACCTACAGCCAGGGAGAGAGACAGTTAGATACACTTCAACTAGATACCTACAGCCAGGGAGAGAGACAGTTAGATACACTTCAACTAGATACCTACAGCCAGGGAGAGAGACAGTTAGACACACTTCAACTAGATACCTACAGCCAGGGAGAGAGACAGTTAGACACACTTCAACTAGATACCTACAGCCAGGGAGAGAGACAGTTAGATACACTTCAACTGGATACCTACAGCCAGGGAGAGAGACAGTTAGATACACTTCAACTAGATACCTACAGCCAGGGAGAGAGACAGTTAGACACACTTCAACTAGATACCTACAGCCAGGGAGAGAGACAGTTAGATACACTTCAACTAGATACCTACAGCCAGGGAGAGAGACAGTTAGATACACTTCAACTAGATACCTACAGCCAGGGAGAGAGACAGTTAGACACACTTCAACTAGATACCTACAGCCAGGGAGAGAGACAGTTAGATACACTTCAACTGGATACCTACAGCCAGGGAGAGAGACAGTTAGATACACTTCAACTAGATACCTACAGCCAGGGAGAGAGACAGTTAGATACACTTCAACTAGATACCTACAGCCAGGGAGAGAGACAGTTAGACACACTTCAACTAGATACCTACAGCCAGGGAGAGAGACAGTTAGATACACTTCAACTAGATACCTACAGCCAGGGAGAGAGACAGTTAGATACACTTCAACTAGATACCTACAGCCAGGGAGAGAGACAGTTAGACACACTTCAACTAGATACCTACAGCCAGGGAGAGAGACAGTTAGATACACTTCAACTAGATACCTACAGCCAGGGAGAGAGACAGTTAGACACACTTCAACTAGATACCTACAGCCAGGGAGAGAGACAGTTAGATACACTTCAACTAGATACCTACAGCCAGGGAGAGAGACAGTTAGATACACTTCAACTAGATACCTACAGCCAGGGAGAGAGACAGTTAGACACACTTCAACTAGATACCTACAGCCAGGGAGAGAGACAGTTAGATACACTTCAACTAGATACCTACAGCCAGGGAGAGAGACAGTTAGACACACTTCAACTGGATACCTACAGCCAGGGAGAGAGACAGTTAGATACACTTCAACTAGATACCTACAGCCAGGGAGAGAGACAGTTAGACACACTTCAACTAGATACCTACAGCCAGGGAGAGAGACAGTTAGACACACTTCAACTAGATACCTACAGCCAGGGAGAGAGACAGTTAGACACACTTCAACTAGATACCTACAGCCAGGGAGAGAGACAGTTAGACACACTTCAACTAGATACCTACAGCCAGGGAGAGAGACAGTTAGACACACTTCAACTAGATACCTACAGCCAGGGAGAGAGACAGTTAGACACACTTCAACTAGATACCTACAGCCAGGGAGAGAGACAGTTAGATACACTTCAACTAGATACCTACAGCCAGGGAGAGAGACAGTTAGATACACTTCAACTAGATACCTACAGCCAGGGAGAGAGACAGTTAGACACACTTCAACTAGATACCTACAGCCAGGGAGAGAGACAGTTAGACACACTTCAACTAGATACCTACAGCCAGGGAGAGAGACAGTTAGACACACTTCAACTAGATACCTACAGCCAGGGAGAGAGACAGTTAGACACACTTCAACTAGATACCTACAGCCAGGGAGAGAGACAGTTAGATACACTTCAACTAGATACCTACAGCCAGGGAGAGAGACAGTTAGATACACTTCAACTAGATACCTACAGCCAGGGAGAGAGACAGTTAGATACACTTCAACTAGATACCTACAGCCAGGGAGAGAGACAGTTAGACACACTTCAACTAGATACCTACAGCCAGGGAGAGAGACAGTTAGATACACTTCAACTGGATACCTACAGCCAGGGAGAGAGACAGTTAGATACACTTCAACTAGATACCTACAGCCAGGGAGAGAGACAGTTAGATACACTTCAACTAGATACCTACAGCCAGGGAGAGAGACAGTTAGATACACTTCAACTAGATACCTACAGCCAGGGAGAGAGACAGTTAGACACACTTCAACTAGATACCTACAGCCAGGGAGAGAGACAGTTAGACACACTTCAACTAGATACCTACAGCCAGGGAGAGAGACAGTTAGACACACTTCAACTAGATACCTACAGCCAGGGAGAGAGACAGTTAGACACACTTCAACTAGATACCTACAGCCAGGGAGAGAGACAGTTAGACACACTTCAACTAGATACCTACAGCCAGGGAGAGAGACAGTTAGACACACTTCAACTAGATACCTACAGCCAGGGAGAGAGACAGTTAGATACACTTCAACTAGATACCTACAGCCAGGGAGAGAGACAGTTAGATACACTTCAACTAGATACCTACAGCCAGGGAGAGAGACAGTTAGACACACTTCAACTAGATACCTACAGCCAGGGAGAGAGACAGTTAGACACACTTCAACTAGATACCTACAGCCAGGGAGAGAGACAGTTAGACACACTTCAACTAGATACCTACAGCCAGGGAGAGAGACAGTTAGACACACTTCAACTGGATACCTACAGCCAGGGAGAGAGACAGTTAGACACACTTCAACTAGATACCTACAGCCAGGGAGAGAGACAGTTAGACACACTTCAACTAGATACCTACAGCCAGGGAGAGAGACAGTTAGATACACTTCAACTAGATACCTACAGCCAGGGAGAGAGACAGTTAGATACACTTCAACTAGATACCTACAGCCAGGGAGAGAGACAGTTAGACACACTTCAACTAGATACCTACAGCCAGGGAGAGAGACAGTTAGATACACTTCAACTAGATACCTACAGCCAGGGAGAGAGACAGTTAGATACACTTCAACTAGATACCTACAGCCAGGGAGAGAGACAGTTAGATACACTTCAACTAGATACCTACAGCCAGGGAGAGAGACAGTTAGACACACTTCAACTAGATACCTACAGCCAGGGAGAGAGACAGTTAGATACACTTCAACTGGATACCTACAGCCAGGGAGAGAGACAGTTAGATACACTTCAACTAGATACCTACAGCCAGGGAGAGAGACAGTTAGATACACTTCAACTAGATACCTACAGCCAGGGAGAGAGACAGTTAGATACACTTCAACTAGATACCTACAGCCAGGGAGAGAGACAGTTAGATACACTTCAACTAGATACCTACAGCCAGGGAGAGAGACAGTTAGATACACTTCAACTAGATACCTACAGCCAGGGAGAGAGACAGTTAGACACACTTCAACTAGATACCTACAGCCAGGGAGAGAGACAGTTAGACACACTTCAACTAGATACCTACAGCCAGGGAGAGAGACAGTTAGATACACTTCAACTAGATACCTACAGCCAGGGAGAGAGACAGTTAGATACACTTTAACTAGATACCTACAGCCAGGGAGAGAGACAGTTAGATACACTTCAACTAGATACCTACAGCCAGGGAGAGAGACAGTTAGACACACTTCAACTAGATACCTACAGCCAGGGAGAGAGACAGTTAGACACACTTCAACTAGATACCTACAGCCAGGGAGAGAGACAGTTAGATACACTTCAACTAGATACCTACAGCCAGGGAGAGAGACAGTTAGACACACTTCAACTAGATACCTACAGCCAGGGAGAGAGACAGTTAGACACACTTCAACTGGATACCTACAGCCAGGGAGAGAGACAGTTAGATACACTTCAACTAGATACCTACAGCCAGGGAGAGAGACAGTTAGACACACTTCAACTAGATACCTACAGCCAGGGAGAGAGACAGTTAGATACACTTCAACTAGATACCTACAGCCAGGGAGAGAGACAGTTAGACACACTTCAACTAGATACCTACAGCCAGGGAGAGAGACAGTTAGACACACTTCAACTGGATACCTACAGCCAGGGAGAGAGACAGTTAGATACACTTCAACTAGATACCTACAGCCAGGGAGAGAGACAGTTAGACACACTTCAACTAGATACCTACAGCCAGGGAGAGAGACAGTTAGATACACTTCAACTAGATACCTACAGCCAGGGAGAGAGACAGTTAGACACACTTCAACTAGATACCTACAGCCAGGGAGAGAGACAGTTAGATACACTTCAACTAGATACCTACAGCCAGGGAGAGAGACAGTTAGATACACTTTAACTAGATACCTACAGCCAGGGAGAGAGACAGTTAGATACACTTCAACTAGATACCTACAGCCAGGGAGAGAGACAGTTAGACACACTTCAACTAGATACCTACAGCCAGGGAGAGAGACAGTTAGACACACTTCAACTAGATACCTACAGCCAGGGAGAGAGACAGTTAGATACACTTCAACTAGATACCTACAGCCAGGGAGAGAGACAGTTAGACACACTTCAACTAGATACCTACAGCCAGGGAGAGAGACAGTTAGACACACTTCAACTGGATACCTACAGCCAGGGAGAGAGACAGTTAGATACACTTCAACTAGATACCTACAGCCAGGGAGAGAGACAGTTAGACACACTTCAACTAGATACCTACAGCCAGGGAGAGAGACAGTTAGATACACTTCAACTAGATACCTACAGCCAGGGAGAGAGACAGTTAGACACACTTCAACTAGATACCTACAGCCAGGGAGAGAGACAGTTAGACACACTTCAACTGGATACCTACAGCCAGGGAGAGAGACAGTTAGATACACTTCAACTAGATACCTACAGCCAGGGAGAGAGACAGTTAGACACACTTCAACTAGATACCTACAGCCAGGGAGAGAGACAGTTAGATACACTTCAACTAGATACCTACAGCCAGGGAGAGAGACAGTTAGATACACTTCAACTAGATACCTACAGCCAGGGAGAGAGACAGTTAGATACACTTCAACTAGATACCTACAGCCAGGGAGAGAGACAGTTAGTCAGTCAGTAAGCCAGTCAGTCAGTCAGAAAAGGCACGGCCCGGGGCCCCGGGTGAGCTCAGTTTGCTAATTTTAGGCCATTCCATTGGTCCAAAAGGGAAATATCCACCCACCCAGGGCACCAGGCGATGCAAAACGTACCAGTCCAGTCCAGACCAGTCCAGACTAGACCAGACCAGACAGACAGACAGAATACCCCTGCCACAGAGACACAGAGGATTAGATGGAGATACACACTCTTACCCATGCGTATGGCAGCCAGCAGATCACTACGAGCATCATTAACAGGCTGGGCAATGTGGGGCACGGAGGACATCTTGGGAGTGGTAGAGTAGGAGGAGCCTGGAGGAGGGGGCGGAGGTATAGGGGGAGGTGGAGCCATCAGAGACCCAGTGAGTGGTGGTGGGGTCGGGGCATAGCCACCGGCTGATCCCACTGGCCCTGGAGGAGGAAGTGGTCCTCCGGGGGGGGTGGCAAAGGCAGATTGTGCTGATGGCATGAGAAGAGTGGGAGGAGGGCCGTTTCCATATCCTTCCATCATACTGAATGAGAGAGGGGGAGAAGGTAGAGAGGAAGAGAGCGAGAGAGAGAAAGAGAAGAGAGAAGGGACAAAGTGAGACCGTGGGCATGAAGCATTATACTGTATTAATCATCATAACCATTTCAGAAATAGAGAGTATCTTGTTTATCTGCCTCTCCACAAAAACATCTCACTTCTAGCGATGTCATACTAACATCCTCTGACAACTGAAGAAGAATGAATAACAGGATGCCATTATTTGCACAGAGTTTATAGGGGAGTCGTGCCAAGACCAAGGCAGTTGAGTGCACCAGGGCTGTACTCGGTTTGTATGGGTGACAGTATAACCCTAAAGCTTAATCCCAGAGAATTAAGCCTGTTGTTCGTCATCAGATCAGATTTCCCCTGACACAAGACTCACCCAAATCTTAGAGTGACAACAAAAGAGTGCACATGGTTTTGTCTGTGTGCACGTTTTAATGTTTATTTGAGTGTGCATTTACACATCTGTCTGCCAGGGTGTTTATGTATGTGTGTGTCTGTGCACTTGCTGACCTGTAGTCCACAGGTGGCAGAGATCCGTTCATGTTCTCAGTGGGTGGCGGAGGGGGTGGAGCATCATGGGGGCGACCCAGGGTGGCTCCCCTATAGTCCTTGTCCAGAGTGGCATGTCCCTGGGCAGCCAGCTGAGCAGCCAGGAGACTCGGGGGTGGGCCGGAGTATGTGTAGGCGTGACCAGCATGGTTGGTTGAGTTAGGGTAGTGGTGTTGGTGGTGGTCCATGTGATCAGGCCCAAGACCCCTAGAAGAGAGAAAACGTTACAGCATGGCCAGCAGGGGGAGTAAGAGGACTAAATTCTCCCTGCACAGCAGAGGGAGACTAAACTAGCACAGCACTGGGGAAACACCTTATTAAGTGGGTAATCATCTATACAGAAAAGTAATTATTCCATACCTTTTTACAATTCATACATTATGTTATAATGCAAATGTGTTCATGTGTAAACTTTTCATTGGCCTCATCTCATCATATGTATGTACGTGTGTGATGACTGACCTCATCTCATCATATGTATGTACGTGTGTGATGACTGACCTCATCTCATCATATGTATGTACGTGTGTGATGACTGACCTCATCTCATCATATGTATGTATGTGTGTGATGACTGACCTCATCTCATCATATGTATGTATGTGTGTGATGACTGACCTCATCTCATCATATGTATGTACGTGTGTGATGACTGACCTCATCTCATCATATGTATGTACGTGTGTGATGACTGACCTCATCTCATCATATGTATGTATGTGTGTGATGACTGACCTCATCTCATCATATGTATGTACGTGTGTGATGACTGACCTCATCTCATCATATGTATGTACGTGTGTGATGACTGACCTCATCTCATCATATGTATGTATGTGTGTGATGACTGACCTTAACGCTCTGGATAAGAGCGTCTGCTAAATGACTTAAATGTAAATGTAATGACTGACCTCATCTCATCATATGTATGTATGTGTGTGATGACTGACCTCATCTCATCATATGTATGTATGTGTGTGATGACTGACCTCATCTCATCATATGTATGTACGTGTGTGATGACTGACCTCATCTCATCATATGTATGTACGTGTGTGATGACTGACCTCATCTCATCATATGTATGTATGTGTGGGATGACTGACCTCATCTCAGGGGACAGGGATCCCTCGGAGGTGGGCCCCTGGTGGAGCGAGTGTGTGTGGCGGTGGTCAGGCCTCAGCTCCTTATCCAGGGCCAACATATTCCACTCCTGACGACGGTTCCGAGCCTTACGCACCTTCTTCACCTCCCTCTGCAACGTCCCGTCCACACAACGCTTCTGCTCCTGGGAGGAGAGACATATTAGTGGAGAAAGAGAAGGAAGAGATACAAAGAAAGAAAGATAGAGGACTTTAGACTTTACTTTGTTCTTCCTCTTCTCCTTCCTCTTGTCCTCTGTGTCCTGCAGCATTGTTTCTCTCCACAGGTCGAAGAAGTAGGAGGGGTCAGTGTAGAACTTCAGCCCCTCCTTGTGGTCATCCCTACAGGGTCAAAGGGCAAACACGGCTCAGGGTTTATGGGAAATGAAGTCCACAACATTCCATTATGAGACTCTGGGTTTACGCCACAGGAGGTTGGGGAGAGCGGGCTCATGGTAATGACTGGAACGGAATCAGTGGAGGGGTTTCTAATTCATCAAACACATGGTTTGAAGGTGTTGATGCAATTCCATTTGCTCTGTTCCGGCCATTATTATGACCCGTCCTCCCCCCAGCAGCCTCCTGTGGTTTACACTGCCCTGGGTAGTAGAGAGGTTAGACAGGTCTGGTGAGGTATTTGACTCTGGGTTTACACTGCCCTGGGTAGTAGAGAGGTTAGACAGATCTGGTGAGGTATTTAACTCTGGGTTTACACTGCCCTGGGTAGTAGAGAGGTTAGACAGATCTGGTGAGGTATTTAACTCTGGGTTTACACTGCCCTGTGTAGTAGAGAGGTTAGACAGGTCTGGTGAGGTATTTAACTCTGGGTTTGCACTGCCCTGGGTAGTAGAGAGGTTAGACAGGTCTGGTGAGGTATTTAACTCTGGGTTTGCACTGCCCTGGGTAGTAGAGAGGTTAGACAGATCTGGTGAGGTATTTGACTCTGGGTTTACACTGCCCTGGGTAGTAGAGAGGTAAGACAGGTCTGGTGAGGTATTTGACTCTGGGTTTACACTGCCCTGGGTAGTAGAGAGGTTAGACAGGTCTGGTGAGGTATTTAACTCTGGGTTTACACTGCCCTGGGTAGTAGAGAGGTTAGACAGGTCTGGTGAGGTATTTGACTCTGGGTTTACACTGCCCTGGGTAGTAGAGAGGTTAGACAGATCTGGTGAGGTATTTGACTCTGGGTTTACACTGCCCTGGGTAGTAGAGAGGTTAGACAGGTCTGGTGAGGTATTTAACTCTGGGTTTACACTGCCCTGGGTAGTAGAGGTTAGACAGATCTGGTGAGGTATTTAACTCTGGGTTTACACTGCCCTGGGTAGTAGAGAGGTTAGACAGATCTGGTGAGGTATTTGACTCTGGGTTTACACTGCCCTGGGTAGTAGAGAGGTTAGACAGATCTGGTGAGGTATTTGACTCTGGGTTTGCACTGCCCTGGGTAGTAGAGAGGTTAGACAGATCTGGTGAGGTATTTGACTCTGGGTTTACACTGCCCTGGGTAGTAGAGAGGTAAGACAGGTCTGGTGAGGTATTTAACTCTGGGTTTGCACTGCCCTGGGTAGTAGAGAGGTTAGACAGGTCTGGTGAGGTATTTGACTCTGGGTTTACACTGCCCTGGGTAGTAGAGAGGTTAGACAGATCTGGTGAGGTATTTGACTCTGGGTTTACACTGCCCTGGGTAGTAGAGAGGTAAGACAGGTCTGGTGAGGTATTTAACTCTGGGTTTGCACTGCCCTGGGTAGTAGAGAGGTTAGACAGGTCTGGTGAGGTATTTGACTCTGGGTTTACACTGCCCTGGGTAGTAGAGAGGTTAGACAGGTCTGGTGAGGTATTTGACTCTGGGTTTACACTGCCCTGGGTAGTAGAGAGGTTAGACAGATCTGGTGAGGTATTTGACTCTGGGTTTACACTGCCCTGGGTAGTAGAGAGGTTAGACAGGTCTGGTGAGGTATTTAACTCTAGGTTTACACTGCCCTGGGTAGTAGATAGGTTAGACAGGTCTGGTGAGGTATTTAACTCTGGGTTTACACTGCCCTGGGTAGTAGAGGTTAGACAGATCTGGTGAGGTATTTAACTCTGGGTTTACACTGCCCTGGGTAGTAGAGAGGTTAGACAGATCTGGTGAGGTATTTGACTCTGGGTTTGCACTGCCCTGGGTAGTAGAGAGGTTAGCCAGATCATAGAAATGGAGGGGGAGATAACCCACCTATATTTGGAGAGGATGTTGAGAGGTGGAGGTTTATCACTCAGGTTGTACATCTCCTTGACAGGGATGGGAACGCTCCTCGTGGACACCACCTGCTGGTCCTGGGCGGTACTGCTCTTAAATGCCTTCTTCATGTTAATGTCCTGCAGAGAGACTGAGGACAGAGAGAGAGGACAAACAGGGAGAAAAAGAGTGCGAAATAACAAACATGAGAAAGAGGTGGGAGGGAGGTCAAACAGAGAGATAAGGACCAAGAGAAAGAGAGGGTGAGGGAGAGGGAGATATGGGAGAAAAGAGAGGGGGACAGACAGGGTGTGAGAAAAGTATTTCTAAGGTGAATTCGTAAAGTATTCTGATTCCTTCCCGTTTTCCACATTTGTTACATTACAGCCTAACTCTAAAATAGATTTTTTTTTAATTCTCATGAATCCACACACAATACCCCATAATGACAGTGAAAACAGGTTTTTATACATTTTTGTATTAAAAATGTAGAAACAGAAAGACCTTATTTACATTAGTATTCAGACCCTTTGCTATGAGACTCGAAATCGAGCTCAGGTGAATCCTGTTTCCGTTGATCATCCTACAACTTGATTGGAGTCCACCTGTGGTAAATTCAATTGATTGGAAATTATTTGGAAAGGCACACACCTGTCTATATAAGGCCCCACAGTTGACAGTGCATGTCAGAGCAAAAACCAAGCCATGAGGTCGAACGAATTGTCTGTAGAGCTCCGAGACAGGATTACGTCAAGGCACAGATCTCGGAAAGGGTACCAAAAAACTTCTGCAGCATTGAAGGTATCCAAGAACACAGTGGCCTCCATCATTCTTCAATGAAAGAAGTTTGGAACCACCAAGACTCTTCCTAGAGCTGGCTTCCTGGCCAAACTGAGCAATCAGGGGAGAAGGGCCTTGGACAGGGAGGTGACCAAGAACCCGATGGTCATTCTGACAGAGATCCAGAGTTCCTCTGTGGAGATGGTTGTCCTTCTGGAAGATTCTCCCATCTATGCATCACTCCACCAATCAGGCCTTTATTGTAGAGTGGCAAGACGGAAGCCACTCCTCAGTAAAAGACACACGACAGCCCGCTTGGAGTTTGCCAAAAAGCACCTAAAGGACTGAGACCATGAGAAATAAGATTCTCTGGTCTGATGAAACCAAGATTGAACTCTTTGGCCTGAATGCAAAGGAGGAAACCTGGCACCATACCTACGATGAAGCATGGTGGTGGCAGCATCATGCTGTGGGGATATTTTTCAGTGGCAGGGATTGGGAGACTAGTCAGGATCGATGGAAAGATGAACGGAGCAAAGTACAGAGAGATCCTTGATGAAAACCTGCTCCAGAGCGGTCAGGACCTCAGACTGGGTCGAAGGTTCACCTTCCAACAGGACAACGATCCTAAGTAAAGCCAAGACAACGCAGGAGTGGCTTTGGGACAAGTCTCTGAATGTCCTTGAGTGGCCCAGCCAAAGCCCGGACTTGAACCAGATTGATCATTTCAGGAGAGACCTGAAAATAGCTGTGTAGCGACGCTCCCCATCCAACCTGACAGAGCTTGAGAGGATCTGCAGAGAAGAATGGGAGAAAATTCCAAAATACAGGTGTGCCAAGCTTGTAGCGTCACACCCACAAAGACTTGAGGCTGTAATCGCTGCCAAAGGTGCTTCAACAAAGTATTGAGTAAAAGGTCTGAATACTTATGTAAATGTAATATTTCTAAAAACCTGTTTTTGTTTTGTCATTATGGGGTATTGTGTGTAGATTCATGAGGGTGGAAAAAATTATTGAATATATTTTCGAATACGGCTGCAATGAAACAAAATGTGGAAAAAGTCAAGGGGTCTGAACACTTTCCGAATGCATTGTACATCCTCAGTTTCAGCACTTTTTCCACACCTGACTTAACTCACTAATGCAAAGGACCTCACATCACTGTGGCAACCAGTATTGACACCACTTCCTATTTCTTGTGACCTCTAACCCCTGTCTCACCTTCCTCCACAGTGGAGTCCAGCTGGGTGACCTTGACAGCCAGACGGTCGATGCGGTCCTGCAGGGAGTTGGCTCTCAGGTAGAACGTGTTGGCCTCGTTGAACAGCTCCCCAAAGATGTCCTCCGCATGTTTACCTGCAGTACAAGAGTAGACAGATGGATCGTATGTGGTTAACATGACATTCTGGTGTACTAAATTATGCATACAGTATGCAGCACACTTTGAGGAAATAGAGCAACTGTTCTGTTTATGACAACAGTAGGCAGATATTAACAGGACTAAGCAACAACCAGACAACGGGAGATACAGCCATTGTTAAAGACAGCAATTACATTAAAGCCTGACTGGTAGGAGCAATCCATTGAGATGGACTTGATGAACGGGACTATCGAAAGGCACATTTCTACCATTCTTCTATTAACAAACTGAACTCACAAATAGACCAGGGCATCACTGTCATGTGAGGTCCTAGAGGAAAAATACAAACAATCAATCTTTGCAAGAGAACATCTGTTTAGATCAGGTGTCAAAATGTTTCACACTAACTTTTGTGTCAGAGGCACGCACACACACACGCACGCACACACCCACACACCCACGCACGCACAGGATGACCACTGGACAAATATTTAGAGGAAGAAAAGGAGGTTCAGAATGTTGAGGTCCGATCCCTCTATGGTTCTGACATTGTCTCTCACACACACACACAGGACCTACTGCATCAACATAAGCACACGCATACGTACTCACAAACACACAGCTCCTGTCCCTAGTTCAGGCTCTCCAGGCCTTTGTGCCCAGTCATTTATACAAGAGATATGGATATAATGACGAGATGCTTATAGACATAGGATCTTCATTTGCTCACCCTGTTGCAGGAGAACCTTCCTGCAATGCAAGAATTGTAAAACTTGTAGTATATTTGAGGTTTAAAAAGGCCTCTGAAGTTCGTAATTTCCACTTTGAAATTTCAGACTTGATTTTCCCTTACGTAAAATGTATTAACCCCTACAAAAATGTCTATTAATTATAATCCATATAATACTTCACATTTCCTGTTCCTGCAGGTTTATTTTCCTGCTGTAGAAAAATGGCTCAAATGAAGATCCTACATCTGTATGCCTCCGCCCTAACAATGGAATTAGTTGTCCACAGAGCGGAACAGCGGGTTGTCAATCTCCTGCCTAGTCCTTTTTGGATTGGTGGATAAATCTCGTTATATATAAAAATTTAAAAAATGAATATTCTATGAGGGGTGTTGATGTCAACTGCCTGTGTTCAATGGAGTGTGAGATGCTATGCTAGCCTCATGATTATGCATATACCATATCACATTTCAACAGGGAGAACTCCGATATAAAGTGTTCTTTCTCAAAGTTGCCGGGATGTCACGTGCATCACACTTATCAGTACATTAGTAACAACCTAAGCATTACCAATCTTCTATTAGATCAAATCAGCCTCACGTATCAAAATAGCAATTCATGGTTATCTTGACTAAATTCAACACTCTCATTGCCCCCCATAAAGAAACTCCTCACTTGCTTAATAATGAATGATCTGCTTAACCTGGACAGATTTGGGCAGGGACAGGGCTCTAGATTAGACTCCCTTTTTGTTTATATTTAACCCACACAGCTGCTGCTGAAAGGCCCACTCCCACCACAGGAACAATCACAATGGCAGAGATGTTTATTGGATGAGTCTTGTCCTGGAGGCAGAACTGAGCGATTTCCGCTAGATGGGCCAGCTGCAAAGTCAAAATTGGCTAAATTGTAAAAAATTGAAAACATTTTGCCTTTTGGTCTTCATTTATTTTTAAATTTAACTAGGCAAGTCAGTTAAGAACAAATTCTTATTTACAATGACGGCCTACCCCGGCCAACGCTGGTCCAATGGATAAATCTCGATATATACTGGGGCGGCAGGTAGCCTAGTGGTTAGAGCGTTGGACTAGTAACCGAAAGGTTGCAAGATCGAATCCCCAAGGTAAAAATCTGTCGTTCTGCCCCTGAACAAGGCAGTTAACCCACTGTTCCTAGGCCGTCATTGAAAATAAGAATGTGTTCTTAACTGACTTGCCTAGTTAAATAAAGGTTAAATAAAAAATAAAATTGTGCGCTGCCCTATGGGACTCCCAATGCCGGCCAGATATGATACAGCCTGGATTCGAACCAGGGACTGTAGTGACGCCTCTTGCACTGCGATGCAGTCCCTTAGACCGCTGCGCCACTAATTAGGGTTAGCACGTTCAAATATGACTTTGTGGCTGTGCCAGCTAGTTATCACTCTGCTTAGCTGCCTCCAGTACATGAGTCATCCCAAAAAATGCTAAACTGCAATGACAGAGAAAGAGTAAGTGAGAGAGGATACCTGACCACTGTGACTGACCCAAACTTAAGGAAAGCTTTGACTATGTACAGACTAAGTAAGCATAGCCTTGCTATTGAGAAAGGCCGCCATAGCCTGTCTTCTCTTGAGAGCCAGGTCTGCCTATATGCACACCGCCCACAAAATGAGGTGGAAACTGAATTTCACTTCCTAACCTCCTGCCAAATGTTAGATACATCTTAGAGATAAATATATCCATCAGATTACACAAACTCCCATATCTATTGGGTGAAATACCAGTGTGCCATCACAGCAGCAATATTTGTGACCTGTTGCCACAAGAAAAGTGCAACCAGAGAAGAACAAACACCATTGTAAATACAACCCATATTTATGTTTATATATTTTCCCTTTTGTACTATTTGCACATAATATGCCATTTGAAATGTCTTTATTATTTTGGAACTTTTGTGAGTGTAATGTTTACTGTAACATTTTTTATTGTTTATTTCACTTGCTTTGACAATGTAAACATATGTTTCCCATGTCAATAAAGCCCTTAAATTAAATGGAATTAAAATTGAGGGGGGGGGGGGCAGAGTATGAGCAAGACGAATAAAGCAATAAAGGAGAGTTGAGAGAGAGAGCCAGAGGGTAGTTGGATACTGGGTATAAGAGAGGTACATCTCTAAATATTTCACAGGACATTATATGGGTGCTGTCATGGGGGCAGCAGGGCTATTCAGGCAATAACACCTTAAGTCATAGTAACTCTGTTTAATGCTGTTTTATTACAGCACACACCAGGGGTGTGTGTTAAAGGATGCCAAGTGAAGCCAAAATTGACAAAAACAAGTAAATAATAAAAAAGTATCTTTCATCTCTGTGTTTTCATAGTTTTCAGAGAAAGCATCCAAGCGAGCGAAACAGCGCCCCTCTGTCTCCGTATGTGTAGGCCATCTATCTGATTCCGTCTGGTCATAAAGAGTATGACATTGTTGCTGCTCATAGCACTGAATGCAAAGGAAGCCAGCGAGCATTTGGCCTCCCTTGATAAAAAATAAACAAGATAATAGCCAATGAGCGTTGAGCTAAACAGTGAATGGTCCTCTCGGACCAAAAAAAAAAAGTGTCAAGGGATTTGGTTTCACTCCTATCACAGAGAAATACGTCTTTGATAGAAACAACCTGAATTGTTGCATCTCGTTGTATTGTTGTCCACCGGTGGCTAGCTAGCTAAAATTGGCCTTTTCCTAAATTAGCCATGGATGAAGATAGGGATTTGTACTTGTCTTTTTACTTAATTCTCCGTACTGGCCAATGATTATAACGGGGATTCTGATCCAAACATAAAATACATTGTGCCCCTGGCCTGAGAGGATGGACGTTCCAGATGTAGACGGCTAATGTCAACTAGCTAACGTTGCCCATGAAAGGAAGCTAGGCTAACGTCCAAGCATTTTAGCCAGGTAGCCTATGACAACAACAAATAAAAGAGTGTACCGTCATAGACCGTTTCATCAACATGAAAGAGAGGAGGATTAGATGTCTCTACAAGTAGGGTGTCAACATGTTTTTCTACTTGCACGAACACACACACAGAAATCAGAACCATGGACAGCGACATATTTAGCTTACATTGATTGGACGAAATCATTTTTGGCATCTTTTAGTTGTATCAATGTATTAGACTAAGCATAAATGATTTGATGATGTTGAAATGGTGCAGGACTAGTGGAGGCAGCTCCTGTTTAACTTTGAGACTTGCAGTAACTCTCAGTAGTTCTAAATCAATAGTTGTTAATTAGTCCGAAAATATTGGAAACATGAACTTTCTTGACCATGCTGTAGGTCATGTACTGTAACTGTTTGCTTTGTGGACTTCACCGGACAGAGGTTGCTCCCCGGTTTTGGGATGAAACAAAGGTGTGGTTGAATTGATTCTGTCTTCTTATTGCCTCGGCCTTAGGCCTATATATCACAGGGGCAAGGCATATGAACTAACAGGTTATAGAGAAAACAACGCAACGAAAATATGAGTTATTTTCCCCCTGGCTTGGCTTCCCCAGTGATTTTACTCACACACCACTACTGGTACACACACGTCTGGATGAATAGATTTTTTAGAAATATTTCAACAGGATGACATACTGTACCCCCCCCCCCCTCCCCCCCTCCCGTGGGTGTATGATGACAGTGTGAGTCCAGTCTTGACCTCGACACCTCTATCCCAGATCCTGTTTCACTGAACACTGACAAATCAATCGCTTCTTAGACATCACTATATCATCAGGTCTTGTCAAAATGTCAAACAGCACTGCAGCATGGTGACTATGAGATGAGGTTATTTATGAGAGGATTTAACAGTATAACATGATGAGCATACGCATGTTACTCATAGGTGACACACCTATATGTGGGGAATAGTACAATGACAGTGTTATGTCACTGTTGTCACTACGGTAGAAAGCGCATGTAGTTCTACGTAGTCTGTGGTTAGTGCTCTGTGTGTTCTGCGTGTCGTACTCAGGCTGCTGAGCTGGCGGATGATGGAGGAGAGGGTGTTGTTCATCACACAGTCCAGCTCACTGCCGACGCCGTCTGGTAACGCCCCCCGGCACAGGTGGCGCGGGTCAATGTTCCTCTTCACCAGAGGCATGGTGACACCTCACACTGTTACACAGGAAGCACACAATACATATGATATCACACACACTGTACTTTCATAATGGATGTGTTTACAGACACGTTTTTCTACATTTGGTAAGTTATAACTACTGTAAGTATTATAAGCACACACACAATGCAGAGAGACACTGATATACACACACACAGCTAGTCAATGGGCCAGACGTATTAGCACACACTAACAAACACACAATATTATTTTTGGAAACAGGGTAAGTGAGGCTGGGCATACAATGGTGCCCAGACCAGATCAAGTGGCCAGGCAGTAGTAGTAGACAGCAGAGTGATTAAACTATTGGGAAAATAAACTAGTCAAATCAAATGTTATTAGTCACATGCGCAGAATACAACTTACAGTGAAATGCTTACTTACAAGCCCTTAAGCCCTTAACCAACAATGCAGTTAAGAAATACCAACAAAAAATAGAGAGAAAAAAAAAAGGTAAGGGATAAGAATAACAAATAATTAAAGCGCAGCTGTAAATAACAATAGCGGGGCTATATACAGGGGGTACCAGTACAGAGTCAATGTGCGGGGGCACCAGTGTCGAGGTAATTGAGGTAATATGAACACATAGGTAGAGTTTTTAAAGTGACTATGCATAGCAAATAACAGAGAGTAGCAGCAGCGTAGAAGAGGGGGGATGCAACAAATTGAGTTGTTGCATCTCGTTGTATTGTTGTCCTCCGGTGGCTAGCTAGCTAAAATTGTCCCTTTCCTAAACTAGCCATGGATGAAGATAGGGATTTGTACTTGTCTTTTTACTTAATTCTCCGTACTGGCCAATGATTATAACGGGGATTCTGATCCAAACATAAAATACATTGTGCCCCTGGCCTGAGAGGATGGAAGATCCAGATGTAGAAGGCTAATGTCAACTACCTAACGTTGCCCAATAGCGGGGCTATATACAGGGGGTACCGGTACAGTGTCAATGTACGGTAAGTCAATGTACAGGCAAGTCAGTTAAGAACAAATTCTTATTTACAATGACGGCCTACCCCGGCCAAACCTGGACGACGCTGGGCCAATTGTGCACCACCCTATTGGACTCGGAATCACGGCCAGATGTGATGCAGCCTGGATTCGACCCTCTTGCACTGAGATGCAGTGCCTTAGACCACTGCGCAACATGTGAATGGAGCACATACACAATCCATGTCTGAATTGTCTCAAGGCATAAAAATCCCTCTTAAATCTGTCTCCCCCCTTCATCTACACTGAATGATTTAACAGGTGACGTCATTAAGAGATCATAGCTTTCACCTGGTCAGTCTGTCATGGAAAGAGCAGGTGTCCCTAATGTTTTGTATACACACACACACACACACTGACTCTCCCGTGCCGTGCACACTCACGCTCAGACACATTCACTTGACATTTCAGACCAACACCCACACACACACACACTGTCCAATGCAATTGGGGTCTAAGCTGATCCTGTTTCTAAGACAGATTTTACAGCAGATGAAAGAGGGAACCCAGAGAACATCTGAGTGGCCATTCCTGCTTCCTGTTTTAGCTGTCTCCGCATCTTTACGTCCTGTTCCTCCCAGTGTCACATAACATTGAGGACTATACCACAGCAGTCACGGGCTTCATCAATAGGAGCATAGACGCTGTCGTCCCCACAGTGATTATAAAAACGGATCTAGCTAAAGGCTCAAGCTACCGCTTACAATGAACGGACACGGATGCATACAAGAAGTCCCGCTATGACCTCCGAAGAGACATCAAACATGCAAAAGGACAATATAGGAGGAAGGTGGAATCAAATTACACCGGCTACGACGCTCGTTGTATGTGGCAGGGCTTGCAGACGATAACGGATTACAAAGGGAAACCCAGCGATGCAGAACTCCCAAACGAGCTAAATGCATTTTATGCTCGCTTCAAGGAATATAGCACTCCGCCTTGTGTGAAAGCGTTTTTCCAGAGGACTGTGTGGTCTCGCTCTCCATGGCCAATGTGAGCAAAGCGTTTAAACAGGTTAACAATCAGAAAACCGCCAGGCCAGACAGAATACCAGGGCGCATTCTCAAAGCATGCACACACCAGCTGGCAGGTGTCTTCACAGACATTTACAATCTCTCCTTGTCCAGTCTGTAATCCCAACATGTTTGTTTCAAGTTTATCACCATTGTCCCTGTGCCCAAGACCTCCAAGGTAACTTGCCTAAATGACTACCGCCCTGTAGCACTAACATCTGTAATTATGAAGTGCTTTGAAAGGCTGGTCATGACACACATCAACACCATCATCCAGACATCCTAGACCCACTCCAATTCACATACCATCCCAACAGATCCACAGATGACACAATCTCAGTTGCACTTCACACTGCCCTCTCCCACCTGGACAAGAGAGGAAATAACTATGTGAGAATGGTGTTCATAGACTACAGCTCAGCGTTCAACACCATAAACCCCTCCAAGCTCATCACCAAACTAGAGACCCAGGGATTGAACCCCTCCCTCTGGTACTGGATCCTGGACTTCCTGACGGGCCGACCCCAGGTGGTGAGGGTAGGCAACAACACCTCCGCCACACTGAGTCTGAACACAGGGGCCCCTCTGGGATGTGTGCTTAGTCCCCTCCTGTACTCCCTGGTCACCCACGACTACGTGGCCGCGCATGACTCCAACACTATCATCAAGTTTGCTTACGACACAACGATGGAAGGCCTGATCACCGCCGGCGATGGGTCAGCCTACAGGGAGGTCAGAGACTTAGCACTGTGGAGCCAGGACAACAATTTCTCCCTCAATGTCAGTAAGACCAAAGACCTGACCGTGGACTATAGAGGAAAGAGGGGAGAGCATGTCCCCATCCTCATCAACAGGGCTGTTATGGAGCGGGTTGAGAGCTTCAAGTTCCTTGGCATCCACATCACTAAGAACTTAACATGGTCCACACACACCCGCACAGTCGTGAAGAGGACACGTCTCTTCCCCCTCAGGAGGCTGAAAAGATTTGGCATGTGCCCTAAGATCCTCAAAAATGTATACAGCTGCACCATCGAGAGCATCTTGGATGGCTGCCTCACCGCTTGGTATTGGAACTGCACCGCCCCTTGACTGCAAAGCTCTACAGATGGTGGTGCAAAAAGCCCAGTGCACCCCTGGGGCCAAGCTCCCTGCCATCCAGGACCACATTGTCACGCGGTGTCAGAGGAAGGCCCGAAAAATTGGCAGAGTCCAGCCACCCAAGTCATAGACTGTTCACTCTGCTACTGTCCGGCAAACGGTACCGGAGCGTCACTCTCGGACCAACAGGCTCCGAGACAGATTCTACCCCCAAAGCATAAGACTGCTAAACAGCCAGACTGCTAAATAGTGAATTAATGGTACCCAAACTATCGGCACTGACTCCACGCAAACTCACTAGACTGTATATACACACACCCACTAGACTATATACAGTTGAAGTGAGAAGTATACATACACCTTAGCCAAATACATTTAAACTCAGTTTTTCACAATTGCTGACATTTAATCAGAGTAAAAATTCCCTGTCTTAGGTCAGTTAGGATCACCACTATATTTTAAGAATGTGAAATGTCAGAATAATAGTAGAGAGAACGATTTATTTCAGCTTTTATTTCTTTCATCACATTCCCAGTGGGTCAGAAGTTTACATACACTCAATTAGTATTTGGTAGCATTGCCTTTAAATTGTTTAACTAGGGTCAAACGTTTCGGGTAGCCTTCCACAAGCTTCCCACAATAAGTTGGGTGAATTTTGGACCATTCCTCCTGACAGAGCTGGTGTAACGGAGTCAGGTTTGTAGCCCTCCTTGCTCGCACACACTTTTTCAGTTCTGCCCACACATTTTCTACAGGATTGAGGTCAGAGCTTAGTGAGTGCCACTCCAATACCTTTACTTTGTTGTCCTTAAGCCATAACTTTGGAAGTATGCTTGGGGTCATTGTCCATTTGGAAGACCCATTTGCAACCAAGCTTTAACTTCCTGACTGATGTCTGGATAAGAGCGCCTGCTAAATGACTTAAATGTAAATGTTGAGATGTTGCTTCAATATATCCACATAATTTTCCTTCCTTATGATGCCATCTATTTTGTGAAGTACACCAGTCCCTCCTGCAGCAAAGCACCCCCACAACACGATGCTGCCACCCCTGTGCTTCACGGTTGGGATGGTGTTCTTCGGCTTGCAAGCCTCCCCCTTTTTCCTCCAAACATAACAATGGTCATTATGGCCAAACAGTTCTATTTTTGTTACATCAGATCAGAGGACATTTCTTCAAAAAGTATGATCTTTGTCCCCATATGCAGTTGCAAACCTTAGTCTGGCTTTTTTTATGGCGGTTTTGGAGCAGTTGCTTCTTCCTTGCTGAGCGGCCTTTCAGGTTATGTCGATATAGGACTCATTTTACTGTGGATATAGATACCTTTGTACCTGTTTCCTCCAGCATCTTGACAAGGTCCTTTGCTGTTGTTCTGGGATTGATTTGCACTTTTCACACCAAAGTGCGTTCATCTCTAGGAGACAGAACGCGTCTCCTTCCTGAGCGGTATGACGGCTGCGTGTTCCCATGGTGTTTATACTTGCGTACTATTGTTTGTACAGATGAACGTGGTACCTTCAGGTGTTTGGAAATGTCTCCCAAGGATGAATCAGACTTGTGGAGGTCTACAATTATTTTTCTTAGATCTTGGCTGATTTCTTTTGATTTTCCCATGATGTCAAGCAAAGAGGCACTGCGTTTAAAGGTTGGCCTTGAAATACATCCACAGGTACACCTCCAATTGACTCAAATGATGTCAATTAGCCCATCAGAAGCTTCTAAAGCCATGACATCATTTAAGAATTTTCCAAGCTGTTTAAAGGCACTGCCAACTTAGTGTATGTAAACTTCTGACCCACTAGAATTGTGATACAGTGAATTATAAGTGAAATAATCTGTATGTAAACAATTGTTGGAAAAATTACTTGTATGATGGACAAAGTAGATGTCCTAACTGACTTGCCAAAACTATAGTTTGTTAACAAGAAATTGGTGGAGTGGTTGAAAAACGAGATTTAATGACTCCAACCTAAATGTATGTAAACTTCCGACTTCAACTGTACACACTCACTAGACTTTACATACATCCATACACCCACTAGACTATATATATATATTACACACATACATACACACCCACTAGACTATATACACACACCCACTAGACTAATATACAGTGGGGCAAAAAAGTATTTAGTCAGCCACCAATTGTGCAAGTTCTCCCACTTAAAAAGATGAGAGAGGCCTGTAATTTTCATCATAGGTACACTTCAACTATGACAGACAAAATGAGAAAGAAAAAATCCAGAAAATCACATTGTAGGATTTTTAATGAATTTATTTGCAAATTATGGTGGAAAATAAGTATTTGGTCAATAACAAAAGTTTATCTCAATACTTTGTTATATACCGTTTGTATGAAAGGTGAATGCACCAATTTGTAAGTCGCTCTGGATAAGAGCGTCTGCTAAATGACTTAAATGTTTGTTGGCAATGACAGAGGTCAAACGTTTTCTGTAAGTCCTCACAAGGTTTTCACACACTGTTGCTGGTATTTTGGCCCATTCCTCCATGCAGATCTCCTCTAGAGCAGTGATGTTTTGGGGCTGTTGCTGGGCAACACGGACTTTCAACTCCCTCCAAAGATTTTCTATGGGGTTGAGATCTGGAGACTGGCTAGGCCACTCCAGGACCTTGAAATGCTTCTTACGAAGCCACTCCTTCGTTGCCCGGGCGGTGTGTTTGGGATCATTGTCATGCTGAAAGACCCAGCCACGTTTCATCTTCAATGCCCTTGCTGATGGAAGGAGGTTTTCACTCAAAATCTCACGATACATGGCCCCATTCATTCTGTCCTTTACACGGATCAGTCGTCCTGGTCCCTTTGCAGAAAAACAGCCCCAAAGCGTGATGTTTCCACCCCCATGCTTCACAGTAGGTATGGTGTTCTTTGGATGCAACTCAGCATTCTTTGTCCTCCAAACACGACGAGTTGAGTTTTTACCAAAAAGTTATATTTTGGTTTCATCTGACCATATGACATTCTCCCAATCTTCTTCTGGATCATCCAAATGCTCTCTAGCAAACTTCAGACGGGCCTGGACATGTACTGGCTTAAGCAGGGGGACACGTCTGGCACTGCAGGATTTGAGTCCCTGGCGGCGTAGTGTGTTACTGATGGTAGGCTTTGTTACTTTGGTCCCAGCTCTCTGCAGGTCATTCACTAGGTCCCCCCGTGTGGTTCTGCGATTTTTGCTCACCGTTCTTGTGATCATTTTGACCCCACGGGGTGAGATCTTGCGTGGAGCCCCAGATCGAGGGAGATTATCAGTGGTCTTGTATGTCTTCCATTTCCTAATAATTGCTCCCACAGTTGATTTCTTCAAACCAAGCTGCTTACCTATTGCAGATTCAGTCTTCCCAGCCTGGTGCAGGTCTACAATTTTGTTTCTGGTGTCCTTTGACAGCTCTTTGGTCTTGGCCATAGTGGAGTTTGGAGTGTGACTGTTTGAGGTTGTGGACAGGTGTCTTTTATACTGATAACAAGTTCAAACAGGTGCCATTAATACAGGTAACGAGTGGAGGACAGAGGAGCCTCTTAAAGAAGAAGTTACAGGTCTGTGAGAGCCAGAAATCTTGCTTGTTTGTAGGTGACCAAATACTTATTTTCCACCATAATTTGCAAATAAATTCATAAAAAATCCTACAATGTGATTTTCTGGATTTTCTTTCTCATTTTGTCTGTCATAGTTGAAATGTACCTATGATGAAAATTACAGGCCTCTCTCATTTTTTTAAGTGGGAGAATTTGCACAATTGGTGGCTGACTAAATACTTTTTTGCCACTGTATATACATACACTAGACTATATAAGTCTAGTCTAGTGGGTGTGTGTATATAGTCTAGTGTATGTATGTAAAGTCTAGTGAGTGTTTTTTTTTTTACATATAAAAAAAAATATATATATATATTTTAAAAATATATATATAAATATACACACACACTTTTACACTCATCAGATGCTGTTGCTCCTCTGTTCTTTATCTATCTGGATGCCTAGTCACTTTACCCTGCCTTCGTGTATATATCTACCTCAAATACCTTGTACCTCTGCACATTGATCTGGTACTCCCTGTATATAGCTGCACATTGATCTGGTACTGGTACTCCCTGTATATAGCTCCACATTGATCTGGTACTGGTACTCCCTGTATATAGCTCCACATTGATCTGGTACTGGTACTCCCTGTATATAGCTGCACATTGATCTGGTACTCCCTGTATATAGCTGCACATTGATCTGGTACTGGTACTCCCTGTATATAGCTGCACATTGATCTGGTACTGGTACTCCCTGTATATAGATCCACATTGATCTGGTACTCCCTGTATATAGCTGCACATTGATCTGGTACTGGTACTCCCTGTATATAGCTGCACATTGATCTGGTACTGGTACTCCCTGTATATAGCTGCACATTGATCTGGTACTGGTACTCCCTGTATATAACTCCACATTGATCTGGTACTGGTACTCCCTGTATATAGATCCACATTGATCTGGTACTCCCTGTATATAGCTGCACATTGATCTGGTACTGGTACTCCCTGTATATAGCTGCACATTGATCTGGTACTGGTACTCCCTGTATATAGATCCACATTGATCTGGTACTCCCTGTATATAGCTCCACATTGATCTGGTACTGGTACTCCCTGTATATAGCTGCACATTGATCTGGTACTGGTACTCCCTGTATATAGCTGCACATTGATCTGGTACTCCCTGTATATAGCTCCACATTGATCTGGTACTGGTACTCCCTGTATATAGATCCACATTGATCTGGTACTCCCTGTATATAGCTGCACATTGATCTGGTACTGGTACTCCCTGTATATAGGTCCACATTGATCTGGTACTGGTACTCCCTGTATATAACTCCACATTGATCTGGTACTGGTACTCCCTGTATATAGATCCACATTGATCTGGTACTCCCTGTATATAGCTGCACATTGATCTGGTACTGGTACTCCCTGTATATAGGTCCACATTGATCTGGTACTGGTACTCCCTGTATATAGCTCCACATTGATCTGGTACTCCCTGTATATAGCTGCATATTGATCTGGTACTGGTACTCCCTGTATATAGGTCCATTCTTGTGTATTTTATTCCTCGTGTTAGTTACTATATTATTTTTTATTTTTAAACTCTGCATCGTTGGAAAGGTTCG
The DNA here is from genome assembly GCF_045679555.1 of Salvelinus alpinus. Taxonomy (NCBI): domain Eukaryota; kingdom Metazoa; phylum Chordata; class Actinopteri; order Salmoniformes; family Salmonidae; genus Salvelinus; species Salvelinus alpinus. Next base: position 63,642,068 of record NC_092093.1, read on the forward strand.
TAGCAAGCATTTAACTGTAAAGTCTACACTAGTTGTGTTTGGCTAAATGTGATACATACAATTTGATTTGTGTGCACGAAACGAAATGCATAATGCCGCACACCCAAAAGAAAAGCTGACCCCTCAGACATTCTCTAATTCAGATCTAGTAGGCTATGCCATGTATGTCATTGATGAATAGACAGCATCATAATAGCTCGGGGGTGTTGACAGAGAAAAGAGACATTTCTGACAACCAAAAAACAACCTCCCCACAAGGCTATGGGCAGGGTCCTCAGCTGGCATCGGTCCAATACCCCTCGCCAAGCCTTGCCTGCAGCCACATACCAATATGGGACAACAAAGAATAAATTACATCATCGTCTGCTGCCACAAAGCACACTGAAAACAGCCAATTAGCACCATGGTTTGCGTATTCAACCAGATGATGAACCAGGCCCACATTATCATATAAAAACACCAGTGTGTGAAATGTGTTGATCTGCTCTGCTTTGTAACCCTCAAATGAGGAAGTTCTGCAGAGCCATGAGTTTGTTTTGTCTGGTGTGAGAATGGTCCCAACAACAAGGCGACATCATTAGAGGTAGGGGAGTGGGCCAATGAAGGGAATGGGGAGAGAGAGGGAGGGAACGTGTGTGTACAAGAAAAGAAAGAGAGAAAGAGAGAAAGAGAGAGAGTAAGTAGTGTGTGTGTGTCTAGAGAGTGAGTGGGGGGTGGGGGAGGGGCAAGCAGGGACCTCAGGGAAGCCACTCTGAAAGGTTCCAGGGACAATGGAGCTCCGTTCACACGGCAACAGCAAAGTGCTCCCATGCATGCCTCCCCTCCCCCTCCCCACCTTTAACATCCCCTGAAAAGAGGACACTCCACTCAGAAAGGAAGAGCGGAGAGAAAGAGTGAGAGAGGGGGAAGAGAGAGACATGGAAAAACAGTAAATAGAGAAAGTGGGAGAGAGCGAGGGAAGGGAATACCTAGTCAGTTGCACAACAATGCATTCAACTGAAATGTGTCTTCTGCATTTAACCCAACCCCTCTGAATCAGAGAGGTGTGGGGGGCTGCCTTAATCAATGTCCACGGCACCCTGAGAGCAGTTGTTGTTGAGGGTTGCTGGAGGGCAGAGAGGCAGATTTCTCCACCTTGCCGGATCTGGGATTCAAACCAGCGACCTTTCGATTACTGGCCCAACACTCTTAACCGGTAGGCTACCTGCCGAAAGTTAGGGAGGTGGGGAGAGAGTGAGGGGGGAGAGAGTGAGGTGGAGAAAGAAACTGCAGGAAGTCAATGAGTAGTCCTAATACAAACACCCAGGACTATCTCTGCCATGCACATACACACATGTAACCTCTTAGCTATACCATTAGCAGTAGCCTCTCAGATGTACCATTAGCCGTACATTAGCCATCTCCAGAGCTCAGAGAGCTGAGGGCCTTTGAACTTCACCAGAGAGACATCCTGACTGCTGCCACCAGGAGGATGTGCTTCCTGTCTCCCTAAAGACCCTCCACACAGACACACATTTTACTATGGACACCGAAATTCTATTAAGGTCGGAGCAGGGAAACATTATAAATGTATGAGTCAGGTACAGCCTCTTGCTTTGAAGGAGGCTGGAGAGCTTGTGGTGAGGTCATAAATATTGTAAGATATGTAAAAATGACGTAAAAACTCCTACTCCGACATGGCTGGATCTTCATTTTTTCGACAATATACAATATGGCTATTCTCCCTAATAGCCTATATCTTTGTGAATAAAAACAGTCTGTTAATTCTAAATTCGGGGGTTTGAGCCCTGAATTCTGATTGGCTGAAAGCCATGGTATATCAGACTATATAGCAGGGGTATGACAAAACGTTTAGTTTTACTGCTCTAATTACATTGGTAACCGGTTTATATTAGCAATAAGAGTCCTCAGGGGTTTGTGATATATAGCCAATATACCACGGCTAAGGGCTGTACCCAGGCACTCCGCGTTGCGTCTTAACTAAGAACAGCCCTTAGCCGTGGCATATTGGCCACATCCTCGGGCCTTATTGCTTAATTATCGCAAGTAACCCTTATAACTGACGTGTCACTGCCTAAATTCATCGAATAATGTAGTCTAATTCACATTGTAGGCTAGTTAATCTCTCTTGCTTTCAGTAAAGTGTGAGTGAGAAACAAAAGCAGCCGTCTGTGTGCTGGCTGCAGTCAGTGCACACACAACATAGCCTACACATGACATGCACACAGAACTGATGGCAAGCACGATCAAAGTTCCCGCACCGTCGCTTCCCGATACCGATTCGATTTTCCTTCCGCCACAGATTGTTACAATATTTTATAGCCGGACACTTTCTAAATCAAATGCCGTTTGTACGTTTTAGTGAACAATAATCAAGCAAGGCGGTTGCCAAATGGAGTGTGCAGTAATAGTCAAGAGTTGAATTGAAAGAATCGGGCCTTGGACACAGAACCCCCTTGTGCTTTATCATTATCTTCTACTGGGGTCCACTAGTGGTGGCCGGCCGCTACGTCCAGTCAGTGGTCGACTTTGTAGTTTGGCCATTTGGATTAACGCAATTTACCATATTACAAAAATACTCAATTAAGGCCAAATATAAACAGTTTGGTGAGTAACATTCCGATTCTTATCATGACATATAAAAGCATAGTAAAAACCCTCACCAGCAGTCAGAAATGTAATAGATTTAAGTCCGTCCGCATGTCCCGTTAGATACTCCTGCTGATCGCGCTGCCATCCTGTGTCCCTGGCGGTCTGGCCACTCCAAACAATCCACCGCGGGGGCGGGACCCGCCGGCAGCCTCGGCCTATCAGCATTCAGCAACAGGGTTTTAATGTTTAGTGGGTGTTCCCATTGTCCAATAGTAGCCCTTGAAAACGTATGAGTGACATCGCGGTTTCCCGTTTGACATCTCGTTGGGCATAGAAAAGGCAGGGTCTCTGCTCAGGGTGGATAGGGGAGGCTACCCAGGGCTTACTATTTTATGCAATCCAGTCCCCACAGGGTTAACGTTAAAGGCTTGAAATAAACATATTTTGGGGATGAGGACTTGACCTAGCCTAGTTTGAAATGGCCTAATAACAAGGGGTTAGGGTGTTTATAAAGGTGTTTTTGGGAGCAAATTAAACTTGGCGGTGGCTGGTTTAATGATAGCACTAGACTGGTTCCATTCTAGCAGCTTTAGTAACTGACAGATGACTGCATATTTTAGGGTAACACAAGTGTTACACTGGGCAAAGGGAGCAGACTAGAGTGAGAGTGTGAATGTGAGAAAGACAAAAAGATAGAGAGGGTAGTAAACGAGGGCAGTGAACGAGTAAAGACAGACCTCAGAGAGAAAAAGTAGGATGGACTGGGATTGTTCCATTATTGAAGACACGGTTCTATTCCTGGAAGAGAACATACGTTCTTTTTCCGTTTTCCAGGTTAACACAGAGACAAAAGAAGAGAAACTCCCAACTCCAATGTTAACATTTCCACTTTTTATTGTCAGGATACTTGCTTCATGTAAAATATTTAAATACAATACATGTTCCATATGCCGTCCTCCACACGATTGGTTGGTTTTGTCATTATGAAGTTCTAAGGTTCTGCTCACAGCGATTAAAAACAGCTGCTCTCTCTCAGCCCAACGGAAGCTGCTTCACCACTTCCTTTTTTTATACAGTCAGTGAAAACCAAACCAAGGAAAACAGATTCAATTATAAACTACTAATATCAGGTATTTTTTGTTTTTGTCTCAATTACGCCCCCAACAAGAGCTGTGGATGGGGCACAAACTCCCAGCATGCTCCTGTCAGCAGCTCAGTTCGGTCCCCAGCGAAGACGCCCTCGGAAGGGAGGACAGACAGACAAGAAGAAAGACCGACAGGAGGACAGAGACAGGAGGACAGAGGGGCATGTACTCTGTCAATGCTGGCAGTCACATAGCAGCTTTAGTCTGATCGAAGCTTCAACAGGAAGAGGGGATCTGGCTGGAAAGGGGGAGAGCTTTGGTGGAGGTGGTGAGAAGGAGGGAGTAGGTAACACCCTGGGTGGCCTTCACTGCAAATTAAGCCATCTTCTGTTTGCTTGTCATGTTGTGGCTTTTGTTAAGTACCAGTTCTGAAGGTTAACTTTATAATGCTCATAGACACAGCAACAAAGAGCGGAGGGAACGAGGGAAGAACCAACTGACAGCATCCGTTCTTCTCCATCGTCATCTAGTTTTGCGGTTTAGTCTCCATGTGTTGCTCATTGTTGAAGTTATGTTATTTTCAGGATGGGCTCATTATATTTCATACTGGGCTAACGGACTACTGCAGTGAGGGTGGACCGGTGGGTTAAATGTGGGGGGAGGGGTGGGTATTGCCATGGACACACCCACCTCCCTCAGTACATTCTCCCTAGTGGGCCAGGCGAGGGCTGGGTCAGGGGTCAGTAGCGGTGGGTCTGGTGTGAGTACTGCGGGGGCTGCTGGGAGGTAGAGGAGTATCCAATGCTGTTTTGGGGCAGTGATGTGCTTGGTCCGGGGTTCTGGTAGGCAGCATGTGGATTGGAGCGCTGAGAGAGAGATAAGATAACTAAATCAGACTATTTACAATTTGGTATGATTTGGTGGGATAGCATGATTTTGCTGATTTCTGTGTTATCAATATAGTATTGCTATGCTATATAGTAACTGCTTTGTATGCATGCATGTATGTGTGAGACTACCCTACCTGGTAGTCTGAGGTCATAATGAGGCCACTTGAGGTAGTGACGGGCGGGACCACTCGCACCTTCTTTAGGGGCGGGCCCTGGGCGTGGCTGTTGTCAGGGTTACCAGTGTGCCCCGCCCCATTGGTGTGGTTGTTCCCCTGCTGCTGGTTCTTCTGGAATATTAAAAGACACCCAAGGCTTCATCAACCACACACTAGCACACACTGAAAATACACTCAAAATGTTCCCTTTAAACCTTTACTCTGTTGATAAAAAAAATACATTTATAAGTGTGTTTATGTGTGTAACATATATTTTGACCGAAATGTAAACATAAGAGGCACACACATTTCTGACTTTCTCTGCCTTATCCTCTGGTTCCTCCTCTGTCAGGAACTCCCTCTTGGGGTATGGGATCTGGCAGCCTGCAAACACACTGACACAAACACACCACTTATCTTACAGGGTATAGCACCACATCACTCCAGACATGGAGTAACATGTTATACATGTTGTAATACATTTGTTATAATGCAATATATGTAGTAAGGGGTTTTGTTGTATTACATGTAGTAATAATGTGTTAGTTGTTTTAATATATACTGAACAAAAATATAAGACGCAACATGCAACTATTTCAACGATTTTACTGAGTTACAGTTCAAATAAGTAAATCAGTCGATTGAAAAATTAATTAGGTCCTAATCTATGGATTTCACATGACTGGGCAGGGAAGCTGCCATGGGTGGGCCTGGGAGGGCATAGGCCCACGCACTTGGGAGCCAGGCCCAGCCAATCAGAATGAGTTTCTCCACAAAAGGCTTTAATTACAGACAGAAATACTCCTCAGTTTCATCAGCTGTCAGGGCGGCTGGTCTCAGACAACTACCGACCCGTAGCGCTCACGTCTATAGCCATGAAGTGCTTTGAAAGGCTGGTCATGGCTCACAACATTATCCCAGAAACCATTGACCCACTCCAATTTGCATACCACCCAAACAGATCCACAGATGATGCAATCTCTATTGCAGTCAACACTTCCCTTTCACACCTGGACAAAAGGAATACCTACGTGAGAATGCTGTTCATTGACTACAGCTCAGCGTTCAACACTAAAGTGCTCTCAAAGCTCATCACTAAGCAAAGGATCCTGGGACTAAACACCTCCCTCTGCAACTGGATCCTGGACTTCCTGATGGGCCGCCCCCAGAAGGTGAGGGTAGGTAACAACACATCTGCCACGACAGCCTATAGGGAGGTGGTCAGGGACATGGCCGGGTGATGCCAGAATAACAACCTATCCCTCAACGTAATCAAGACAAAAAGGAGATGATTGTGGACTACAGGAAAAGGAGGACCGAGCATGCCCCCATTCTCATCGACGGGGCTGTAGTGGAGCAGGTTGAGAGCTTCAAGTTCCTTGGTGTCCACATCACCAACTAACTAATGGTCCAAGCACACCAAGACAGTCGTGAAGAGGGCACGACAAAACCTATTCCCCCTCAAGAGACTGAAAAATTTGGCATGGGTCCTCAGATCCTCAAAAGATTCTACAGCTGCAACATCGAGAGCATCCTGACTGGTTGCCTCCCTGCTACCGCACGGCAAGCGGTAACAGAGCGCCAAGTCTAAAAGGTTTCTAAACAGCCTTTACCCCCAAGCTATAAGACTCCAGAACAGGAAATCAAATAGCTACCCGGACTATTTTCATTGTGCCACCCCCCTGCTCCTTTTACACTGTTGCTACTCTGTTTTATCACCTATGCATAGTCACTTTAACTATACCTACATGTACATATTACCTCAATTAGCCTGACTAACCGGTGCCTGTATATAGTCTCGCTACTGTTATTTTCAATGTTTTATTTATTTACTTTCTCTTGTTCACCTAATACGTTTTTACGTAAAAATTGCACTGATGGTTAGGGCTTGTAAGTAAGCATTTCACTGTAAAGTCTACGCCTGTTGTATTCGGCGCACGTGACAAATAAACTTTGATTTGAAACCAACATTGAACTCTTTGGCCTGAATGCCAAGCATCACGTCTGGAGGAAACCTGGCACCATCCATCCCTACGGTGAAGCATGGTGTTGACGGCATCATGCTGTGGAGATGTTTTTCAGCGTCAGGGACTGGGAGACTAGTCAGGATCGAGGGAAAGATGAACGGAGCAAAGTACAGAGAGATCCTTGATGAAAACCTGCTCCAGAGGGCTCAGGACCTCAGACTGGGGCGAAGGTTCACCTTCCAACAGGACAACGATCGTAAGCACACAGCAAAGCATGAGTGGCACGAGTGGCTTCGGGACAAGTCTCTGAATGTCCTTGAGTGGCCCAGCCAGAGCCCGGGCTTAAACCCGATCAAACATCTCTGGAGAGACCTGAAAATAGCTGTACAGTAACGCTCCCCATCCAACCTGACAGAGATTGAGGGGATCTGCAGAGAAGAATGGGAGAAACTCCCCAAATACAGGTGTACCAAGATTGTAGTGCCACACCCACTAAGACTTGAGGCTGTAATTGCTGCCAAATGTGCTTCAACAAAGTACTGAGTAAAGGGTATGAATACTTATGTAAACGTGAAAATGTCTAAAAACCTGTTTTTGCTTTGTCATTATGGGGTACTGCGTGTAGATTGATGAGGCAAATTTTTCAAAATCAATTTTAGGTTTGATTACTTTCCCGAATGCACTGTACATGTGTTACAGATGTTGTAATAAATATGTTCTAAAGTTGACTCACTCCGAGGTGGGCAGAGGTTCCTCCAGGAAGTAAGGGTCCTGCATGGCCTGCTCAGACGTGATCCTGCGGATCGGGTCCATGGTCAGCAGCTTCTGGAGCTACACACACAAACGTTAGAGCATGAGTAAAACAGAGGGAACGTTTATACAACGTCAGACTGAACAATGCTACGTAACAACAACGTTCAGGCAATTTTAGACTGAGAAAACTAATTTCAACTCACCAAGTGGAATGCTTTGCTGTCTGGTTTGACTTTGTGTTTCTCCATGTATTTTATAAGGCTGCAGTTTGTATACCTGTGATATACGAACATATTTCAGTTTGTATACCTGTGATATACGAACATATTTCAGTTTGTATACCTGTGATACCAGACCACATCATTTCAGTTTGGATGAGAAGACAAATCTATTATTAAAATGCTAAAAATGATCTTGTTCAGAGCTGGCAGAAAGCATGCTGGCAGTCAGAAAGCCACTCACGTGTTCCTCCTGAAGTCCTTCATCAGAGTGGAGTGCTCCGGCATCTTCTTGATGTCTTCCCAGTCCTTCTCTAAGGATTACATCATCAGACTGTGTCAGTGAGTGCTTCTCTGAGGATTACATCAGACTGTCAGTGAGTGCTTGTACAGAACAGACAGATTGCTTTGGGCTCATACAAGTCAGGCCAGAATAGAACTGTGCCTAGTCATGGTTTAATTACACTCTTGTTCTTCAGTATATATATATATATATATATATATATATATATATAACTATTTGCCAGGCAGGTTCATAATACACACGTCGAAAATATGTTCGAAATCTGTCTTGCCTACCACTTTCTAAAACGACATGCTGTGTACTAATAGTGCTACATACTATTGAGAACGTACTGTTTCGTAAAAACATATGCAGGAAGCAACAAATACAAACATACTAGGTTGATCCATGCTGAGAAGACATAATCTAACACTCAATCGTGCTTGTTCCCCGACATTCGTTCATTTTGGTAGAGCGCATTCCCTATTCCCTATGATTATCAGATGATTATCAGATGATTATGAAAAAGACGCAAGTCTGAAAAGACGATTCTCTTCCTCAATAGTGTGCAGCGAATTGTACTTTATGAAGAGACAAAATGAATATAACATCCTGGCATTTAAAGTTGTACACATACTGATGTTATATTTTTGCATAGCCAAAAAGCCTACTATTTTGAACGCAAATATGTGTTTTCAGATGGAACAAGTTTAATAATTTAACACATACTGTACGAGTGACCATTTCAATGCACATAGGCATGTCCTGATAAGTTATGAGAGTCCCAAGCACTCACGGACAACCCTCTTTATCCAGAGCCAGTTTAAGTATTCTTTGGCCTCTACATGCTGGTTTTGTGGCCGGTGTGTGGTGGTTCTAAAGGAGGAGAGGCCCTGCCCCAGCCCAGCTCTCTCACCAGCGGGGAAGCCCATGACGTTGAAGATGCGGTCCAGCTGATCGTGGTGGTAGGGGTTACTGGTCTTGATGTCCTCTTGGCGACAGTGGAAGATGGGCTCAGATGTCAACAGCTCGGCAAAGATGCAGCCAATCGCCCAGATGTCTGACAGATGCACAGGGTGGATTAGAGATATCAGGGCTCTACAGTGCTACCATTGTGGTTTCATATGATCCTAAATATTTTTATTTTGGCCACCAGTGCCCCTAGAATTTTTTAAATATTTTTAGTAATTGCTCGCAAATCATCAATACATCGAATATTTCTCAATCTGCACCTAAATTTATTTGTGCTCCTACATTTTTCAACTTAGGAGCACGTGCTCCTTGTAAAATATGACAGTGTAGAGCCCTGGATATCACACTGTGTTCTAAACCACGCCCACACACAGACACCCACTTGAACATGCTTGCACACACACAACAGTAATTATCCTAGGATGGTGTCAGGATAGCTCAGAAGTTCAGCTCTTGGTACACAGCACACACACCCACCCACCCCGTGGCCGTTCTCACCGATGGCTTTGGTGTAGTGCCTGGCACCTAGCAGTAGCTCTGGTGCCCTGTACCAGAAGGTGACCACCACAGGGTCCAGATCTGCTAACGGCTTCAGTGGGGAGTTAAAGAGGCGGGCAAAGCCCATGTCCGCTGTACAGCAACACACAAGAAAGAAATAAGCCACATAATATGATAATGTAGTATAACGCTCAAATAGTGTGTAATAGCCAGTCTATGTAGACATAAAGCATTATGCTGAAAAAAAATAAACACTCCATCGTACCAATCTTTACTCGACCCCTCTCCGGCCCCTCCCCCATCACTAGGATGTTTGCAGGTTTCTGGGGAAAAACAGATTAACGGTTAATATCACCCAAATATTTACTTCCATTATCCTAATACCCACACTGATACACATTAAACGAGAGGAATTAAGATTCGTTTGGCCGCGTTATGCTGAGTAACATATGAACGGTTCAGGTAGTGTCAATGCTGTCCTCTGGTGGCGTAACAATGAAACTCACATCTCGGAGAGAAGCAGGCCAGGCACCTCCATTTCCTCCACCAGGGCAACCATATAGTGCTCAGCCACTGTACCATTTCCTGCATCCCTCCATTCCTCTCCCCCGCCCCCCCCACCCTTGCCATTTCCTCCCCTATTCTCCCTTCCTCATCCTCCACTTTCACCAGGTCTCTGTAGGAAACAGTTAGCGTGCAGGTAATGGATGCCCACTCTCCCTCCAGTGCCCTTCTTCCTCCCTCCCCCTCACACAAAGGCCTTTCTCATTTGGGCAAAAGTCTGTTCTCCCGTCCGCTCTCCTCCGTGACCCAGAAACTGATAAGTGGTCGAGGAGAGTGTCAATTAGTTAGTAGGTGAATGGAGGAGTGTCCTCTCCTCTACGATAGCCTCCTTTCATCGAGGATAGTCATGTGCATCCCACCGGAGTCATTCACAGAAGAGTTTTTATATTTGACACACCCCCTTTGAAGCAGTTGTTGCTTACGAGGAGAAAAGCAGGCAAACATTTAAAATGTATATGCTACTTATCCTTTTATCGATAAAATGTCTTGCAGAACGAGCTACATTTATTTCATCACTTTACATTTATTTTGGGATTCTACCCCTGTAAAGGTAATTTGCCTGATGACGCACAAATGGAGAGAATCTAATTTAATACAAGCACCTTTCCGTTCACATTCCCTCTGCCTCTCAATTACCTTTGACATATTTCAAAAGGAGGCGAGAGACGGAGGAGAGGACACAGGAGTTGAGCAAATCCAATTGAGAAAAGGCCCAGGTCTCTGTGTAGGACCCAGTTGGCATGCAGGAAAAGGATGCACTCTCCTTCCTTCCCTCCCTACCCCCTCCTCCTCTCCCCCTGTCCCTTACCAGGTCTCTGTGTAGGACCCAGTTGGCGTGTAAGTAATGGATGCCGTCCAGGATCTGGTAGAGCAGAGACTTGACCATCCCCCTGGGCAGTTGCAGGGGCTTCTTGTTAGCCTTGGACGCCCTGTGAAACTTTATGATGTGCTGTGGAGAGAGAGAGCATCATTAGTGTGTGTTGTCAATGTCTGTGTCAATGGATTTAAACAAGTGTGGAGGTAAAATATTCAAATGTTTATATAAAAAAAGTGTGTTTATGTAAAAACAAATGTGTACGTGTGTGTGTATGTTTATAGTGTGGATGGATGTATCAGATACAAAATCTGTGAGAGTATCATGCAAATCATTCTGTTACTTTTAGATGACTTTCCCCTTAAAAAAGAGGCATTAGAAGACAAAAATGAATATTGCCAATTGAACGACATCTATTGCAGGATAAATCAATGTTAAAGTTTACATAGCTGACCATAAATAAATGTTACAATTTACTTTATGGGTTGGTTATGTAGGCTTCTTCTAACCCATTGCTTTCTACTACAGATAATATGGTTAGGCTTAATCTTACCATTACAAAATTAAAAAATAAAAAAGTGTCAAAGATTTCCAGTCATTGCAAATAATGTAATAAACCTTGATTTAACAATAGGACTTATAATTATAAATTATCTAAATTGTTTTACCTGAGCATAACCCAAAACCGAACAACTTACTAGCTTACTTTGTTGTTTATGATTTTGTCGTCATGGAGGACTGATTGCTTCGAGTTGGAAAAAAATGCTGCTCTCATTGAAATGTTGATATCTATATCATTTGCAGAGGTTTAAGTCTATCAAAAGTGTGTGCATTAGAACATGTGTCCATTAGGCCTATGTTTTTTTTTATCCGCACAAATTAGATTGAGCAATAAAAGCCCCACTCGTGGTCTTCTTAAAGTAAACCGGTTTCTGACAGTATGGAGCACAACACCAGAGTAGTTTAGAAGGGAGGAACTCCCTCTCATTTTCCCCATAAGCACTAAGCAGCTGTTGCATATTTTCACTGGCTGTTCACTGGTTGCAAAAACAGATTGATAGACAGCTTATTCTTTAATTCAACCATTATTGAGTAAAAAAAAATGTGAACAGCCATCCACAACAACCACAATCCATGAGGCACAAATAGCTAAATGAGAGAGCAGCAGTGTGATTCATATCAATGCTCTATGTAGATATCAACACTAATGATATCTGTATGGCCCTTACCTCCAAGCTTTTATTCAAGTTGGATAATCTTTGGATGTCGACAGCAGTTGCACCATCAGAAGACATAGCATGGACTGTAGCCTACAAAAGCCTATTCCTGCTCTTTTCCCACAATCTATCAAGTGCAATTGGGGAGTCATCATAGTGGTCTCTGACTTGTGGTCAGACCTTAAATTTGCCAACTTTTTCAATGCTGATTTAAATGCCATTGAGAAAACAGAAAGGTGTCAATGATTTTTTTTGCACACACATTTTCAAAGTAATCCTAGAATTAATCATTTAGTTTTTCAAAAGTATCTGTAATCTGATTACTATAGTTTTGCTGGTAACGTAACTGATTACAGTTGGTTTATTTTTTATCCGTTACTCCCCGTGTGTGTGTGTGTGTGTGTGTGTGTGTATTACCCAGAGATCATGCTCAGCATAGTCGAAGAGCAGCCAGACTTTGCGGTCTGCGTGTGACAGGAACACCTTCTGCAGTGAGATCACATTAGGATGCTTCAGCTCCCGCAGTAACTAGAAGAAGAAACATTCATTCACACAGACATTATGGGATGTCTGCTCTTGAACTAAACAAAACACTTACTGCAATCTCTCTGCAGGCCGACATGGAGATGCCAGTGCCTTCAATCTGCTTGAGGGCGTAGTCCTTATCATCCTTCCTGAAGACAGAAAAATATACAGCATCAAACCAAGTTCACTACAGTTCCCATGGGGCCTTGTTACACTGAGACATGGAGGCCAGCTGGCAGTTGGTGGTACATGAGTGGCTGAGAGGAGGGCAAAATGCTTACATTTCCTCCAGATTTATGTCATATAATCAAGCTCACCCCCATACCCCAATACAGTAGAGGGGAAACAGACTATGGCAGCTGGCAAGGGACACAAAGTTAGGTTAGCCCCTCACTAGTACAAACCCCTCCCCTCCACCCGGCCCAAATCATCTCATAAACTGCTCTTTGTGCCTCCTCGGGCCATGTTCAACTCCAGGAGAACAAATTAGGGTATGAGAGGCTCGTAAACAGCAGTCTCCTACAATAAACACAAACATCTTTGAACACTTAGGGCTGGTTAAAACACGGTTCCAGCCACCAGTCAGTCTGGCCATGTTTTAGACCAACTGCTTGGTGGGTCTGATTTGTGTCCTGAGGGTTTAGGTTCAACAACAAAGCCCAGTTACAGTAAAGGATCTGGGCTGGATTAAACAAAACATGGATGATCTGGACTCCACTTGGGTTTGGACTGGATTGGATGGGGTTGGACTAGGATAGGGCCAGGAGGACTGGACCACCAGTCTAGGATGGGGCTAGACCACCAGACTAGGATGGGACCAGAAGGCCTGAACTAGACCACCAGTCTAGGATGGGGCTAGACCACCAGACTAGGATGGGGCCAGGAGGCCTGGACTAGACCACCAGTCTAGGATGGGGCTAAACCACCAGACTAGGATGGGGCCAGGAGGACTGGACAAGACCACCAGTCTAGGATGGGGCTAAACCACCAGACTAGGATGGGGCTAGACCACCAGTCTAGGATGGGGCTAGACCACCAGTCTAGGATGGGGCCAGGAGGAATGAACTAGACCACCAGTCTAGGATGGGGCCAGGAGGAATGAACTAGACCACCAGTCTAGGATGGGGCCAGGAGGAATGAACTAGACCACCAGTCTAGGATGGGGCCAGGAGGAATGAACTAGACCACCAGTCTAGGATGGGGCCAGGAGGAATGAACTAGACCACCAGTCTAGGATGGGGCTAGACCACCAGACTAGGATGGGGCTAGACCACCAGTCTAGGATGGGGCCAGGAGGACTGGACAAGACCACCAGTCTAGGATGGGGCTAAACCACCAGACTAGGATGGGGCTAGACCACCAGTCTAGGATGGGGCTAGACCACCAGTCTAGGATGGGGCCAGGAGGAATGAACTAGACCACCAGTCTAGGATGGGGCCAGGAGGACTGGACCACCAGACTAGGATGGGGCCAGGAGGCTTGGACTAGACCATCAGTCTAGGATGGGGCTAGAGCACCAGACTAGGATTGGGCTAGAGCACCAGACTAGGATTGGGCTAGAGCACCAGACTAGGATTGGGCTAGAGCACCAGACTAGGATTGGGCTAGAGCACCAGACTAGGATTGGGCTAGAGCACCAGACAAGGACGGGGCCAGGAGGACTGGACTAGACCACCAGTCTAGGATGGGGCCAGGAGGACTGGACCACCAGACTAGGATGGGGCCAGGAGGCTTGGACTAGACCATCAGTCTAGGATGGGGCTAGAGCACCAGACTAGGATTGGGCTAGAGCACCAGACTAGGATTGGGCTAGAGCACCAGACTAGGATTGGGCTAGAGCACCAGACTAGGATTGGGCTAGAGCACCAGACTAGGATTGGGCTAGAGCACCAGACAAGGACGGGGCCAGGAGGACTGGACTAGACCACCAGTCTAGGATGGGGCCAGGAGTAATGAACTAGACCACCAGTCTAGGATGGGGCCAGGAGGACTGGACTAGACCACCAGACTAGGACGGGGCCAGGAGGCTTGGACTAGACCATCAGTCTAGGATGGGGCTAGACCACCAGACTAGGATGGGGCTAGAGCACCAGACAAGGACGGGGCCAGGAGGACTGGACTAGACCACCAGACTAGGATGGGACTAGACCACCAGACTAGGATGGGGCCAGGAGGCCTGGACTAGACCACCAGACTAGGATGGGGCCAGGAGGCCTGAACTAGACCACCAGACTAGGATGGGGCTAGAGCACCAGACTAGGATGGGGCCAGGAGGCCTGGACTAGACCACCAGACTAGGATGGGGCCAGGAGGCCTGGACTAGACCACCAGACTAGGATGTGGCCAGGAGGCCTGGACTAGACCACCAGACTAGGATGTGGCTGGACTGGGACAGAAGGGGAAGGACAGGGTGTCTGCAGTCTGAAATTAGCTCTTTGCCTTCATGGCCTCTGTATAAAATACCTTTATTGTAATAGCATAAACCTAACCAGTCCTTTCACTGGTAATAATTTATGAAGGGAGCAAGAAGAGAACAATAAACATAAGATAATGGGAAAACTGGAATAAACATTGTCTGGCTGAAATGGCTAAATGCTTGGATACATCTGCAGTGGTTTGTGTCTCAGCCACTGACACTAACATGTTTAGGCTAAAATGTTCAATGCAATAAAAATATATTTTTTGTGTCAAACTAGGCCTATGCAATAAAGTTAAAAGCCCAAGGTAATTAAACCACAATAGCAAAACAAACTCATTTGGGGATTCCTCAAAACCCATATATTCTAGTATTTTGAATAATAATTGGACATTACTATTTAGCCTATGAATTGCACGACAATGGTTCTCAGCATTGGTCTACATAAATTAGTCTAGCATATTATTATTATTTTTACATGTATCTTTAGTTGAAGAGAAAAAGTAATCGAGACATGTATAGAATAACCTTGTGTGCAAGTTTTACAGTGCTTTTACTCCAATTTGAAATAGCGGCCAGAGAATTGGTGAGATAGCATAAACTCCAAGGTTAATAGGCTGTAGCCTAGTTTCACAGTAGGGAAAATAACACCCATCATCTCACTTCTTATTGGCAGACAGAGACCTTCATAATCATAACATCCTGCAGCCTCAAATAATTAGACCACAGTAAAACACTTATATCAACAGAAATAACCCTTTTACTTGGTCATGAGATAATAGCATAGTAGTGATGCACGATATCGGAATTGGCCGATATTAGCTAAAAATGCCGGCATCGCGGCCCGCGGTCTAGTTTAACGCTGAAGTGCAAAACCGATGTGCATACGTCTAACGTAGGTAGATGACGTAATGACGCCACGAAAAATACAGCGCTAAACAGAACAAAAGCAGAAAAATACTAAGCGCACACTTACAACAACTAAACAAGTTCAAGTTGAGCAGTCATTTGAAAGACTAAGAACATTTCAGTGAGACAACTCAAAGGCGAAATCCATTAACGCCAAGATAATATAATTCATTATGCTACTTGCTATGGGCGTCACGACTGACATTTGGACCAGCGATGGCAGCCCCATGAGCATGCGGAGTCTGACAGCACAGTGGGTCGACGAGGATTTCGTACTGAGGAATGCCGTATTGCATGCTCAAGAATGTGCTGGTTCTCATACCGCTGCTGCCATTTCAATAGCATCTGAGAACATGAACACACTCTTAGCACGATTTGAACAACTGACTGGAGAAATAAGCTAACCCTCTGTCATGGCACTAAAACGCCTGCTCAACAAAACTGAAGACAGACCGTGGGGTTAAAACTTACAAAAGTACTCAAGTCGGTGAACATGCGATCCGGTGGTATTCTCTCTGAGCCTCTACCGTGTCGCCACCATGCTCAATGTTAGGTACAAGGACCGCTACTTCGATGCAGACAATAAACAGGGTTTACGTGAAATGTTACAGAGTACAGCTGGACAGGATGGAAACGGACACAGTGATAGTGCGCACCGAGGAAGAGAGGCCACGTACAGAGCTGAAACTTCACTGCTTGACATGTATGATGAAATCCTGGTTGAAAATGATTAGAGGGGGTGAGATTCCTCCATACAATGTAAAGTGCTTTAAGCATCTGGTGAAAAAAACTGCTTTATGTAAACCCATTATTATGTATTGTGTAGCCAGGACGAACCAGATCCAGACACCTCAAACCCGCCAGACCAAACATTCCCTGCGCGCGACTGCACCTGCCCCTGACTTGCTTGGCTGCGTCTGTAATAGGCTATCACACAAAGGCTGGCCTACTTCACTCAGTTTGATCATATTACTGCGAAAATATTACACCTCGAAATGCAAAAAAATGACACGGCATAATTTGATAAAAAAATATCCTCATTCTGTTTGGAGCTTAACTTGCTTGATGACTGCAATACCCCACATAAAATGTTGTTACAACATCCCCCGTTCTGTTCCGTTTCATCTGCGAGCGCAGGCGTCCTTTTAAAACTATACCTGATTTGCAATGCATCATGCTAGCATACTAACTACAATACAGTAAGGTTAGCTGGTGGATTTAGCGAACACATTGCACAGCTTTTAGTTACTGAAAGTTGTGGCTGCTTCGCGTCATGCATTGTTCTCTACCTTCTTTGCTGTTGTCTGTGCCCAATAATGTTTGTACCGTGTTTTTTGCTGCTACCATGCTATGTTTTAGGTCTCTCGTCGTGTTGTGTGTTTTATTTTAAATGTTATTGTTAATCCCAGCTCCCGTCCCCGCAGGAGGCCTTTTGGTAGGCCGTCATTGTAAATACGAACTTGTTCTTAACTGACTTGTCTGGTTAAATAAAATAAGTGCTGGGCCACTGATGTCAGTGCTTAAATCAGCTTTGTCATGTAACTCGAGCCCCTGTTCTCCAAGTGCTATGACGTACTGAGTTTATTCAGTTGGTTCTTTAAAATGTTCCCCGTACTACGAGTTACAAATAGGTGTAATGGAGAGGGGGCCTTAAACAGGAGCAACCAAGACAAACCGAGTTGTAATGGGAGACTCGTGGACCTGAGGGCCTTCTTACTAGTTCTCATTATCAACTCACCCATCTTTTCTCTTTGCTTTGTATACATGACCGTAGGTGCCTCTTCCCACTTTGCATCCCTCGTATTCAAACAGGTCCTCGACACGTTCTCTCTCTCCGGTCAGCATCACTTTGAAATCGTAGTCCATTCTCTCTGTTGTTTATGTCAATTATCTTCTTATTCCTTTTAAAGCGCCGCTTGGGAGGCAACTTACTTCACAACCCCAGTTAGAATTTGTTGTTGCCTTCCCCCGCGTCGTTCTCTCCTCAGCCCTGTTTCCACATTTAACGGCTAGGTTTATGTTTACCAGAGAAGACGCAGGTTTCTTATCCGCGACGAAGGGCCAAGTATGGGCAGTAAAACTAGCTTCCCCGTTCTCTTGTATTATCTTGCTACTGCGTTTCTCCAACCGGTATCACACTCTGGAGAACTGAAAAACCACGCACGGCACTGTCGTAAAATGTCGTTATTGCACAGAAATGGACGGGAGCTATATGTTTAGAACACCACGTGGATTTTAACTCTTTGTAACGTGAAGGGGATACAAATTGTACTATTCAGACAAAAACATCTCGTTTTATGATCAGAACTTTGGTGCTGGCATCTCTGAAGCCAGTTCAAGTGTTTCCTCTCCACATTTCATGACAATTACGCCACTCCTTAATCATAATCTGATGTTGGATATCCAAAATTAGATAATTCTGGCGTCTAATAAAGGCATAGAGGAGTCAAGATATGCGCACGGACATTGAAAAACGGGGGGGAAATGTCATAGCTATCTATTCATATATTTACCTTCAGACTGCTTGGAGAAAATGATCAACTGCGTGGTTATATAAAATACATTTGTGAAAAAGAACCTGTTTCAAATTGAAAACAGTCCTCTTCACAATTAAACACATATGAATAGATTGATTGAAACACAATTATCTGTTATAATCGGCACCTTCTATTGTAGTCGTGCGGTTTCGTAAGGTAGGAACTAATCTGACACTGCTGGTCTTTGATCGGACAGTGAGAAGTGTAGCAAAGTTGGTCCCATCTTGGCTACATTGTAATCAGAGCGGAGAGGGAAGCATACGCGTCGATATTACAGCTGCTGTGTCAGGTACAAAAATACCTCTACATTTTGTTGTCAACTCCATATTCTCGAGCTAAAAAAACGATGTTTAGGTTGAGTATTGTATGCACTCAGTTCGTGTGTTGCTCGTTAAAATAATTGTCTTATTTGTTGGCGAAACCTTTCACCAGATAGCTAGCTGTCGACAACTAACAAATGCGTTGCGCATTCAAAATGACAGCTCGCCGCTTTGAAAGACAATGTGAAACCGGCGTATAGGTGTGAAGATTTTTATTAGTTGGATACGCTTATATAATTCTTTTGCAATCGTTAGGTGACGATTCTTTGTCCTCCTCTACATAGTCAACTTGCATGGAGCCCGACTATTCTTTGTCATGTCCCTCCTCCGACGTGGCTGTGTGATCGTTCCTGCGTCGGTGATTGGTAGCTAGTAGGATGACACCGGCGTCAGTTTTGTTGGTCCTTTCTCCTGTGTCCTCCAACATGGCATACTGTATGGTATGTTTTGTAGAGACTGGAATATTGCTCTAAATGGCATGATTGTTGCCGTCTATACGGCCAACTCAATATTCATTGCGGTCTATTGTTGTGCCAGCGATGCTGTTGTGTGGAGGTTTCTGAATCTAAGAAGGTTAGCCTGCTAGATGTCGGAACTCAGAAGGTTCGATTTTTGTAGCCGATCAGCGACTAGTGCGGGCGGAGTAGAGCTCCAACGTCACATAAAATGAAGTTTATCAAAACGACTGATTTCAGCACCCAAAGAATAGTCCGCAATTACACAGAGCAATGTCTCAACCGACCTCTTACTGACCATGTCTCATCCCACAGCAGAATGGATAGTGTTGTTTTGACATGGTTTATGGCTAAAGGTGGGGCCACACAGGTTTAATAAAGTGAAGGCGTCTGATGTGGTAATGTCACATAATTGCATTGATTGTTAAAAATACTGTTGACTTGAGGTTTTTCCCCAGGGAATTGGATGGTCTGTAAAGTCTTGTTCTAATCCATGTTTGTCAGTTGTATAGAATCAAAATATATGTGATCTCAACTTAACTGCTGCCTATGATTGAATGATGGATGTATTACTAAAGCAGTACCCAGGTAAGTTCCAGCCAGGTGTCCCACATTTCTGACACCCCACCTACCGCCCTCTGTGTGCCACAGCGGATTCCATGGTGATGGACCCTCCTGGCGGGCGAGACGAGCGGCGTCGTCAGGCAGAGCGTCTTCGACGGGAGGAGGCGTACTATCACTTCATCAACGAGCTGAGCGAGGAAGAGTACCGCCTTATGAGAGACAGCAACCTGCTGGGCACACCTGGTGAGAGGAACCTAGAACACTTGACGCAGGGTTGCATAGCTCCAGTCCCCCAGGGCAGCGGTGTCTGCTAGTTTTCCTCATCGTTTTTTAAATAACTGGCTAATTTGTACCAGGACAACCACGGGATAGGCAACTCCAGTCCTACAGGGTCCTGATTGGTCTCACACTTTTGCCCCTCTAGCACACCTGACTCTAATAATCAACTAATCATGATCTTCAATTTAAAATGTAATTAGTTTAATCAGCTGTGTTTTCTAGAGATGGAGGAAAGCTGTGACCACTCTGGCCCCCGAGGACTGGAGTTGCCCATCCCTGCTTTATCCAATCAGTGGTGCTAATTAATGCCATGGAGAAACAATAACCATAGGACTGCAGCCCTGGAGTTGTCGTGCACCCCTGCCACAACCCAATAGACTGAAACCTGCTAATGCACCCTAATATAGGCCTACACACACACACATTGTGTAATAAAACTAGCACATTTTATAATGTAATGGCTTCATGTTGGCTACTAAGGGCTGAAAATGAATCTGGACAATCAAGCATATAAGTCCTCCGTCTTGACCTAACAGAGGACATGTTGTTCCCCAGGTGAGGTGACAGCGGAGGAGCTACGGCAGCGCCTGGACGGGGCAAAGGAGCGTGTGTCATCTCAGCCCCGCCCTGAACCACTCCCACAGAACACTGAGGCCGGAGAGGAGGAGGGGAGCAGCATTGAGGGGGAGGAGAGCGAGGGAGGGGCAGGTAGGAATAATGAGCTATAGCGGTGGTAGTGGTTTTATGGGCTTATAGAGGTTATTGTGGGAAATTAATGCTAAAGGGTCTGTATAACCTAAACTGACAGATTGTTATGGGTCTCAAAAGGTTCAAGGCCTAATTGCTGCTGTATACTCACTCAGTTCAGTTTATTTATTATTGATCAAAGTACTAAAGTATTACTAGATAATTACAACTGACTCAGTTCAGTAACGAGCTGCTGTCTGTATAGCTACTGCTGAGCCGGGAGCAGAGACGTCTAACGGCGACTCACTGCTGGAGTGGCTGAACACCTTCCGACGTACAGGGAACGCCACGCGCAGTGGCCAGAGCGGCAACCAGACGTGGCGCGCGGTCAGCCGCACCAACCCCAACAGTGGAGAGTTCCGCTTCAGCCTGGAGATCAACATCAACCATGAGCAGCCAGAGCCAGGGGAGCACAGTGATGCCCCCGACCCCTCAGAGCTGTCCCCTGTCCCCCCTCCATCCACAGCCTCCTCAGCCTCCATACGCACTGCCCCCTACACCCCTGCCCGGCCCTCCCCCTATCCCTTACCTCGAGCTACCCAGGGCAGGAGGGCTCAGATCCGCCGTACACGCAGTAGTACCACCATCCCTCCTCTGACTCCCGCACCCCTCACCACACCCCTGCCCCCCCCTACTGCTCTAAGCGGTACAGCAGCCCTCACCCTCCCACCACCTCCAGTCCCCATCACCCCCCCTATTCTAAATCCTTCAATAAGCCCTCCACAGCTCCAACCCCCAAGCAGAGCTTCCTCCCCAAGGGAGGAGCAGGAGGAGGGGGTTCCTACCCTGGACTTCCCCCGTGTACCGCCCCAGTCTGGCCCCCAGGTGGCGTCTGTGGGGCGTGAGCCTCGTAGCAACAGGACTCGATCTCGCGGCCGGACCCGCAGGGCTGCAGCAGGAGGTGGGACTACCTCCCGGTCATCTAGGAGACGTAGCCGCTCCCCTCTTCAGAGAAACCCCGCCCCTAACTTGGCTACCTTGCCTCCTAGTGGTGGGAATGGAAATGGTGTCTCTAATAATGGCCACACTGCTGAGCCCGGAAACAGAACTGCTTCTGTCTCCATGGAGACCGGTGAGGCCGTGTCAGAGCCGGCTGTACTAGCAGAGCCTGGCCCAGAGGCAGGTGAGCAGGAGGGAGAGGCACACACGGCCGGGTCGGGGGGTGCAGGGGGGGTGCGGCGCCACCCCACCATCATGCTGGATCTGCAGGTGCGGCGCATCCGACCGGGAGAGAACCGGGACCGGGACAGCATCGCCAGCCGAACCCGTTCCCGGGCCCGCGCCGCCGAAAACACTGTCACCTTCGAGAGTGACAGCGGGGGCTTCCGGCGCACAATCTCCCGCTCGGAGCGGGCCGGGATCCGGACCTACGTCAGCACCATCCGGATCCCTCTGAGGAGGATCAGTGAGACAGGATTGGGGGAGCCCAGCTCCACCGCCCTGCGCTCCATCCTCAGACAGATCATGACCGGCTTCGGGGAGCTCAGCTCCCTCATGGAGACGGAGGCTGACGCTGAGACCACTGAGGGCATGCCCGGTCACCAGGACCCTGTAGGACCCAATGCAAACACCAACACCGCACAGACCTACCGTAGCCACAGTAACGAGAGTGGAACTGTGGCGGGAGGCCAGGCAGCAGAGACGGAGAGAGAGGGGGGGGGCGATGAGGAGGAAGGAGGGCAGGGGAGGTTAGGTGGGAGTGGCAACGGTGGAATCCCAACCCCTGACGACGGTCGGCCGATGAGCAGGGACACAAACAACCTGGTAGAGAACGGCACGTTGCCCATCCTGCGGCTGGCCCACTTCTTCCTGCTCAACGACGAGGAGGACGAGGAGCACCCGCGCGGCCTGACCAAAGAGCAGATCGACATACTAGCCACGCGCACCTACGGCCAGGCCAGCCTGGAGGGGGAAGCGGGGCGCGCCTGCAGCGTCTGTATCAACGACTATGCCCAAGGGAACAAGCTGCGCCGCCTGCCCTGCGCCCACGAGTTCCACATCCACTGCATCGACCGCTGGCTCTCTGAGAACAACACCTGCCCCATCTGCAGGCAGTCCATCCTCCCTGCTCACCAGGACTGACCCTGCCCTGACCCCTTGAATCCCCTGACCCCAGACCATCACCGGCTTCACCTCGCCCCCTGCTGGCCGAACTGAGCATGCCCGAGCAGAGAGGACGGTACATGTACATAGCGCTTTAATGTTTTCATTTACCATTGCAATATTAATTGTGTTCACTCTGAAATGGTAGAACCCAAAGGGGTAGGGGGGGGCTAATGCAGAGAATTAACGTGTTATTTTTTTAGACTTATTTTCAGCACCTTTGTTTTTTTAATGTATTTTCTTGTCTTGTTTCTCTTCGGCCTCTGTCACGATGCTTCTGAAGTCCACATTTACAGATAGCACTTAACTTAAAGAGCTACTATAGCTAGCCGCTGCTGATCAGTCTCGAACTCTTTCACCTGATACGCTGTGATGTCACAAATGGACTACAGCAATCAGTCAGTCGCTTCTGTAGATTTGATTTGGTTGACGATGTGTAAATATGTCACCGCCGCCGCCTGTGTTTTGGGGTTGAGAAGAGAGTCATCCTTGTTGCATTTTAAGCAGAAAACATTAAGTTAGAGCTAATATTGGAATCCTTCTATTTAAAGCTCCAACAACCCTTTTTAAAGTGTCCTCTATCATGTGTATGTGTTTGGACAAAGGCTATTGTGGTTCTATTTTACCTTTTAATTACATTTTACTTGGCCAGTGGTCCCTAGGATGTTGTTGATGTCTGCCTACCTGTTCCAGCTCTTTAAACCTAGCCATCGAACCCCATAGATCCACAGTGGATGTCCAATAGTTCTTCAAATTAGTTGCAGCCTTTGACACTTAGTAACACAAGTCAGAAAGAAACATCTAAAGCTAAGAAGTGTGTGAGGTAATTTAGCAGCAAGCACTTGTAGTTGGACTCGTCTGTTAGGGAGACAGGCAAATAATGCAATAACATGAAGGAGGAACGGAAGGACCGTTTTGTGTTAGATGTTTAAACTTTATAGTGCTGTTCTCTCTTGTTTACTCCTGGGCATTGATGAATAATTCATCTGTTGTGAGATGGAGAGTATCTGCTCTGTAGTATGCTCTCCCTCTGTCCCCAGACTCCTAAACTCCTCAATCATCATCACCCACTCCTCTAACGCACACGTGTCAAACTCATTCCACGGAGGGCAGAGTGTCTGTGGGTTCTCTCCACCCTTGTACTTGATCGATGAATTACGGTCATTAATTGGTAAGGAACTCCCCTCACCCTTGTTGTCTAGGTCTGTCTAATTGAAAGGACAACCAAAAACCTGCAGACACTCGGCCCTCCGTGGAGTGAGTTTAACACCCCTGCTCTAATGTCTGTGTTTAAAGCCCCTGCTTTGGGAGAACCTGCCTGTCATGGCCTGATTTCTATCACCTAAGTAGTTTCATGTTCACAAACCTGAAAGGAATGACTAGGTGAAAGCAAAATGGTGAAGCCTCCACTCAATCCATTTTCTACATCTATCCAATCCTTTCGGATCAGTGTCTTCCTCCATTAGCCTGGCTTAGATCTCAATTGGCTTTCCCTGCAGGCAGTATCACCCTGTTACCACCAGGGGCAGTGTTCACAACTACAGTATGACGTGGTGAGGACTGGAGACCAGTGGTATTGGTGTCCATGCAGGGCAGGGGTTTTCTCTCATTTTCATACTAACTTTGTTCCAAGCAGACTCATTAGACAGGGATGTGATACAGGAAACAATGCTCTTTCTGTACTGAAGTGTGTGTGTGTGTGTGTGTGTTAGCGCTGAAGGAAGTGATAACAGAATGTCTAATATGGTTCTGGAGAAGCATCAGTCAGTCGCCTGAATGTCCATCTATCTAAGAAAGAGTGAGAGGGTCCGTGGCCACCGAAATGAATATTTATTCTGTTCCTCTTTTTTTTTTTTTTTTTTTTTTTTTTATCCCCTTTTTCTCCCCAATTTTCGTGGTATCCAATCGCTAGTAATTACTATCTTGTCTCATCGCTACAACTCCCGTACGGGCTCGGGAGAGACGAAGGTCGAAAGTCATGCGTCCTCCGAAGCACAACCCAACCAAGCCGCACTGCTTCTTAACACAGCGCGCCTCCAACCCGGAAGCCAGCCGCACCAATGTGTCGGAGGAAACACCGTGCACCCGTCCCCCTCGGTTAGCGCGCACTGCGCCCGGCCCGCCACAGGAGTCGCTGGAGCGCGATGAGACAAGGATATCCCTACCGGCCAAACCCTCCCTAACCCGGACGACGCTAAGCCAATTGTGCGTCGCCCCACGGACCTCCCGGTCGCGGCCGGCTGCGACAGAGCCTGGGCGCGAACCCAGACTCTGGTGGCGCAGCATAGCACTGCGATGCAGTGCTCTAGACCACTGCGCCACCCGGGAGGCCCATTCTGTTCCTATTTAATGAGAAACAAACTTTGAAATATTGAATGTGTTATGTGATGAGATTTAAAAAACAGTTAAGATTAATATGTATTCTGTTACTATGTAATATAAATAAACACAAGGGTTTTCTTCTGCTCCTTAACAAGGGAATTAAATACAGCTTTGTTATGCCTGGAGTTAATTTGTGAGCTCTTTATTTGCTTCCCACTGGGGACTTTGTGTTCCTCCCACAGGACCACTGTCTTTTCCCACATCTCCAATGACATTCTCTCCCTGTGGTGTGAACAACTGTACCTCCTATCATATCATGACAAGTCTTGGTTTTTACTTTAATTTTAGATGGCTCTCCCGCTCCATAGACTAGAAGTTACTCAGGCCTAGGCCTATGGAATTAGATTAACGTCAAACTAAGTAGGACAGTGAGGTTATGATCAAAGATGCACATGTGAAATGGTCATAGTACAGAAGTGCTAATAGCAATATTCCCTAGTAGTTATCTATTTAGCCTACCTCTGCAGTGTTGGCCTTTCTGCGTCTATGGCTTACTGAATGAGTTAGGCTATTTTTATGCTTGACGTGATATTAGACTTAATTTAGGGCACACACTCAGCTACATCAATGTCCAATTGAAGCAAAGTGAATCAGGATGAAGGAACGAGATTCACTCGAGTATCCTACTTATGCAACGGATCAGGCTTTTTGTGATCTTGGCTGAGGACGCGCGCACGCACAAACACGTCTCACCCCTATGCGCGCTCTCGTCGCTGCTGAGCCGACCCATCGCCGTCCCTCGTCCAACGACCGAACATGATTCACCTCCCAGCGAACGCAGCCTTGTCCCGGGCCCGCATTCCCCCGCTTTGTACGTGAGCCACGGGCATGCCAGCGCCCCGGCCGCCCTCTTCCAGGCCAATACAGACCCCCCCGCTCAAGATCAGGATGTACTTCAACCGGCGATCGAAGAAGATCCACAGCGAGGGAGGTAAGCATGACAAGAGGGGCGGAGGCATGTAGCCTATAGTACAGTAGCTTACAGTACATACTAGTACAGCTCCATTGGTAGCTATAGGGATCGAACTGGCAGTGAGGACTTGGTTCTAATGGCACAATCGGTCCTATTCTATAGGCCTATGTGTGCTATATTAGTGGGGCTATAGGATTGGGATAGCCTTGTTGAGCCCAGGACTGCGGCACGGGTGGCGGTGCAGCTGCTTATTACGCCTGTCATATACTGTCAGTACAAACAACAGGGCTATTCTTCTATTGGCACAGACAGACTCGGGATGGGGTCGCTGCGCTTCAACTGAACCAATTTCAAATGCTTTGTATGATGTATTAATGATGCTGCAGATATGACAGTAAAGACAGGTAAATGGAGATTATTGCAGGTGAGCGGAACCGAGTTGTCATGGCCTCACTATAAACAGAGTTCGCACCCATCCTTTGCGCGTAATAGTCTATGTAGGCTAGCCTAGACATAAATTCCTATGGATTTTTCCAAGGAATTTCTTTCTTTTCTCTGGGAGAGGGGTAAATGGTACAGGGTGCATACTGTCCAGATAGGAGTTAAAAAAAAATAAAAAATTCTGAGCACGTAAGTTAGTTCGGCGGCACGGTGGGAGAGCTTAACACCTTCAATGACTTAAAAGGCACGTGACTATTTAATTGATCTTATTCTAAGCCCCTCGCGGGAAGGCCATCATTTGTTAAAGTCACGCGGAGCCCAGACAGGCGGACACCAAATATGTGCTTTCTAGGCCTATATAGTTGTGCAGCATAATGTTGTTGTTGTTTTTTAGGGGGGGCTATTCAATGCACCTTTGTCCCCGAAAAAAAAGTAATGCGTCACAGATGCGCCTTTGCATTTACAGGGACAGCCGAACACATCGTTGCACTGCACCCTCCACACAGCTCATAGTGATTTGTCCACGGACTCCTATGCACACACAGAAAGTCCTAGCATGATTATTTGCATTTTGGCTGCGTCAGGGAGTGAGTGCTGTGGGCTAAAAAGAGGTTTTTGGCCAAGCTGCAAGGATTAAAGGGGAGGAGGTCAGTGTTTTGGGAGATAGCTGGCACCGCCGCAGGGGCAGGTTTGACAGCGATGCCGCTGGAGATGAGAGAACAGTTTGTTTGCTGTTGCGTCTATAGGGGCTTTGGAGGGATTGTGTGGCTGAATGTCCATGAGTGCTGGCACAAGTACATTGTGGGGCTGCTGTGTGTTTGTGTGTGACTGTGTTTTGCCTCCAGCAGGTTCCAGAAATAGAAAGCAGCTAGGGCATATTGTCAGGATAGAGAGAGAGATTCGCCAACTGGGTCAGGTCAATCTGTCTCCAGGCTAGGGATCCCCATCAGAGTGAGAGAGAGAACAGCATCAATATGGTTTCCATACCTGGACATCACTACTTCAACCCCAAATCTTTAGTTAGTTCAGAAAATGGCTATTACTCTGGGTTAATTAGTACCGTCAGGAGTCAAGACAGAAAGACACATCAAAGAACAACCCTTTGTAGACCTACTCTCTCAACAGACCCCACCACACACACACCGTAGTCCCTTATTAGACTCTCCTTCGCCCTCTTGAAGGTGTTTCCGTGTCCCACGTGGCCAGTCACTGTGTTCTTTTGCACCTTCTCAGCTCTTCTTGGTTAACTTCAATCTTTCCCACAATCCTTCTGACCTGGACTTTAGCCATAATCACCCAGACTCTTACAGCCTGGTGGCCTCACTGGCCTGATCTGTCAAACACACTGATGACTGACAGATGTGTTTTAAACACATGTGCATCACAGGAGGTTGGTGGCACCTTAATTGGGGAGGACTGGCTGTGGTAGTGGCTGGAGCAGAGTGATTGGAATAGTATCAAATACACTATATTTATACAAAAGTATGTGGACACCCCTTCAAGTTAGTGTATTCAGCTATTTCAGCCAAACCCGTTGCTGACAAGTGTATACAATCGAGCACACAGCCATGCAATATCCATAGACAAATATTGTCAGTAGAATGGCCTTACTGAAGAGCTCAGTGACTTCCAGCGTGGCGGCATCATAGGATGCCACCTTTCCAACAAGTCAGTTTGGCAAATTTCTGCCCTGCTAGAGCTGACCCGGTCAACTGTAAGTGCTGTTATTGTGAAGTGGAAACGTCTAGGAGCAACAACTGCTCAACCGCGAAGTGGTAGGCCACATAAGCTCACAGAATGGGACCGCCGAGTAATGAAGCACATAAAAATCGTTTGTCCTCAGTTGCAACGCTCACTACCGAGTTCCAAACTGCCTCTGGAAGCAACGTCAGCACAAGAACTGTTCATCTGGGAGCTTCATGAAATGGGTTTCCATGGCCGAGCAGCCGCACACAAGCCTAAGATCACCATGTGCAATGCCGAGCGTTGGCTGGAGTGGTGTAAAGCTCACCGCCATTGGTCTCTGGAGCAGAGGAAACGTATTCTCTGGAGTGATGAATCACACTTAACCATCTTGCAGTCTGACAGACGAATAATCTGGGTTTGGCACATGCCAGGAGAACGCTACCTGCCCCAATGCGTAGTGCCAACTGTAAAGTTTGGTGAAGGAGGAGTAATGGTCTGGGGTTGTTTTTCATGGTTCGGGCTTGGCTCCTTAGTTCCAGTGAAGGGAAATCTTAACGCTACAGCATACAATGACATTGTAGACGATTCTGTGCTTCCAACTTTGTGGCAACAGTTTAGGGAAGGCCCTTTCCTGTTTCAGCATGACAATGCCCCGTGCACAAAGCGAGGGCATACAGAAATGGTTTGTCGAGGTCGGTGTGGAAGAACTTGACTGGCCTGCATAAAGCCCTGACCTCAATCCCATTGAAGACCTTTGGGATGAATTGGAACGCCGACTGAGAGCCAGGCTTAATCGGCGAACATCAGTGCCCGACCTCACTAATGCGCTTTCGGCTGAATGGAAACAAGTCCCTGCAGCAATGTTCCAACATCTAGTGGGAAGCCTTCTCAGGAGAGTGGAGGCTGTTATAGCAGCAAAGGGGAGACCAAGGCAATGTTAATGCCCATGATTTTGGAATGAGATGTTCGGCAAGCACATAGCTTGCATGTAGTGTACATCAAACACATGGTTTCTACGTGTTTTATGCTGTTCCATTTACTCCGTTCCAGCCATTATTATGAGCTGTCCTCCCCTCAGCAACCTCCACTGATGCACGCACACACACACACACACACACACATACACACACACACACAGGATGTGAGGGAAAGGGATGAAGAAAGAGAATCTCAAGTGTGTGCATGAAGTTCCAAAGTACAAAAGTCTCAAAGGACACATAGATAAGGTGTGTTCTGACAGGAGAGAGTGACCTATCCTACGTGTGACACATAGATAAGGTGTGTTCTGACAGGAGAGAGTGACCTATCCTACATGTGACACATAGATAAGGTGTGTTCTGACAGGAGAGAGTGACCTATCCTACGTGTGACACATAGATAAGGTGTGTTCTGACAGGAGAGAGTGACCTATCCTACATGTGACACATAGATAAGGTGTGTTCTGACAGGAGAGAGTGACCTATCCTACATGTGACACATAGATAAGGTGTGTTCTGACAGGAGAGAGTGACCTATCCTACATGTGACACATAGATAAGGTGTGTTCTGACAGGAGAGAGTGACCTATCCTACATGTGACACATAGATAAGGTGTGTTCTGACAGGAGAGAGTGACCTATCCTACGCGTGACACATAGATAAGGTGTGTTCTGACAGGAGAGAGTGACCTATCCTACGTGTGACACATAGATAAGGTGTGTTCTGACAGAAGAGAGTGACCTATCCTACGTGTGACACATAGATAAGGTGTGTTCTGACAGGAGAGAGTGACCTATCCTACATGTGACACATAGATAAGGTGTGTTCTGACAGGAGAGAGTGACCTATCCTACATGTGACACATAGATAAGGTGTGTTCTGACAGGAGAGAGTGACCTATCCTACATGTGACACATAGATAAGGTGTGTTCTGACAGGAGAGAGTGACCTATCCTACATGTGACACATAGATAAGGTGTGTTCTGACAGGAGAGAGTGACCTATCCTACATGTGCAGAGAGTCCACACTATTACCTGCTCATGCATTCAACGCCAAATCTTTACTATAGATGGACATATGCTAATCCAAGTATGAAATCCAGGTATGTATTCTGACCATGTGTGTATTCTGACCAAGTGTGTATTCTGACCAAGTGTGTATTCTGACCAAGTGTGTATTCAAGTGTGTATTCTGACCACGTGTGTATTCTGCAGGTGAAGTGCTGTCAGGTATTGTAGAGGTGTATAGCTGGATGACTCTCTCTGATCTCAGTACTACAGTGTTTACAGGTTCTCTATTCTGTTAACTGAATGCTTCAATTGCAAACCAAACAGTGACATGTAAGGGAAATGTTGACAGTTCTTCACTGAGCATTGGGTGACATTACTATTCTGTGTGTGTGTGTACAGTCCCCAAATAAGTGTGGTTTGTTTACCAGGTATAAGGATATAATGAGATAAATCAGGTTTATTGTCTGTGTGTCTGAGGCGGGTCTGTTGGAGACAAATAATTCCTGGTTGTCATGGCTGCTAGGTTGTTAAGGATAATCTAGAGGCGAAAGAAACGCACACCTATTTAGGTGAGGTGCTGGCTAGCGGAGTGGAACACTTAAAAAAAATAAAGGATAGCCGCACACTCTAGGAGCTCAGACGAAGACAGCTTGTCTGTCGAAACGTTGGACATAAATATTTTTGCATCTGAGCTCCTAGAGTGTGCAGCTCTCCTTTATTTTTTTTAGGTTGTTAAGGATACCATTTGGGGAATAAATGGTCTCTATGGACAGACGTGTGGCTGGTACGGTGAGTATTGTGAGCTGCAGAAAAACTTCAGAAGGCAATGAGACCAGTTGACCACAAAGGAGCAGTGTTGTACAACCGTCATAGGATTTAAGACAATGTCAACCATTTTCCAACAGCATTGACATACTTTGTACGCGTACTTTCATACATGCACACACACACACACACACACACACACACAAACTCAATTTCAATTGCCTCTTTCAGACTCACACCTGAACTCACCACTCACATACACACATCATTGACTTACTCACGTGTGTGTGTGTGTGTGTTGTTGTTGTGTGCGCCCGGACCCGGCCCATAGTGGCGTTACTGACTGACCCTCTGTCTTGTGTGTTGTTCTCTCCCGTCCCGCGGCTGGTGGCCTGCTCCCTGATCTCTGTCTCTCCCGTCCCGCGGCTGGTGGCCCGATCTCTCTCCCCCAGAGCAGTTAGT
Organism: Salvelinus alpinus; assembly: GCF_045679555.1. Classification (NCBI taxonomy): domain Eukaryota; kingdom Metazoa; phylum Chordata; class Actinopteri; order Salmoniformes; family Salmonidae; genus Salvelinus; species Salvelinus alpinus. The sequence continues at coordinate 63,673,569 of NC_092093.1, forward strand.
GTTGACTCTCATTAGGCAGGAGAAGTCTCCTGACCACCTGGACCCAGAGCTGGGCGTCGGCGTGGCCGCCATGCGCTCCCGACTCGCTAACAGGTTTGAAAAAAGTGAGTTGGAGTCTTGTCTTACACAGGCTGGCCTGGCTGGCGCTCCCCACATCTTGGAGTTCACTAGTGCATGCACTGGAATAGTAGCCTATAATGACTAGAGCAGCGGTCGGGGACAATTCTATTTAATGAGTGAATTTCAATTGAGAATTGACCCCAACCCTGGACCAGAGCACAGTGGTAATCACTAACCCTGATACCAGAGGAACACTACTCTCTAGGACCAGGGCTGGTGACTGCTGGACTCGGCTGGTCTGCCTGTCTGCACAGTCACTGCATGTGCTTGTAGTAAATACACTTGATTAGCATTCACACCAGTGGAGGCTGCTGAGGGGAGAACAGCTCATAAATAATGTCCAGAGTGGAGCGAATGGAATGGCATCAAATACCTGGAAACCATGTGTTTGATGTATTTGATACCATTCCACTGACTCCGCTCCAGTCATTACCACGAACCCATACTGTATTGATCACCATGTATTCACTTCACATGATCTAGTACACATTGACAAACACACGCATTTACTATACATACAGACACCCAGAACCACATGGTATGCTTGCATACATGTAAATAAAGCACACGTACCCATGTCCCATGCATATGCACATGGCATCCTTTAAGCATGCACATAGATGCATGCATGTGTTTGGGTGCAGTCTGGGTGTTGACTGTTGAGTTAGATTGGGGAAGAGTGAGTGAAAGGGTGAGCAAGGGAGTAGTTAACTGCATGTTGGGGGACGTTGCATGTCTAAATACAAAATGTGTCACTGCTGTAATTGTGTGTGTGTGTGAGTGAGTGAACAGTACAGTATAGTATATGGGATTAAGTATACATGTATATTGCGCGTGTACAGTCTCTGGTCTCACCTGTTGGATTATCAGTGTATGGATTAGCAGGTAGGGGAAGTTGCAAAGCAGACAGAGAGAGGATTACTACCCCAGTCTGTACTGCAGGAAAGAGGCGCTCCACCTTCTCACCATTCACTCCGTCGCCGTAGTAATTGGACACACTGGCTGTCCTAGCAACCAGCAGACCTGCAGGTCAACCTTAACCAGGAAGTAGACGACTTGACTAGAGGTCACCTTGGGGACAGGAACAGCCATGGCACCTCATAGAGGTCAGGCGGTCAGACGACGCTCCTCCGTAGGTAACGCTATCCTGACCTCACAATGGAGGGGGTAGGGGAGGAAGTGGGTTGAACTGGGGGAACCTCCGATTCACCAAGAATCCTTCAGAGGGTGGGATCTTCAACTGAGCTGTCGAGTTTGTAGTTTGCATGGACTATGTTTTAAGTCATATGACTGACTTTGTATGCCTTTGACTGTACAACAGTTCACTCTGTTGTACGGATTCTTTTTCCTCTTTTGGTTTGTGGCTTTGACTGAGTGTCTCTATCTGACTGTCACATTAAATCGGTGGACATTACAATAGCGATGTTTAATACTGTTTAAAACACAAAGCTGACGGTCAGGCTAAATGCTGGTGTATAATAAGCGCTGAGGGAGCTGCAGTGATAGTGTCTGACATCTGAGTTGTTTTCTGAGTGGTGGCATGGCTGCGCCACAGAGGCACGGTGTCTGCTGAAATAAGGCACCAGTCATACAGGAAAGAGAGAGGATGAATTATGCAGCCTCCCTCTATCCATTATTCAGAATAGCGCCTTGCTTTATAGCCATGAAAAGCTGGCACGGGACCAGGTAACACGGGTCAGGTAAAAGGTAACACGGGCAAGGTAGTGACCTTAAGGGTTGAGGGGTCAACCCAGAGCCAAACTACGGGACTGAGCTAGTACAGTAAAGATGGGCCAAGCTCTGTCGGATTGAGCTATTGATGCGTTTTGAGAGGGGGGTGATAAAACAGGACTCTACCAGGTATATTTATTTTTGATTGCATGTGTGGTATATCAAGATGAGAGTAGTTTTACCGGCCTTTTACAAGGTCATTCATATTTTGCTGAACACGCACAAACGTGCACTACATTGCACCCGACACTCAAAATATTTGCACACAGGCTACCCACCATTCTGTATTAACCAATGAAGAATCAGTCTGGTATGACACTCGAGGGAGAAGCTTTAGGGCCTCCCGTTTTAAAGTTTATAGAAGGGTGTGATAGCTTGTTGATTTTTGAGAACGTCTCCATATGCTGAAGTATGCTGTACTGATGAAGAGCTGCTAAATAAAGTCTTGCCGTCCTCAACAAGTTCTGTTTGAGTATTCTTTGAGTCCGTCAACTCTTCAGTAATGAGTTATGATGGTGACGGTGCTTCTGGTTCTGATCCATCAGGGAGGAGGAACACAGAGCATTGATCTGCTCATGGACATATCAGAGCTGTAGCAGGCTGCTGAGATTGTCAATATTGATCTGCTAGGAATAAAGTGTAGAGTAAAGAGGAGAGAGAGTGAGAGTAGGAAGAGAGAGGTAGGTAGAGTAGGAAGAGAGAGGTAGGTAGAGTGGGAAGAGATATGGATGAGTGGAGGTATACCGTAAGGACGGAGAGAGGTAGAGTGGGGAAATGGAGGAAACACAAAAAAACACTAAACAAACACACAAAAATGCTGGGTTGTTAGGATGACCCAACTGCTGGGTTGCAGGCATTGGGTCACTTAGTTGGCTTGTTTTCTGTAGACCTTTCCTGCAGTCAAATGACCTAGTGGCCTCATGGGTGGAATGTTATGAATAATTTTCATAATTTCATAATTAATGGCAATTAACAGTTTTGTTATATTTCAGTCTTTTGTGATGTGTGTAAGTGTAATATTGGGATGCAAACTCAAAATGTAATACATTTCAACTATATCTGACATGGTACAGGTGTCTTCTTTTTTTTAAGCCCATAACCATGTGTGTGAGGTGTATACTTTGGTTTCAAAGTAGACCTGTTTAAGACTATCAAGAAACACTGTGACCCTGATTTGCCCATTGCAGTAAAAGGTTAGAAATAGCAGGGTTGGGTTGTTGATGCTGGGTTATAGGGATATGACCCAGCGGGCCAGATCAGAAGACTGGGCGTGCTGCTTATTAGGGGTGTGGCTTTCAGATAGTTATTTTTGGCCACCTGCAAGAGTAAATTGAAATCCCGTTCATCTGTTTTGCTGTATTGTTATCACATTGGAGTCAGGGTGTGTGCAGGGTTTGGTTCCAGACCAGCTCTAAAACACCTGATTCAACTTATCCTAGGGGATGTGTGAATCTCACTCCTCAGCCATGTGTCCCCACCTGCCCTGCCGAATAGCTAGCTTTTCAGAGGCGCTGACTGGTAAGACTTTGAGAAGGCGATCACGTGTGCTAGCAAGGCAGAGGTCCTGAGTTTGAGCCTCGCTGTGAGCCGTATCAGGAGGAAGCGGTTCTCGCTAAGCGAGCAGCGTGATGTCCATTACACCCGTACACACTGTGGCACCTGTATGTAGTTCTTATGTTCCTTCCTTCATGCCAGATGCTTACCTGATATGCCTGGCAAGACCTTGCGGTGATCTCCCCTCCTAAACATGTGTCACTGTCCCCATTCGAGTGGAAAACAGGAGGTGCCTGAATATTGATGCTATCAGGGGCTCTAATGACCTGGGCTTTTGACTGGGTCATTTCATCCAAGTCACTTCACAGTAGAGCCCTGCACGGGCATGAATTTTAAGCTCCAGCACTACCCATGCTGCAACGTTCAGGCCCTACCCTACCCAGGGACCACTGCTTCTGACAAATTTAAGGCCCTGCCAGAAACCTGAAATTAGAAGAATTAGAACTTCCTTCGATAGTAAATCCATTAGCTGCTCCTCTCTGTCCCTGCGCTCTGCTCATTGTAGCTCTGAGTCTGTGAGTATCCATAGCAACGGCTCCGTTTGGGCTGCTCTGCTCAATGAAGAGACATGAGAGAGAACTTAGCTATACTTTTCGTCACTCTAAACTCAAACAAATCTCAAGGAACATTATTATTTTCTGTGAAATAATCTCTCCTGTTTTATATTTGATGAGGTTGAAGCACTTCTGACACCACGTTATGATCTTAGTCAGATATGACTGTACTGCGCATCAGAGCACGAGCAAATGACTTAGCTTCAAAATGTCAGTGATCAATTTAGTGATACCTGAGCCCTGCCCGTACCCTAGTTACCCTGCCTTAACTCAATGTATAATATCTGGGCCCATCGGGCTGGGGTCGGGTAGCAGACGTCTACTTCACAGGCTATACAGAAATAACTTAGTAATGTTATTAGGTTGAAATATAGTTATAGAACCTGGGCTGGGGCTCTCTCTATGTTGGCTGTGACCCATTGATTGGCCTCTCTGGGGAAATGATCACCCTATTCCCTATTCTAACATTCAATATAGTGGAAACCGGCTCTTATTATTTGTCTGAATTATTGATGGACTAATGGCTGTTTTTATTTCCAGACCCAGACAGCGATCCAGACAGGGCCCATTCTTGTAAGAATTGATTGCCAATTGTATTGCTGGTGAGGTTTGGAGTAGCACCTGAAGTTAGTTAGAAATTGAGCTGCAGTAGGGCCAATATTGCAGCTTGTTCCTGACTTCATATAGCCTGCCCTGAATAGTGAATGTAGACTGAACCTCATAAGCCCCCAGAAAACGGTCTGGGAAACTGAGGATAGTGATCTCATGATGAATGACTCGTCCCCTTTCAAGTGTAATTTAAACTGGTAAACCGAGCCTGCAATGTCAGACCACAGACACAATACCAGTCTCGTGGGCTACTGTCCCTTTAAATACGAGCCCTCAGCCCGCCCTCGGATGGGAACACCGTAGTCAAGGCTCCACGAGAGATTGGGGCCGTTGTCTGGTGTCGAAGCATCATCTAATGCACCTTGCAGAGAGACAATTGTTCAAAGCCTTCTCTAGACCGCCAGAGAAGCGCTGATGAAACGGAGGCGGCGAAGGTCTGTGTCCTTGCTTGGGCTATTCTCACAAGCAGTCGGGAGCTTCCCGGACAGCGAGGCCAAGGGAGAGGAGACGAGTGACGGGCGTGCTCCATCTGTCCTCACCGGGGCTTGTTGTGCCAGCTGGGTAAAATATTCCATCACGTCCAAACCTGATTGTCTCTATCTCCCCCCTCCATTATTTAGCGCAGCCCGATGACAGAAAATGTTCCTCCGACGCTCAGTGGGTGTGCAAGTCGTGCTGATCGCAGCTTGGCCTTGATTTTATACGAGAAAACTACAAAGGAGGGGGGACTCCGTAGGCAGTGCAAACGCGAAGCGAATTATGCAGCGTCGGTTCGGGTTCTTCGCTTGGGTGATAATGCTGTTGCATTATGCGCACATAGGGCGATGTAACAAGTCCCGCTGTTTGATAAACAAATACACAATGTTTCCGCGCGGATGAAAGGAGTCAAACTCACGGTGTTTGTTTGACCATTGTGCATCCCTCATCACATTCTATACAAGGGGACCCGTGGGCGTCGAGCGGCTTGTGTGTGTATTGGTGATGGAGCTAGAGCATGGCAATTCCATGGTAACAGAGTGATGCTGAGACTCACTTTAAAATGTATGTCAAACAAAATCCAATTACGGCAAAGTTAAGCAAACCGTACAACTAATGCACAAGCACAAATTAACAATTTCCAGCGAAAATGTTACAAAACACAGTTTACTTGAAGACGGCACAAACAGTTGAAATAGGCATTTTGTTATAAAACTACACTGTTCTTCAAGTAAATGTTTTTGTTAAAAGTTCTGTGACTTGGTTAAAGTAACTTAGCAATAATTATTTTTAGTTTGACATTTTAAAGTTAAAAAAAATCTGAGTCTCAGGCATCACTCTTTTGGAATTGCCCAGCACCGAGCGAGGCAGCGCACTGAAAGAAGAGGGTCTGTTTAGAATGGGGAGGTGGGTACGTCATTGACATCGACCGCCAGCTTACATCCGCATACAATAGCCCTACCTGTTTCTGCCCTCCACTTTTGAACTGTAAACCACGTCTCTTATGTCTCTCCCTGTCTCCCACACACACTTACCCTAGCCTCGCCTCTCTCCCATCAATCGAACGGTGCAGGAACCTCTTGTTCATCCGCCGGCTACCGCAAGGCAGATGATGAGATGTCCGGGACTACTTCGCAGGCAGATCCCATAGATGCTACGGCACGGACGATTCTGCTAAACCAACCTCAGAACACCAAGTTCTGTGACAACCATGTCAGGTAAGATTTCACCTGGCTACAGCATCATTATCATCAAGTTACTGAATACAGACTTTAATTGCCTTTCCAGACAAGTTGTGATATTATAATTGACTACAATAGTTTGTTAATAGTTTTAGGGATTTATTTTCACTTTTTTTTTGTGAAATAGGTTTTGTAATAGGCTATATGAGTTAATGGTCCAGTTATGGAATAGTAAAGGATGGTTGTAAATTATCATTAATTATGTGTTGGAGGGCGGCATCAAAGGGTTGTTTTTAAGTTCAGTGCATCTGAGGAAAGTGCTTAACATTTCCATTTACTGTTCTTAATCAATAATACCTCATGCATTTTAAAACAGGCACTGAAAATAAAGTAACTACAGTGAGTTTGTAGATGTTAATAGAAGCTCCTCTGGTACTAATGGTAGGCTACATTAACAATGTATGAATAGAATAGTTGTCCTTGAATTGTCTCTAAATCTAATAAGACATTCTGTAGTGTGGTCCAGGTCTGGTCACTGATCAGGTTACTATGTGCTGTCCTGATCAGATGAAACAACCTTCTCACATTACATTTTCAAATGCCAAGCCCAGAGTTGACTAATTCAATACATTTTTATTGGCCTACTCTTAATTTGGGAGGTGTTGGTAAGCAGGGATCCTGCCCTGCTTGTTAACAGTGCCAATCTCTAAAGCAATAACATTCACAACCAGTTAGTGAATGTTCTGGTGTGTGCCCATCTCTTGTGGGCATGTATTTGAAATTAGTATTTTAATTACTTCTGAGTATTTTATCATTTGAATTACACTTGGCTGAACTACACTCCCATGTATTTAAAAAAAATACTGTCATTTGTATTTTCCAAATACAAATTACTTTTCTATACATTTTCTATATATTTGGCCCCCTTTCACCCTCCATTGGTATCAGAAGTCTGATAACACTATGGTGTCATAACAGCGTCTGCTAAATTAACTAAATGTACAGTTGAAGTCGGAAGTTTACATACACTTAGGTTGGAGTCCTTAACTTGTTTTACAACCACTCCACACATTTTTTGTTAACAAACTATAGTTTTTGCAAGTCAGTTAGGACATCTACTTTGTGCATGACACAAGTAATTTTTCCAACAATTGTTTACAGACAAATTAAATAATCTATAGCTCACTGTATCACAATTCCAGTGGGTCAGAAGTTTACATACACTAAGTTGACTGTGCCTTTAAACAGCTTGGAAATCCCAGAAAACGATGGCATGGCTTTAGAAGCTTCTGATAGGCTAATAGACATAATTTGAGTCAATTGGAGGTGTACCTGTGAATCTATTTCAAGGCGTACCTTCAAACTCAGTGCCTTTTTGCTTGGCATCATGGGAAAATCAAAAGAAATCAGCCAAGACCTCAGAAAAAAACCTTCAAGTCTGGTTCATCCTTGGGAACAATTTCCAAACGCCTGAAGGTACCACGTTCATCTGTCCAAACAATAGTACGCAAGTATAAACACCATGGCCACGCAGCCGTCATACCGCTCAGGAAGGAGATGCGTTCTGTCTCCTAGAGATGAACGTACTTTGGTGCGAAAAGTGCAAATCAATCCCAGAACAACAGCAACGGACCTTGTGAAGATGCTGGAGGAAACAGGTACAAAAGTATCTATATCCACAGTAAAACGAGTCCTATATCAACAGAACCTGAAAGGCCGCTCAGCAATGAAGAAGCCACTTCTCCAAAACCGCCATAAAAAAGCCAGACTACATTTTGCAACTGCACATGGGGACAAAGATTGTACTTTTTGGAGAAATGTCCTCTGGTCTGATGAAACAAAAATAGAACTGCTTGGGCATAATGACCATCGTTATGTTTGGAAGAAAAAGGGGGAAGCTTGCAAGCCAAAGAACACCATCTCAACCGTGAAGCACGGGGGTGGCAGCATCATGTTGCGGGGGTGCTTTGCTGCAGGAGGGACTGGTGCACTTCACAAAATAGATGGCATCATGAGGGAGGAAAATTATGTGGATATATTGAAGCAACATCTCAAGACATCAGTCAGGATGTTAAAGCTTGGTTGCAAATGGACAATGACCCCAAGCATACTTCCAAAGTTGTCCTTAAGCCATTTTGCCACAACAAAGTCAAGGTATTGGAGTGGCCATCACAAAACCCTGACCTCAATCCTATAGAAAATTTGTGGGAAGAACTGAAAAAGCGTGTGCGTGAGCAAGGCGGCCTACAAACATGACTCAGTTACACCAGCTCTGTCAGGAGGAATGGGCCAAAATTATTGTGGGAAGCTTGTGGAAGGCTACCCGAAACGTTTGACCCAAGTTAAACCATTTAAATGCAATGCTACCAAATACTAATTGAGTGTATGTAAACTTCTGACCCACTGGGAATGTGATGAAAGAAATAAAAGCTGAAATAAATAGTTCTCTCTACTATTATTCTGACATTTGACATTCTTAAAGTGGTGATCCAAACTGACCTAAGACAGGGAATTTTTACTAGGATTAAATGTCAGGAATTGTGAAAAACTGAGTTTAAATGTATTTGGCTAAGGTGTATGTATACTTCTCACTTCAACTGTATATGTAAAAATGAACAATTGCAAAGCATGCAGAGTATTATTCTAATGAGCTCTGCCCCGAAACAATACACAGTGTGCTTTGTAGTTCATTTTGTTAATTTTCACATATACATTTTGGTCATTAAGCAGGCATGGTCATCTAAGGTAGATCAACAACATATCAGTCATAGCAAGTAAAACGTTTTTGTAACCGTTACTGAGAATGTTGTTGATGTTCGGGTTGGCTACTTGCAAATTTATTTTTGTATACAAAATATATGTATTTTGTAATGTATTTAATCAAAATACAAGTATGTAGTTTATTTTGATACAAAATACCATGAATATCAATGTATCTGTATTTTATCATTGTATTATCTCATTTGTGCCCATCCCTGCTTGTGGGCGGGATTGAGGGCAGTGCCCAAACGGAATCTGCATCTGTGGGGAATCTCTTTTATCATTAGTGTCCCAGATGACTGCTGTATATTCGGTGGTGACAATGACTATGGAGCTATACATGTTAAGTTGTGTAGCCTTGCAAACCAGACCAATAGTATTATGTTTTGGTTCAATTTGACACCATCCCGGTACAAATGTATTGTTTACATGTATTTTTACACCCCTCCCCACACATATGCACATTTATTTCTGTTGCCTTTAAGAGGATAAGGGTTGAATTCAGTAGGGTACAACGTTACAGGACATTCTGTATAGAAATGTAGAAATGCATGGTGAATAATAGATATGCTTCTCTCATGTATATTAAGGACCCATGTCAGTTCTATCTGCAACAATTAGGATGTTACGCCCTCCTGAACATTACCCTGGCGCCTATACAATCCAGCAGGTTCTAGTTACGTGGGAAGAAGCCTGTCGTCAGGCGTTTAAACGCACCTCATCGATCTGTCTTTACTGTCTGGAGATTCAATTCTGCTCTGAAACAGGCCTATTTCAGGTCCGTTAATGAGATTAAGACGGGCCTTCGCCAACTCGTTTTATTGGATCACCAGGCTTTTCCTGGCCTGTGATTGGACAGTCTGGCTTTGGAGACATGCCCTTTGATGTTCCAGTGTTCCCATATGTCTTTAGTTGATGTTTTAAAGCTTCACTGCTCCTATTGAATACTCTGAGATTAAATTCCTATAGCCCCTCTTCTCTTTTCATCCTCCTCTTTTCTACCTTCAAGCCATCTTTTATTCACAGCCCTGTGTCTCTGTGCAAATCTACTCCATCTGTCAATCAGTCACCACAACACAACCGCCATGAACAAATACTTAGATGTTGTCTCTAGGCACAGATCTAGGATCCGCTTACACTCGCCTATTTCCTAACCTTAGAGTGTGTGGCTTTGGGCTCGTCTCCAAGGAGATTCTGACGTGTTGGAGGATTTAGATACAGTAAGACACACACACACCAACACAATCACGTACACATAAACTTACGTGTGAGTTAGCTATATTGGCCAGGATAAAGACAGACCCTGAACTGAAGGCTGATTTTGTTATTTTAGTCTCTTATGGCTGCTGGCTATTATCAAGGCTAATCAATGCTGTTGTCTGATCAATACAGGTGATCGACTGACAAGGTTTGCCTGTTTGGGAGGTTTGGTCTAAATATAAAGCTTTGAACAGTGACGTTCGGTTCATTTGCGAGGATGTGAAGATGTTCAGCCCATAATAGATCCTTTTATGTTTTTGTGCCCGAGCATGTTTAAATCTAATTGTGTAGTCTCTCTAATGGGGTTTCAAGTGCATCGATAATCAGCTATCGGTGGAGAAGGGATTGAAGAAGAGATTTACACTCTAGTGACTACCTCGGTTTTACACTGGAGACCACAGAGGTGGTTTCTGCTAAAGGAAATCAAACTCAATTTTTGTAGGGGGATATAGGGGGATTTCTCTTTTGGTCTGCTGATTTAGTGCCCAATTCAATCACATCCCCTTTAGCCGACATATCCATAGTGGTTGTTTTGGCGACGTCGGAGGTGGGACCACATTAGAGCTGTCGAATCCACAAGCAGCTCCGTGCGGTAGGCTATTGCAGACACTGCCATCGGATGAACGGAGACGCGTTAGTAATAATCCCATGCAGCCTTTACACCTCCATTAGGCTTGTATAAATCTTTATTATTTTGTTTAATTATTAAAAAATGTCATTTTCGATATGCTATACAGCCTACACTTTCTCATTCTGAACTTCTAATGCGAGTGGGAGGGGTGTGACTTCGTTACAACCACACGAGCAGCTGCTTACTGATTTGACAGCTCTTATCGCAGTTACACCTCCGACACTGCCAAAACACCAGCTATGCGGGTATCTGCTATTGCCGGTTAACGCTTGATCGGATTGAATCCCAGCCTTATTGTGTTTCATTACTGTGGTGACTAACCCTGTGACTTCCCTGTGTCCCTCCTCCTCCTCCTCAGTACCACTAAGTACGGGGTGTTTACCTTCCTACCTCGTTTCCTGTACGAGCAGATCCGCCGCGCTGCCAACGCCTTCTTCCTCTTCATCGCCCTAATGCAGGTAGGCCACGCCCACAATGCAGAGTACAATGGGTTTACTCTGGAGGGTGCAACGTTATAGAGCATTCACATAGAAATGTGTTATCTAGATAAGATATGATTCTCTGTCATGTAAAACTATGAAACGAATCAGCTCTATTCATAACATTTCTATCTGTAACCTGCACTGACAACCTGACCACACCCTCAGTGTTTCCTTGACGTTGTGTCTGTGTTCTTCTTGTCAGCAAATCCCTGATGTGTCTCCTACGGGTCGTTACACCACCCTGGTACCACTCATCTTCATCCTCACTGTGGCCGGGATCAAAGAGATCATAGAGGACTATGTAAGTAGGACGGACACAGCGCGACCGCCATCAACAGACACAGCTCAACAACCAGCTCACAGCTCCACAGCTCACAGCTCACAGCTCAACAACCAGCTCACAGCTCCACAGACACAGCTCAACAACCAGCTCAACAACCAGCTCACAGCTCCACAGACACAGCTCAACAACCAGCTCACAGCTCAACAGACACAGTTCAGCTCCCCTGCTGTGGAACAACACCTCCCCTTCTGTTCCAAAACAATGTCTTAGCCAGCGCAGTGCCGTTTTGGTGCGTTTTAATGTGAAAGAAAGAGAGAGACTCATAAGGAACTAATCAACCCTCTGTCTCTTTACAGCAAAGACACAAGGCAGACAACACAGTCAACAATAAAAAGACCACAGGTATTGGACGATTGTGTGTTTGCGTATGCATGAGTGTGTTCCTGTGTCAATCAGTTTTATTTGGATGAGTGAATAACTAGTTTAAGGGAATAGACAATTGTGCTTTAGAAAGGATTAACAGTGTATGAAGTGTATAGGCTAATAGCTCTGTTGTCATTGTGTCTCAGTTCTGAGGAATGGAGCCTGGCAGACCATCATATGGAAACAGGTACCATTGCCCTCATCCTCTCAACAGCCTGTCTGACTAGTGGTTACAGATAAAGACCAGAGTTCTTTCCGTACCGCACGACCTGAATGGGGAAAACTCTGAACTCAAGTTGCAGCCTATAACTAGGGCCCATAGTTTTTCCTGATCAGGTTATTTGGTGAAGGAGAACTCATGGCCCTAGTTAGGAAGACTGCATGGCACATTATTTACCTCTCCAGAATGTTCTCTGGCGTCTTTCTCCACATTGTTTAATATCCCCTGTATCTAATGTCCTTGCTTTGACTGAGGGAAGCGTCAGATATGAACATCCACTGTAAAGCTACTTGCTGCTCACTGTCACTTTCTCTCTCCCTCTACCAACCCTCTCTGCCTCCACCATCCCTCTCTCTTCTCCTGCTTCACGTTCTCTTGCACTTCTCTCTTCCCCTCTCTTTGCCTCCCCCCACCCCCCACCCTGTTCTCATTTTCATTCTTTCCTCCCGCTGTTGCATTGCTGCATCCTGGCCACAAGGTGGCAGTAGGAGACATAGTGAAGGTGACCAATGGGCAGCATCTTCCAGCTGACATGGTCATAGTGTCCTCCAGGTTGGTTTGCGGTGACATTGTGTGATGTCACCATTATGTTTGATCAGGGCTGTTCAATTCTAGTCCTGGAAGGCCAAAAAACTTCTGGTTTTTGTTTCCACCTGGTAGTTAATTGCACTCACCTGGTATCCCAGGTCTGAATTAGTCCCTTATTAGACGGAGAGGATGAAAACCAGAAGTGTTTCGGCCCTCCAGGACTGACATTGAACAGCCCTGTGTTTTGATAAATGTTTCAATATTTTTTATTTGCCCGTTGCATAGATGAATGTGGAAGTGAATGATGTGGTAATGTTGGACTCATCCCTCTCCACAGTGAGCCTCAGGCCATGTGTTACACTGAGACCTCCAACCTGGACGGAGAAACCAACCTGAAGATCAGACAGGTGAGACGTGTGTTAGGAATGACCCTAAAGGTGTGTGTATTTTATCAGTGTACCTGCTCTAACTGATTGTGTGTGTTTCAGGGTCTCACTCACACAGCTGGTCTCCAGTCTCTGGAGGAGCTGATGGGTCTCTCTGGCCGTCTGGAGTGTGAAGAGCCCAACAGACACCTGTACGACTTCACTGGGACCCTACGGCTGGACAACCAAAAGTACTGAACACACACTCTCATCTGAACACACTCTCATCTGAACACACACCTAACATAGAATGACATGTTCAACCTCCACCTGATTGTCACTGTTCTCTCTCTCCAGTGCGGTTCCTCTTGGTCCTGACCAGGTGCTACTGAGAGGTGCCCAGCTCAGAAACACACAATGGGTTGTAGGAATTATAGTCTACACTGGACATGACTCCAAACTGATGCAGGTTAGCCATTTCAAGCCTTTGTGATCCAAACCTAACTTGAACCATAGTCTTGAATCAAGCCAATCTTACCTCTACAAAGCAGTAGAGCTTGGTGTTCCAGTAGAGCTTGGTGTTCCAGTAGAGCTTGGTGTTCCAGTAGAGCTTGGTGTTCCAGTAGAGCTTGGTGTTCCAGTAGAGCTTGGTGTTCCTTCTCCGCTGCTTTCTTTTGAGTTCTCTAACTGTGTCATTTTGGGTGTTTTGTAGTTCCACATGAAGGATGTAATAATGTGGTGAATGTTCCTTCCAGAACTCGACCAAGGCCCCTCTGAAGCGTTCTAACGTGGAGCGGGTGACCAACGTCCAGATCCTGGTGCTGTTCTGCATCCTCCTGGTGATGGCGCTAGTGAGCTCTATAGGAGCCTCCATCTGGAACAAACAACACACTGAGGAGGCCTGCTGGTACCTGTCACGCGCAGGTGAGAATACACACTCACTCACTCTCTCATGGGTGGACACACACACACACGTTATTCATTCTCTACTCTTCCATATAAGCTCTTGACCGTGTGTGTGTCTACAGGGGACATCTCCACTAACTTCTGGTATAACCTGCTGACCTTCATCATCCTCTACAACAACCTCATCCCCATCAGCCTGCTGGTCACTCTGGAGGTGGTCAAGTTCACACAGGCACTCTTCATCAACTGGGTACGGACGGACACGTGTGTGTTTTTAGAGTGTTAACTCTGTTTAGAGGTGTCATGTAAACTCCCTCTGTGTTTGGTGGTCAGGATGAGGAGATGTACTACTCTGAGACAGACACACCCGCCATGGCTCGAACGTCCAATCTCAACGAAGAACTGGGCCAGGTGAGGATGGAATCAAATCAAATGGTGGATTCCACCAATCTTGACCATGTTCACATCAGGGCTCAACCAATCAGTTGAATTCTGTTGTGTACTGATATCCTTTCTTTATTTCTTCTCTCCCAGGTGAAGTATCTGTTTTCTGATAAGACAGGAACTCTCACCTGTAACGTCATGCATTTCAAGAAGTGTACCATCGCTGGAATCACATACGGCCACTTCCCTGAGCTAGATGTTGATCGTTCCATGGAGGACTTCAGGTCAGTGACCTCCTCCTCTTCTGCACCTCTGGCTGTGCTATGACCTACTATCTATACTACAAACACCCCAATACCCTTTTCTTTGTTGTATATAATGAGTCGTGTAGGTAGTGTTTAATTCTGTCCATCTCCTCTCAGTCCCCTGCCGTCCAGCAGTCTTAACTCCACAGAGTTTGATGACCCCACTCTCATCCAGAACATTGAGAAGAACCATGTAGGTGTTTCCCTGAGCTCCTGACTTCTTCCTTATTGACGATTCTTATACTGAATGAGAATGACACTGGGCCATGTATCTCCCCCCCCCCCAGCCAACCTCTGCCCAAATCTGTGAGTTCCTGACGATGATGGCGGTGTGTCACACAGTCGTCCCAGAGAGAGAGGAGGACCAGCTTATCTACCAGGCCTCCTCGCCAGGTAGACAGCCTATCTCTACACAGCTTATATACCATAGAGACAATCATAACTCAGCTACTAGACAATAGGACCAATCACATCCTAGCTACTACACATTAGAGCCAATCCCAACTCAGAACTTACTAATATGTGCAATGCATGTGTGTTTTTTCTTTCTTTCCTCAGATGAAGGAGCTCTGGTAAAAGGAGCCAAAGGTCTGGGCTTCGTTTTCACAGCAAGAACTCCTGGCTCCGTTATCATGGAAGCTGTAAGTGTGGGTTTGAGAGACTGGGATGGAGGGCCATTTGAAGAAAGGTAAATACTCATCCTGTTCTCTGTTTAATTATTGGTATTTCTCTGTGTCTTTCAGAGGGGGAAGGAGAAGAGCTTTGAGTTGCTGAATGTGCTGGAGTTTTCAAGGTAAATAAAATGACACTCACTCACTCATAACATTCACAGACACTTAAAAGTCTCTTTTTTCTACAGTAACCGTAAGCGCATGTCTGTAGTGGTCCGAACCCCCGATGGGAAACTGCGTCTGTACTGCAAGGGAGCAGTGAGTATTCCCCCAGGCATTAAATGCACCACAGTTTATTCCCATAGTGTCTTTGCTCATAATGATGATGATGAAACGGCGCATGTTGATGATGTCATGATGTTTGTTTCAGGATAATGTGATTTTTGAGCGTCTCACTGATGCGTCTCAGTACAAAGAGCTGACCATCGCACACCTGGAACAGTTCGCCACCGAGGGTACGGGCCTTTCTCTTTTTTATATGTCTTGGTACTATATTTTCATATCTACATTATTACTGCTTAATTCAGGGATGGGCAACTTTGTTGGGGGTGAGGGCTGCAAAAAATCTGAACTCATGAAGGGCCACAGTGGCTGGTGGATCTGGTACCCACATGCAGTCAGAGCCGGCCCTAGCCTTTTGGGGGCCCTCACCTTGCGAGCAAAACACTTTAGCAGCTCCCCCCTTCACAGCGGAGAAAAGACCAACGTTTTAGAGTAGGGCTGACTCCATTTAGTCGACTGTTTGGTCGATAGGCTGTTGGTCGACCAGGATTGTTTTAGTCGAGCAGTGGCAAACGTATAAAAAGACACTTGTCTGATTCACGCCTGTCTGAGTGGACTAATCCATTGCCGAGGGGATGCATAACAGTATCACCAGTAGTAGGCCTACATTTACTGTTAATTACCATCATTTCTCATCTACAATGTTTGTTTTTGTTAGGGTAATTTCTGTTTAATGCATTCAATACATTATTATTACAGTCTTATCGTTGTAGGAGTGCACAACCTAGGCTGCACTTGTGAGGGAAAAACGTTTTGGTTCATTTCATTCCATTTAGGAGTTGTTTGGAGTGCTCCTGTCAATCTTGATTATGCATAGAAGAAGGCCTAGGCTACCTGGCCTGAGTGCAAATGTACACCTATAAATGTTCCCATCTGGGGTCTGATACTATTTCTGATTGAGAAGCTCCACAGTGATGGTGAGTTAAGACAAAGTAATGTTTCATTCGCATCAAACAGCAAGTAAACTAAGTATGTTTTTACATCCATTGAGAAAGTTTCTCAACGTAGCCTTTCTCAATCTAAAAAACAATCTCCCTTTCGATAAACACTCAGCATGAAAGGGGGATAAAAATGTCATGCTCTGATCCGGTGGAAACATCATAAATTAGGCCTACCTGATTACTTCTTATCCCTTGCACAAATAGAGTACAGCTGTGTGCCTGTCGAGCTCACTGGTGGCGCTGGAAACTCTGAGGGCCCAGAATATTTTATAGGTTGCAAGTTTGCTAGCACAAGCTTTGTGCCAGACCAAGTTAATAGTTGATACAATGTTTCAAGTTTCTTGCAGACAGGCCATGCATAGCCAATGTGATTTATAGGATATTCATTTTTATCAGGATATTTTCAGGCTGCAATGTTTTTATTTGTTGGCTGATATGTAGGCTATTTTTACATACTGGTAATAGAAGTTACAGTCAGGGGCCTCCCGAGTGACGCAGCTGTCTAAGACACTGCATCGCAGTGCTAGAGGCGTCACTACAGACCCGGGTTCGATCCCGGGCTGTATCACAACCGGACATGATCTGGAGTCCCATAGGGCGGCGCACAACTGGCCCAGCGTTGTCCAGGTTAGGGGAGGGATAGGCCGGGGGGGCTTTACTTGGTTCATTGTGCTCTAGCGACTCCTTGTGGCGGACCGGCGCCTGCAGGCTGACCTCGGTCGTCAGTTGAACAGCGTTTCCTCCGACACATTGGTGCGGCTGGCTTCCGGGTTAAGTGGGTGGGTGTTAAGAAGCACGGTTTGGCCGGTCATGTTTCGTAGGATGCATGGCTCGACCTTCGCCTCCCGAGCCCGTTGGGGAGTTGCAGCAATGACAGGATATTTCTGAACATAGCTCTTTATTAGCTAGCTATAACTGGCATGTCCACGTGTCTCATACCATGATCAACCGAAGATGACCTCATCACCTGGGTGGTCTTAACCAATCATAGCGCAGTATGATACAGCGGTCAAATGCATCCAATTTACAATTCAGTATGTTTACAGATATGAATATTACAGTACGATAACTTGACACTCCAAATGGAAAAGGTTGCCGACAGCTGGTGTAGCCTATTACAGGCAACTTCAGGAGCATAATGCAGTCCCTCCCGGATTTCAAGGATGTTTTGGGGTGATTTCTGCTGCCAAAAATGCTTGTGCTGCAGCTTTTCTGAAATTCTGCGATACATTTTGCGATGTTATTTTTCACGTTAATTTCATATAAAGCAATAAAAAGTAATGTGCTCAGTTTTAGGATGATTTTAAGCAGAATACATAATAAAAAAACAATGAAACATCTAAAGTGCTCAATTTTGTTTATTTTCCTGAACAAACAGCTCTGTCATAATCCATTCACACACACCTCTCCTCTCCATCAGGCTTGGGGCTAGCTATCGACACGAGATGGCAAGCCCCCCACCTCCCATTGCAACACACTCTTTTTCTCAAAAAGCCCCCAAATAGTTTCAATGCTTATCAATCGCTTTCAATTTGAGAATCGATATTTCTTTCGCATAAGTTGTCTTCAAAATACTTGATTGTGATTTTTTTTCCTGAAAGGTCGTAAGGGAGATAAAGAACAGAAAACGTAAAAATAGAGTTTTGTGGTTGATATGCACTTAACAGTATTACCATTTCAAAAAAAATCCATAAAGATTGTTTTCAAGATCCATATTACGTTTTACAGAGAGTTTATAACGGCAAAGCTGACAAATTGCACTCAGTGCTTTGAGCAGCGCTCTCCATAGACAGACTGTGGAGAGCAGAGTGCCGACCACCCTACTAAAGCCAAGGTTAGCAGAGTAAAACGCCACTCACCTTGATTCTTTCAGCGCTTTCCACAGTCTTCCCTGCTCCCACTTCAGTCATGGTGATCTGCCGCTGCTAAGAGAACTGTTCTGACATTCAAATATGCTTTGCTGATTTGATTGTCGACTTCCTCTTGTTTCCAAAAACATTTGGAAATTGTTTCGCACGGTCGTTAGCTGTTTTTTGTTGGCAAATGAGATTGATTTCTGTTCATTGTACTGCCTTTCAGCCATCATCTTCGCACGTGAATACGCTGACAGGCCAGGGGGAAAAACTGTGTTAAAGTGTGGTTGGATTGTGCAATTTTCCACGGTAACAGTGCAGTAATTGGTCAAAATCACGAACCCGATTTTGATTGGGCCTTTTTATGCGCTAAAAGTGTGTTGATTGGTCAAAATTGCGAGCTCTCGCATAATATGGGCTGATTTGGTTGATTTTGCATTGAATTATGCAATCGCGGAATCCTGGAGGGACTGATAATGGCAAAATATGTGAAGGCCAGAGGCAGCAGGAGGGGGGTCGATCGGGAAACTTTTTTTTTTTCTTCTGGCTATATTGAGCTTGTTAGTAAAACGTTTACTGGAGACAGGAGATCAAGTAGAGACATAGGACGAGGTGGATTATTATATAATAAGGCCTTTTATTGATATGTAAAAATATCTTAGTAAATCGTGCATCACGGCTCCTTCTGTCTGACTCGTATTGAATCGTCGGAAGAGACCCTCTAAACAGTACATACAGATTATATAGGCAACAAGCACAGTAGGTTGATCTTGTCGTCTGGCCTTCCGATTGGTCGATCTGGGTCGTGGGTAGTCCTGTTCGGCCTGATGTCGACGTTTCCATTGGCCCTTCCCACAGTTCATTGTCTTATAGTCTCATCCTTGAGCAGAATGCATGTGCATCTGTTTTAACAGAGTCCTATTCATGGGGGAGGGTTGAGTGTGTGGGTCTGTGGTTACTTAACAGGGTACAAAGTGTGGGGGTATAGTGGGGGATGGGTGGATGTTGTGCCAAGTTATAGCTTATGTTGAGAAGTGGTTAAAACAAGTTACCAGTATCTTATACAATTTCTTACAAGCTCCCTCTAGTAATTTGTGTCTTTTTTATTTTTAATAGCAGTGCTTAAACCATCAGACAAGCTCAGTAGCCTACATATAGTTGATTTTATTCAAATGTAGGGTGTGTCTATTATAGAAAAATACACGTTGGTCGAAAGAACAGATGGCTCTCGGTCGACCAGCATTGTTTTTAGTCGGAGACGGACCCATTTTAGAGTTCATTTCCTTCAATTGGACACATTTTGGCATAGGGTGGAAAGAAATGTTTGCTGTTTTTGGTAGGATATCCGAGTGAGAATGTCTATCAAAATCATTGGGCCACCCCGGATCTGTAATTCGACCATGATTACTAAAAGTTTAGATAGCTGGCTAGACTAACCTACAAAGCAGAACAAAAATAGCTGACATGCGCTAATTGAGTGACTGTCCGCGATTGACATAAGAGAGAAACTGCTGATGCACAACCACATTTCAAAATTGCACCTTGTGTATTCTACTATTCTAACTCTCAACGCTAAGTTGAGACCCTGGCTGAGTTCCAAAAATGTATCCGTGAGCCTACAAAAATGGGGGCAGGTTGCCCATCACTGACTTGATTCATATATGACCCTGTCCCCCCCAGGTCTGCGGACTCTGTGCTTTGCCTATGTTGATCTGGAGGAGGGGGTATACCAGGAGTGGCTGAAGGAGTACACCCGTATTAGCACTATCATTAAAGACCGGGCCCAGAAACTAGAGGACTGCTACGAACTACTGGAGAAGGTAAGGGTTAAGATTGGGGTCAGTGGTTAGCATTGCATTGCATTGAGCTACCGAGTGGTGCAGCGGTCTAAGGCACTGCATTGCAGTGCAAGACGCGTCACTACAGACCCTGGTTCGATTCCGGGCTGTATCACCACGGCCGTGATCGGAAGTCCCATAGGGCTGCGCACAATTGGCCCAGCGTCATCCGGGTTAGGGTTTGGCTGGGGCAGGCCGTTATTTTAAGTAATAATTTGTTCTTAACTGACTTGCCTAGTTAAATAAAAAATCTAGTTAGATACTGTAAAACCATACCTCTACTCTAGCATGGCAAGATAGTGATGACCCCTTACACCATCCCCTTCAGTCAGTGTGTTGCTGGGATGGTGGGTTTTGTCCAGCAGAGGGCAGAGTGGTCCCACTAATCCACTGTAGCGGGATATAAGGACCTCTCGGTGCTGAAGAAGCCGTGTGTGTTATCCCCAGCCAGTTACTAACCTGTCAACAGTACAGACGCCCTGTAACCCAGAGGACAGCTCCAGTATACATCTGGACATCATGATGCCTGTGGTCATTAAGAGATTGGACATGGCAGCCGTTGGCAGGAAATGTATATTAAGGCTGGTCATTAGGCTGGAACATGGACACCTTTGCTTTCTTTGTTTGGCTATTTCTCAGGTAGTACTCCAATAAAGAGAGCGGTTTTGAAAGACGGCCCAGAGTAGAGGAGAGGGAAGGTGATGGGATAAAAGAGAGGGAGAGAGGTAGACTGGAAGACCAAAGGGATAATTATCCTCACCAGTCTGCCAAGAGCCCTGTATAACTGGAATCAACAACACTGCACCGTTACCAGCTGGGGGGAGTGTGTGTGTGTGTGTGTGTGTGCACGTGTGCGCATCTCTAATGAGTGTATTTGCGATTTTTAATGGAGTTCAAAATAAATGTTTTGGGGAACATTAACAGACTTTCCCTATGCTGCTGTTTGACCCACTTACATAGTTTTAACATGCTGCACGCCTCTTCTTACCCTGTCGTATGCTGCTGCTGCCAGCCAGTCTGTCTCTCCAACTTGGATGTAGTTTCTAAGATGTGCTCACAACACAATGAACCACCAAACTCCTCCAAGTTGGATTTTGTCCAGAAAAGAATTTTCTGAATGTATTTGTCTCTCTCTTAGTCTATGCTCACTCATTATGTCATCAATTCTGTCTCTTTCTCTCTCTCTTTCTTTGTGTGTGTGTCTCTGTAGGACCTGTTGTTGTTGGGGGCCACAGCTATAGAGGACCGTCTCCAGGCGGGGGTCCCTGAGACCATCGCTACTCTGATGAAGGCCGACATCAAGATCTGGGTCCTCACTGGAGACAAACAGGAGACCGCCATCAACATAGGTGAGAGAGGGATGGAGGGAGTGAAATGGCATTTACTTCTTGATGAGTGTTTCTATGCTGTAGCTGAGATTGTATTCTACATCTTAGGTTACTCCTGTCGTCTAGTTTCCCACGGCATGTCCCTCATCATCGTCAACGAGGACTCACTGGATGTGAGTACATATTGTTTCTTCTTCTTGCCTTACCAATTCCTCCTTTACCCCCCCACTCATCATCCACCTCTTCTCCTCATCCTCATTTTACACTTACTGCTCCTGCTCCTTCTCCTCCCCGTGTGTGTGTGTGTGTGTCTGTCTTTAGGGTGGGTTCTATAGTGTTACCGTGGGAACTAGGGTGTGGCAGAGCAAAGATTGGAGGGTGTGTTTCTTTGTCTGCTCACAGGTGGAGGTAATTAAGCTGTCTGGTGTCTTCCTGGAGAAAGATATCTCTTTCTCTCCTCTCATCCCTCTCTGTGTGTCTCTCTCACTCACAAACACACACACTGAGTGAGAATTTCCTCTGGGTAAACACAGGGCTTCTTCACCACTGCAGACCCACTGGATTGGCATAGTCATTCTTTATTACATATCTGTGAGCATTATTGAGTGTGTGTGCAGACCCCAGTATCAGAGACATTCTGTAGAATACAGTTTGCTGCAGTCAAATTCTACAGATTACATTTCAACCTTAGGCTTGTTAAGTTGAGTGTCATTCTAAGTGGTTGGGTAACTGTCATGTGAGAATGGCTCATAATGAACACACACACTCCGTCTCAGTCTGCTAGCTTTAGTGGAGTTAATTTGTCTGTGAGACAGACAGTCTGCAGATAGCAGGCAGGGTTACGGCCTGTAAATGCCATTGTGTCTCAGAATGTGTGTATGAAGTGGAATGTGTACTGATGGACTGTTTTGGGATAGAGCGAGATATCAGAGTTACCATATGGAGAGAACGGACAGAGTGCCATAGAAGAGTGTGTTCACCTTAACTGTTTAGCTCGGGATGTGGTGTTCACTGTAACTGTTTAGCTCGGGATGTGGTGTTCACTGTAACTGTTTAGCTCGGGATGTGGTGTTCACTGTAACTGTTTAGCTCGGGATGTGGTGTTCACTGTAACTGTTTAGCTCGGGATGTGGTGTTCACTGTAACTGTTTAGCTCGGGATGTGTTGTTCACCGTAACTGTTTAGCTCGGGATGTGTTGTTCACCGTAACTGTTTAGCTCGGGATGTGTTGTTCACCGTAACTGTTTAGCTCGGGATGTGTTGTTTACTGTAACTGTTTAGCTCGGGATGTGGTGTTCACTGTAACTGTTTAGCTCGGGATGTGGTGTTCACTGTAACTGTTTAGCTCGGGATGTGGTGTTCACTGTAACTGTTTAGCTCGGGATGTGTTGTTCACCGTAACTGTTTAGCTCGGGATGTGTTGTTCACCGTAACTGTTTAGCTCGGGATGTGGTGTTTACTGTAACTGTTTAGCTCGGGATGTGGTGTTCACTGTAACTGTTTAGCTCGGGATGTGTTGTTCACCGTAACTGTTTAGCTCGGGATGTGGTGTTCACCTTAACTGTTTAGCTCGGGATGTGTTGTTCACTGTAACTGTTTAGCTCGGGATGTGTTGTTCACTGTAACTGTTTAGCTCGGGATGTGGTGTTCACTGTAACTGTTTAGCTCGGGATGTGTTGTTCACCGTAACTGTTTAGCTTGGGATGTGTTGTTCACTGTAACTGTTTAGCTCGGGATGTGTTGTTCACTGTAACTGTTTAGCTCGGGATGTGGTGTTCACTGTAACTGTTTAGCTCGGGATGTGGTGTTCACTGTAACTGTTTAGCTCGGGATGTGGTGTTCACCGTAACTGTTTAGCTCGGGATGTGGTGTTCACTGTAACTGTTTAGCTCGGGATGTGTTGTTCACCTTAACTGTTTAGCTCGGGATGTGGTGTTCACTGTAACTGTTTAGCTCGGGATGTGGTGTTCACCGTAACTGTTTAGCTCGGGATGTGTTGTTCACCGTAACTGTTTAGCTCGGGATGTGTTGTTCACCTTAACTGTTTAGCTCGGGATGTGTTGTTCACCGTAACTGTTTAGCTCGGGATGTGGTGTTCACTGTAACTGTTTAGCTCGGGATGTGTTGTTCACTGTAACTGTTTAGCTCGGGATGTGGTGTTCACTGTAACTGTTTAGCTCGGGATGTGGTGTTTACTGTAACTGTTTAGCTCGGGATGTGGTGTTCACCGTAACTGTTTAGCTCGGGATGTGGTGTTCACCGTAACTGTTTAGCTCGGGATGTGGTGTTCACTGTAACTGTTTAGCTCGGGATGTGGTGTTCACCGTAACTGTTTAGCTCGGGATGTGGTGTTCACCGTAACTCTTTAGCTCGGGATGTGGTGTTCACCGTAACTCTTTAGCTCGGGATGTGGTGTTCACCGTAACTCTTTAGCTCGGGATGTGGTGTTCACCGTAACTCTTTAGCTCGGGATGTGGTGTTCACTGTAACTGTTTAGCTCGGGATGTGGTGTTTACTGTAACTGTTTAGCTCGGGATGTGGTGTTCACCGTAACTGTTTAGCTCGGGATGTGTTGTTCACTGTAACTGTTTAGCTCGGGATGTGGTGTTCACCGTAACTGTTTAGCTCGGGATGTGTTGTTCACTGTAACTGTTTAGCTCGGGATGTGTTGTTCACTGTAACTGTTTAGCTCGGGATGTGGTGTTCACTGTAACTGTTTAGCTCGGGATGTGGTGTTCACCGTAACTGTTTAGCTCGGGATGTGGTGTTCACCGTAACTGTTTAGCTCGGGATGTGGTGTTCACTGTAACTGTTTAGCTCGGGATGTGGTGTTCACTGTAACTGTTTAGCTCGGGATGTGGTGTTTACTGTAACTGTTTAGCTCGGGATGTGGTGTTCACCGTAACTGTTTAGCTCGGGATGTGGTGTTCATCGTAACTGTTTAGCTCGGGATGTGGTGTTTACTGTAACTGTTTAGCTCGGGATGTGGTGTTCACTGTAACTGTTTAGCTCGGGATGTGGTGTTCACTGTAACTGTTTAGCTCGGGATGTGGTGTTTACTGTAACTGTTTAGCTCGGGATGTGGTGTTCACTGTAACTGTTTAGCTCGGGATGTGTTGTTCACCGTAACTGTTTAGCTCGGGATGTGGTGTTCACCTTAACTGTTTAGCTCGGGATGTGGTGTTCACCGTAACTGTTTAGCTCGGGATGTGGTGTTCACTGTAACTGTTTAGCTCGGGATGTGGTGTTCACTGTAACTGTTTAGCTCGGGATGTGGTGTTTACTGTAACTGTTTAGCTCGGGATGTGGTGTTTACTGTAACTGTTTAGCTCGGGATGTGTTGTTCACCGTAACTGTTTAGCTCGGGATGTGTTGTTCACTGTAACTGTTTAGCTCGGGATGTGTTGTTCACCTTAACTGTTTAGCTCGGGATGTGGTGTTCACTGTAACTGTTTAGCTCGGGATGTGGTGTTCACTGTAACTCTTTAGCTCGGGATGTGGTGTTCACCGTAACTGTTTAGCTCGGGATGTGGTGTTCACCGTAACTGTTTAGCTCGGGATGTGTTGTTCACTGTAACTGTTTAGCTCGGGATGTGGTGTTTACTGTAACTGTTTAGCTCGGGATGTGGTGTTCACTGTAACTGTTTAGCTCGGGATGTGGTGTTCACCGTAACTGTTTAGCTCGGGATGTGGTGTTCACCGTAACTGTTTAGCTCGGGATGTGGTGTTCACCGTAACTGTTTAGCTCGGGATGTGGTGTTCACTGTAACTGTTTAGCTCGGGATGTGGTGTTCACCGTAACTGTTTAGCTCGGGATGTGGTGTTCACTGTAACTGTTTAGCTCGGGATGTGTTGTTCACCGTAACTGTTTAGCTCGGGATGTGTTGTTCACCGTAACTGTTTAGCTCGGGATGTGTTGTTCACCGTAACTGTTTAGCTCGGGATGTGTTGTTTACTGTAACTGTTTAGCTCGGGATGTGGTGTTCACTGTAACTGTTTAGCTCGGGATGTGGTGTTCACTGTAACTGTTTAGCTCGGGATGTGGTGTTCACTGTAACTGTTTAGCTCGGGATGTGTTGTTCACCGTAACTGTTTAGCTCGGGATGTGTTGTTCACCGTAACTGTTTAGCTCGGGATGTGTTGTTTACTGTAACTGTTTAGCTCGGGATGTGGTGTTCACTGTAACTGTTTAGCTCGGGATGTGGTGTTCACTGTAACTGTTTAGCTCGGGATGTGGTGTTCACTGTAACTGTTTAGCTCGGGATGTGTTGTTCACCGTAACTGTTTAGCTCGGGATGTGTTGTTCACCGTAACTGTTTAGCTCGGGATGTGGTGTTCACCGTAACTGTTTAGCTCGGGATGTGTTGTTCACCGTAACTGTTTAGCTCGGGATGTGTTGTTCACCTTAACTGTTTAGCTCGGGATGTGTTGTTCACCGTAACTGTTTAGCTCGGGATGTGGTGTTCACTGTAACTGTTTAGCTCGGGATGTGTTGTTCACTGTAACTGTTTAGCTCGGGATGTGGTGTTCACTGTAACTGTTTAGCTCGGGATGTGGTGTTTACTGTAACTGTTTAGCTCGGGATGTGGTGTTCACCGTAACTGTTTAGCTCGGGATGTGGTGTTCACCGTAACTGTTTAGCTCGGGATGTGGTGTTCACTGTAACTGTTTAGCTCGGGATGTGGTGTTCACCGTAACTGTTTAGCTCGGGATGTGGTGTTCACCGTAACTGTTTAGCTCGGGATGTGGTGTTCACCGTAACTGTTTAGCTCGGGATGTGGTGTTCACCGTAACTCTTTAGCTCGGGATGTGGTGTTCACCGTAACTGTTTAGCTCGGGATGTGGTGTTCACTGTAACTGTTTAGCTCGGGATGTGGTGTTTACTGTAACTGTTTAGCTCGGGATGTGGTGTTCACCGTAACTGTTTAGCTCGGGATGTGTTGTTCACTGTAACTGTTTAGCTCGGGATGTGGTGTTCACCGTAACTGTTTAGCTCGGGATGTGTTGTTCACTGTAACTGTTTAGCTCGGGATGTGTTGTTCACTGTAACTGTTTAGCTCGGGATGTGGTGTTCACTGTAACTGTTTAGCTCGGGATGTGGTGTTCACCGTAACTGTTTAGCTCGGGATGTGGTGTTCACCGTAACTGTTTAGCTCGGGATGTGGTGTTCACTGTAACTGTTTAGCTCGGGATGTGGTGTTCACTGTAACTGTTTAGCTCGGGATGTGGTGTTTACTGTAACTGTTTAGCTCGGGATGTGGTGTTCACCGTAACTGTTTAGCTCGGGATGTGGTGTTCATCGTAACTGTTTAGCTCGGGATGTGGTGTTTACTGTAACTGTTTAGCTCGGGATGTGGTGTTCACTGTAACTGTTTAGCTCGGGATGTGGTGTTCACTGTAACTGTTTAGCTCGGGATGTGGTGTTTACTGTAACTGTTTAGCTCGGGATGTGGTGTTCACTGTAACTGTTTAGCTCGGGATGTGTTGTTCACCGTAACTGTTTAGCTCGGGATGTGGTGTTCACCTTAACTGTTTAGCTCGGGATGTGGTGTTCACCGTAACTGTTTAGCTCGGGATGTGGTGTTCACTGTAACTGTTTAGCTCGGGATGTGGTGTTCACTGTAACTGTTTAGCTCGGGATGTGGTGTTTACTGTAACTGTTTAGCTCGGGATGTGGTGTTTACTGTAACTGTTTAGCTCGGGATGTGTTGTTCACCGTAACTGTTTAGCTCGGGATGTGTTGTTCACTGTAACTGTTTAGCTCGGGATGTGTTGTTCACCTTAACTGTTTAGCTCGGGATGTGGTGTTCACTGTAACTGTTTAGCTCGGGATGTGGTGTTCACTGTAACTGTTTAGCTCGGGATGTGGTGTTCACCGTAACTGTTTAGCTCGGGATGTGGTGTTCACCGTAACTGTTTAGCTCGGGATGTGTTGTTCACTGTAACTGTTTAGCTCGGGATGTGGTGTTCACTGTAACTGTTTAGCTCGGGATGTGGTGTTCACTGTAACTGTTTAGCTCGGGATGTGGTGTTTACTGTAACTGTTTAGCTCGGGATGTGGTGTTCACTGTAACTGTTTAGCTCGGGATGTGGTGTTCACCGTAACTGTTTAGCTCGGGATGTGGTGTTCACCGTAACTGTTTAGCTCGGGATGTGGTGTTCACCGTAACTGTTTAGCTCGGGATGTGGTGTTCACTGTAACTGTTTAGCTCGGGATGTGGTGTTCACCGTAACTGTTTAGCTCGGGATGTGGTGTTCACCGTAACTGTTTAGCTCGGGATGTGGTGTTCACCGTAACTGTTTAGCTCGGGATGTGGTGTTCACCGTAACTGTTTAGCTCGGGATGTGGTGTTCACCGTAACTGTTTAGCTCGGGATGTGGTGTTTACTGTAACTGTTTAGCTCGGGATGTGGTGTTCACCGTAACTGTTTAGCTCGGGATGTGTTGTTCACTGTAACTGTTTAGCTCGGGATGTGGTGTTCACCGTAACTGTTTAGCTCGGGATGTGTTGTTCACTGTAACTGTTTAGCTCGGGATGTGTTGTTCACTGTAACTGTTTAGCTCGGGATGTGGTGTTCACTGTAACTGTTTAGCTCGGGATGTGGTGTTCACCGTAACTGTTTAGCTCGGGATGTGGTGTTCACCGTAACTGTTTAGCTCGGGATGTGGTGTTCACTGTAACTGTTTAGCTCGGGATGTGGTGTTCACTGTAACTGTTTAGCTCGGGATGTGGTGTTTACTGTAACTGTTTAGCTCGGGATGTGGTGTTCACCGTAACTGTTTAGCTCGGGATGTGGTGTTCATCGTAACTGTTTAGCTCGGGATGTGGTGTTTACTGTAACTGTTTAGCTCGGGATGTGGTGTTCACTGTAACTGTTTAGCTCGGGATGTGGTGTTCACTGTAACTGTTTAGCTCGGGATGTGGTGTTCACTGTAACTGTTTAGCTCGGGATGTGGTGTTCACTGTAACTGTTTAGCTCGGGATGTGTTGTTCACCGTAACTGTTTAGCTCGGGATGTGTTGTTCACCGTAACTGTTTAGCTCGGGATGTGGTGTTTACTGTAACTGTTTAGCTCGGGATGTGGTGTTTACTGTAACTGTTTAGCTCGGGATGTGGTGTTCACTGTAACTGTTTAGCTCGGGATGTGGTGTTCACTGTAACTGTTTAGCTCGGGATGTGTTGTTCACCGTAACTGTTTAGCTCGGGATGTGTTGTTCACCGTAACTGTTTAGCTCGGGATGTGTTGTTCACTGTAACTGTTTAGCTCGGGATGTGTTGTTCACCGTAACTGTTTAGCTCGGGATGTGGTGTTCACCTTAACTGTTTAGCTCGGGATGTGTTGTTCACTGTAACTGTTTAGCTCGGGATGTGTTGTTCACTGTAACTGTTTAGCTCGGGATGTGGTGTTCACTGTAACTGTTTAGCTCGGGATGTGTTGTTCACCGTAACTGTTTAGCTTGGGATGTGTTGTTCACTGTAACTGTTTAGCTCGGGATGTGTTGTTCACTGTAACTGTTTAGCTCGGGATGTGTTGTTCACTGTAACTGTTTAGCTCGGGATGTGGTGTTCACTGTAACTGTTTAGCTCGGGATGTGGTGTTCACCGTAACTGTTTAGCTCGGGATGTGGTGTTCACTGTAACTGTTTAGCTCGGGATGTGGTGTTCACCTTAACTGTTTAGCTCGGGATGTGGTGTTCACTGTAACTGTTTAGCTCGGGATGTGGTGTTCACCGTAACTGTTTAGCTCGGGATGTGGTGTTCACCGTAACTGTTTAGCTCGGGATGTGGTGTTCACCGTAACTGTTTAGCTCGGGATGTGGTGTTCACCGTAACTGTTTAGCTCGGGATGTGGTGTTCACTGTAACTGTTTAGCTCGGGATGTGGTGTTCACTGTAACTGTTTAGCTCGGGATGTGGTGTTCACTGTAACTGTTTAGCTCGGGATGTGGTGTTTACTGTAACTGTTTAGCTCGGGATGTGGTGTTCACCGTAACTGTTTAGCTCGGGATGTGGTGTTCACCGTAACTGTTTAGCTCGGGATGTGGTGTTCACTGTAACTGTTTAGCTCGGGATGTGGTGTTCACCGTAACTGTTTAGCTCGGGATGTGGTGTTCACCGTAACTCTTTAGCTCGGGATGTGGTGTTCACCGTAACTCTTTAGCTCGGGATGTGGTGTTCACCGTAACTGTTTAGCTCGGGATGTGGTGTTCACTGTAACTGTTTAGCTCGGGATGTGGTGTTTACTGTAACTGTTTAGCTCGGGATGTGGTGTTCACCGTAACTGTTTAGCTCGGGATGTGTTGTTCACTGTAACTGTTTAGCTCGGGATGTGGTGTTCACCGTAACTGTTTAGCTCGGGATGTGTTGTTCACTGTAACTGTTTAGCTCGGGATGTGTTGTTCACTGTAACTGTTTAGCTCGGGATGTGGTGTTCACAGTAACTGTTTAGCTCGGGATGTGGTGTTCACCGTAACTGTTTAGCTCGGGATGTGGTGTTCACCGTAACTGTTTAGCTCGGGATGTGGTGTTCACTGTAACTGTTTAGCTCGGGATGTGGTGTTCACTGTAACTGTTTAGCTCGGGATGTGGTGTTTACTGTAACTGTTTAGCTCGGGATGTGGTGTTCACCGTAACTGTTTAGCTCGGGATGTGGTGTTCATCGTAACTGTTTAGCTCGGGATGTGGTGTTTACTGTAACTGTTTAGCTCGGGATGTGGTGTTCACTGTAACTGTTTAGCTCGGGATGTGGTGTTCACTGTAACTGTTTAGCTCGGGATGTGGTGTTTACTGTAACTGTTTAGCTCGGGATGTGGTGTTCACTGTAACTGTTTAGCTCGGGATGTGGTGTTCACCGTAACTGTTTAGCTCGGGATGTGGTGTTCACCTTAACTGTTTAGCTCGGGATGTGTTGTTCACCGTAACTGTTTAGCTCGGGATGTGGTGTTCACTGTAACTGTTTAGCTCGGGATGTGGTGTTCACTGTAACTGTTTAGCTCGGGATGTGGTGTTTACTGTAACTGTTTAGCTCGGGATGTGGTGTTTACTGTAACTGTTTAGCTCGGGATGTGTTGTTCACCGTAACTGTTTAGCTCGGGATGTGTTGTTCACCGTAACTGTTTAGCTCGGGATGTGTTGTTCACCTTAACTGTTTAGCTCGGGATGTGGTGTTCACTGTAACTGTTTAGCTCGGGATGTGGTGTTCACTGTAACTGTTTAGCTCGGGATGTGGTGTTCACCGTAACTGTTTAGCTCGGGATGTGGTGTTCACCGTAACTGTTTAGCTCGGGATGTGTTGTTCACTGTAACTGTTTAGCTCGGGATGTGGTGTTCACTGTAACTGTTTAGCTCGGGATGTGGTGTTTACTGTAACTGTTTAGCTCGGGATGTGGTGTTCACTGTAACTGTTTAGCTCGGGATGTGGTGTTCACCGTAACTGTTTAGCTCGGGATGTGGTGTTCACCGTAACTGTTTAGCTCGGGATGTGGTGTTCACCGTAACTGTTTAGCTCGGGATGTGGTGTTCACTGTAACTGTTTAGCTCGGGATGTGGTGTTCACCGTAACTGTTTAGCTCGGGATGTGGTGTTCACCGTAACTGTTTAGCTCGGGATGTGGTGTTCACCGTAACTGTTTAGCTCGGGATGTGGTGTTCACCGTAACTGTTTAGCTCGGGATGTGGTGTTCACCGTAACTGTTTAGCTCGGGATGTGGTGTTTACTGTAACTGTTTAGCTCGGGATGTGGTGTTCACCGTAACTGTTTAGCTCGGGATGTGTTGTTCACCGTAACTGTTTAGCTCGGGATGTGGTGTTCACCGTAACTGTTTAGCTCGGGATGTGGTGTTCACTGTAACTGTTTAGCTCGGGATGTGTTGTTCACTGTAACTGTTTAGCTCGGGATGTGGTGTTCACTGTAACTGTTTAGCTCGGGATGTGGTGTTCACCGTAACTGTTTAGCTCGGGATGTGGTGTTCACCGTAACTGTTTAGCTCGGGATGTGGTGTTCACCGTAACTGTTTAGCTCGGGATGTGGTGTTCACTGTAACTGTTTAGCTCGGGATGTGGTGTTCACTGTAACTGTTTAGCTCGGGATGTGGTGTTTACTGTAACTGTTTAGCTCGGGATGTGGTGTTCACCGTAACTGTTTAGCTCGGGATGTGGTGTTCATCGTAACTGTTTAGCTCGGGATGTGGTGTTTACTGTAACTGTTTAGCTCGGGATGTGGTGTTCACTGTAACTGTTTAGCTCGGGATGTGGTGTTCACTGTAACTGTTTAGCTCGGGATGTGGTGTTTACTGTAACTGTTTAGCTCGGGATGTGGTGTTCACTGTAACTGTTTAGCTCGGGATGTGTTGTTCACCGTAACTGTTTAGCTCGGGATGTGGTGTTCACCTTAACTGTTTAGCTCGGGATGTGTTGTTCACCGTAACTGTTTAGCTCGGGATGTGGTGTTCACTGTAACTGTTTAGCTCGGGATGTGGTGTTCACTGTAACTGTTTAGCTCGGGATGTGGTGTTTACTGTAACTGTTTAGCTCGGGATGTGGTGTTTACTGTAACTGTTTAGCTCGGGATGTGTTGTTCACCGTAACTGTTTAGCTCGGGATGTGTTGTTCACTGTAACTGTTTAGCTCGGGATGTGTTGTTCACCTTAACTGTTTAGCTCGGGATGTGGTGTTCACTGTAACTGTTTAGCTCGGGATGTGGTGTTCACTGTAACTGTTTAGCTCGGGATGTGTTGTTCACCGTAACTGTTTAGCTCGGGATGTGGTGTTCACCGTAACTGTTTAGCTCGGGATGTGGTGTTCACTGTAACTGTTTAGCTCGGGATGTGGTGTTCACTGTAACTGTTTAGCTCGGGATGTGGTGTTCACTGTAACTGTTTAGCTCGGGATGTGGTGTTCACTGTAACTGTTTAGCTCGGGATGTGGTGTTCACTGTAACTGTTTAGCTCGGGATGTGGTGTTCACTGTAACTGTTTAGCTCGGGATGTGGTGTTCACTGTAACTGTTTAGCTCGGGATGTGGTGTTCACTGTAACTGTTTAGCTCGGGATGTGGTGTTTACTGTAACTGTTTAGCTCGGGATGTGGTGTTCACTGTAACTGTTTAGCTCGGGATGTGGTGTTCACTGTAACTGTTTAGCTCGGGATGTGGTGTTCACCGTAACTGTTTAGCTCGGGATGTGGTGTTCACCGTAACTGTTTAGCTCGGGATGTGGTGTTCACCGTAACTGTTTAGCTCGGGATGTGGTGTTCACCGTAACTGTTTAGCTCGGGATGTGGTGTTCACCGTAACTGTTTAGCTCGGGATGTGGTGTTTACTGTAACTGTTTAGCTCGGGATGTGGTGTTCACCGTAACTGTTTAGCTCGGGATGTGTTGTTCACTGTAACTGTTTAGCTCGGGATGTGGTGTTCACCGTAACTGTTTAGCTCGGGATGTGTTGTTCACTGTAACTGTTTAGCTCGGGATGTGTTGTTCACTGTAACTGTTTAGCTCGGGATGTGGTGTTCACTGTAACTGTTTAGCTCGGGATGTGGTGTTCACCGTAACTGTTTAGCTCGGGATGTGGTGTTCACCGTAACTGTTTAGCTCGGGATGTGGTGTTCACTGTAACTGTTTAGCTCGGGATGTGGTGTTCACTGTAACTGTTTAGCTCGGGATGTGGTGTTTACTGTAACTGTTTAGCTCGGGATGTGGTGTTCACCGTAACTGTTTAGCTCGGGATGTGGTGTTCATCGTAACTGTTTAGCTCGGGATGTGGTGTTTACTGTAACTGTTTAGCTCGGGATGTGGTGTTCACTGTAACTGTTTAGCTCGGGATGTGGTGTTCACTGTAACTGTTTAGCTCGGGATGTGGTGTTCACTGTAACTGTTTAGCTCGGGATGTGGTGTTCACTGTAACTGTTTAGCTCGGGATGTGTTGTTCACCGTAACTGTTTAGCTCGGGATGTGTTGTTCACCGTAACTGTTTAGCTCGGGATGTGGTGTTTACTGTAACTGTTTAGCTCGGGATGTGGTGTTCACTGTAACTGTTTAGCTCGGGATGTGGTGTTCACTGTAACTGTTTAGCTCGGGATGTGTTGTTCACCGTAACTGTTTAGCTCGGGATGTGTTGTTCACCGTAACTGTTTAGCTCGGGATGTGGTGTTTACTGTAACTGTTTAGCTCGGGATGTGGTGTTCACTGTAACTGTTTAGCTCGGGATGTGTTGTTCACCGTAACTGTTTAGCTCGGGATGTGGTGTTCACCTTAACTGTTTAGCTCGGGATGTGTTGTTCACTGTAACTGTTTAGCTCGGGATGTGTTGTTCACTGTAACTGTTTAGCTCGGGATGTGGTGTTCACTGTAACTGTTTAGCTCGGGATGTGTTGTTCACCGTAACTGTTTAGCTTGGGATGTGTTGTTCACTGTAACTGTTTAGCTCGGGATGTGTTGTTCACTGTAACTGTTTAGCTCGGGATGTGTTGTTCACTGTAACTGTTTAGCTCGGGATGTGGTGTTCACTGTAACTGTTTAGCTCGGGATGTGGTGTTCACCGTAACTGTTTAGCTCGGGATGTGGTGTTCACTGTAACTGTTTAGCTCGGGATGTGTTGTTCACCTTAACTGTTTAGCTCGGGATGTGGTGTTCACTGTAACTGTTTAGCTCGGGATGTGGTGTTCACCGTAACTGTTTAGCTCGGGATGTGTTGTTCACCGTAACTGTTTAGCTCGGGATGTGTTGTTCACCTTAACTGTTTAGCTCGGGATGTGGTGTTCACCGTAACTGTTTAGCTCGGGATGTGGTGTTCACTGTAACTGTTTAGCTCGGGATGTGTTGTTCACTGTAACTGTTTAGCTCGGGATGTGGTGTTCACTGTAACTGTTTAGCTCGGGATGTGTTGTTCACCTTAACTGTTTAGCTCGGGATGTGGTGTTCACTGTAACTGTTTAGCTCGGGATGTGGTGTTCACCGTAACTGTTTAGCTCGGGATGTGGTGTTCACCGTAACTGTTTAGCTCGGGATGTGGTGTTCACCGTAACTGTTTAGCTCGGGATGTGGTGTTCACCGTAACTGTTTAGCTCGGGATGTGGTGTTCACTGTAACTGTTTAGCTCGGGATGTGGTGTTCACTGTAACTGTTTAGCTCGGGATGTGGTGTTCACTGTAACTGTTTAGCTCGGGATGTGGTGTTTACTGTAACTGTTTAGCTCGGGATGTGGTGTTCACCGTAACTGTTTAGCTCGGGATGTGGTGTTCACCGTAACTGTTTAGCTCGGGATGTGGTGTTCACTGTAACTGTTTAGCTCGGGATGTGGTGTTCACCGTAACTGTTTAGCTCGGGATGTGGTGTTCACCGTAACTGTTTAGCTCGGGATGTGGTGTTCACCGTAACTCTTTAGCTCGGGATGTGGTGTTCACCGTAACTCTTTAGCTCGGGATGTGGTGTTCACCGTAACTGTTTAGCTCGGGATGTGGTGTTCACTGTAACTGTTTAGCTCGGGATGTGGTGTTTACTGTAACTGTTTAGCTCGGGATGTGGTGTTCACCGTAACTGTTTAGCTCGGGATGTGTTGTTCACTGTAACTGTTTAGCTCGGGATGTGGTGTTCACCGTAACTGTTTAGCTCGGGATGTGTTGTTCACTGTAACTGTTTAGCTCGGGATGTGTTGTTCACTGTAACTGTTTAGCTCGGGATGTGGTGTTCACAGTAACTGTTTAGCTCGGGATGTGGTGTTCACCGTAACTGTTTAGCTCGGGATGTGGTGTTCACCGTAACTGTTTAGCTCGGGATGTGGTGTTCACTGTAACTGTTTAGCTCGGGATGTGGTGTTCACTGTAACTGTTTAGCTCGGGATGTGGTGTTTACTGTAACTGTTTAGCTCGGGATGTGGTGTTCACCGTAACTGTTTAGCTCGGGATGTGGTGTTCATCGTAACTGTTTAGCTCGGGATGTGGTGTTTACTGTAACTGTTTAGCTCGGGATGTGGTGTTCACTGTAACTGTTTAGCTCGGGATGTGGTGTTCACTGTAACTGTTTAGCTCGGGATGTGGTGTTTACTGTAACTGTTTAGCTCGGGATGTGGTGTTCACTGTAACTGTTTAGCTCGGGATGTGGTGTTCACCGTAACTGTTTAGCTCGGGATGTGGTGTTCACCTTAACTGTTTAGCTCGGGATGTGTTGTTCACCGTAACTGTTTAGCTCGGGATGTGGTGTTCACTGTAACTGTTTAGCTCGGGATGTGGTGTTCACTGTAACTGTTTAGCTCGGGATGTGGTGTTTACTGTAACTGTTTAGCTCGGGATGTGGTGTTTACTGTAACTGTTTAGCTCGGGATGTGTTGTTCACCGTAACTGTTTAGCTCGGGATGTGTTGTTCACTGTAACTGTTTAGCTCGGGATGTGTTGTTCACCTTAACTGTTTAGCTCGGGATGTGGTGTTCACTGTAACTGTTTAGCTCGGGATGTGGTGTTCACTGTAACTGTTTAGCTCGGGATGTGGTGTTCACCGTAACTGTTTAGCTCGGGATGTGGTGTTCACCGTAACTGTTTAGCTCGGGATGTGTTGTTCACTGTAACTGTTTAGCTCGGGATGTGGTGTTCACTGTAACTGTTTAGCTCGGGATGTGGTGTTTACTGTAACTGTTTAGCTCGGGATGTGGTGTTCACTGTAACTGTTTAGCTCGGGATGTGGTGTTCACCGTAACTGTTTAGCTCGGGATGTGGTGTTCACCGTAACTGTTTAGCTCGGGATGTGGTGTTCACCGTAACTGTTTAGCTCGGGATGTGGTGTTCACTGTAACTGTTTAGCTCGGGATGTGGTGTTCACCGTAACTGTTTAGCTCGGGATGTGGTGTTCACCGTAACTGTTTAGCTCGGGATGTGGTGTTCACCGTAACTGTTTAGCTCGGGATGTGGTGTTCACCGTAACTGTTTAGCTCGGGATGTGGTGTTCACCGTAACTGTTTAGCTCGGGATGTGGTGTTTACCGTAACTGTTTAGCTCGGGATGTGGTGTTCACCGTAACTGTTTAGCTCGGGATGTGTTGTTCACCGTAACTGTTTAGCTCGGGATGTGGTGTTCACCGTAACTGTTTAGCTCGGGATGTGGTGTTCACTGTAACTGTTTAGCTCGGGATGTGTTGTTCACTGTAACTGTTTAGCTCGGGATGTGGTGTTCACTGTAACTGTTTAGCTCGGGATGTGGTGTTCACCGTAACTGTTTAGCTCGGGATGTGGTGTTCACCGTAACTGTTTAGCTCGGGATGTGGTGTTCACTGTAACTGTTTAGCTCGGGATGTGGTGTTCACTGTAACTGTTTAGCTCGGGATGTGGTGTTCACTGTAACTGTTTAGCTCGGGATGTGGTGTTTACTGTAACTGTTTAGCTCGGGATGTGGTGTTCACCGTAACTGTTTAGCTCGGGATGTGGTGTTCATCGTAACTGTTTAGCTCGGGATGTGGTGTTTACTGTAACTGTTTAGCTCGGGATGTGGTGTTCACTGTAACTGTTTAGCTCGGGATGTGGTGTTCACTGTAACTGTTTAGCTCGGGATGTGGTGTTTACTGTAACTGTTTAGCTCGGGATGTGGTGTTCACTGTAACTGTTTAGCTCGGGATGTGTTGTTCACCGTAACTGTTTAGCTCGGGATGTGGTGTTCACCTTAACTGTTTAGCTCGGGATGTGTTGTTCACCGTAACTGTTTAGCTCGGGATGTGGTGTTCACTGTAACTGTTTAGCTCGGGATGTGGTGTTCACTGTAACTGTTTAGCTCGGGATGTGTTGTTCACCGTAACTGTTTAGCTCGGGATGTGGTGTTCACCTTAACTGTTTAGCTCGGGATGTGTTGTTCACCGTAACTGTTTAGCTCGGGATGTGGTGTTCACTGTAACTGTTTAGCTCGGGATGTGGTGTTCACTGTAACTGTTTAGCTCGGGATGTGGTGTTTACTGTAACTGTTTAGCTCGGGATGTGGTGTTTACTGTAACTGTTTAGCTCGGGATGTGTTGTTCACCGTAACTGTTTAGCTCGGGATGTGTTGTTCACTGTAACTGTTTAGCTCGGGATGTGTTGTTCACCGTAACTGTTTAGCTCGGGATGTGGTGTTCACCGAGTAACTTGTTTAGCTCGGGATGTGGTGTGCTCACTGTAACTGTTTAGCTCGGGATGTGGTGTTCACTGTAACTGTTTAGCTCGGGATGTGGTGTTCACTGTAACTGTTTAGCTCGGGATGTGGTGTTCACTGTAACTGTTTAGCTCGGGATGTGGTGTTCACTGTAACTGTTTAGCTCGGGATGTGGTGTTCACTGTAACTGTTTAGCTCGGGATGTGGTGTTCACTGTAACTGTTTAGCTCGGGATGTGGTGTTCACTGTAACTGTTTAGCTCGGGATGTGGTGTTCACTGTAACTGTTTAGCTCGGGATGTGGTGTTTACTGTAACTGTTTAGCTCGGGATGTGGTGTTCACTGTAACTGTTTAGCTCGGGATGTGGTGTTCACTGTAACTGTTTAGCTCGGGATGTGGTGTTCACCGTAACTGTTTAGCTCGGGATGTGGTGTTCACCGTAACTGTTTAGCTCGGGATGTGGTGTTCACCGTAACTGTTTAGCTCGGGATGTGGTGTTCACCGTAACTGTTTAGCTCGGGATGTGGTGTTCACCGTAACTGTTTAGCTCGGGATGTGGTGTTTACTGTAACTGTTTAGCTCGGGATGTGGTGTTCACCGTAACTGTTTAGCTCGGGATGTGTTGTTCACTGTAACTGTTTAGCTCGGGATGTGGTGTTCACCGTAACTGTTTAGCTCGGGATGTGTTGTTCACTGTAACTGTTTAGCTCGGGATGTGTTGTTCACTGTAACTGTTTAGCTCGGGATGTGGTGTTCACTGTAACTGTTTAGCTCGGGATGTGGTGTTCACCGTAACTGTTTAGCTCGGGATGTGGTGTTCACCGTAACTGTTTAGCTCGGGATGTGGTGTTCACTGTAACTGTTTAGCTCGGGATGTGGTGTTCACTGTAACTGTTTAGCTCGGGATGTGGTGTTTACTGTAACTGTTTAGCTCGGGATGTGGTGTTCACCGTAACTGTTTAGCTCGGGATGTGGTGTTCATCGTAACTGTTTAGCTCGGGATGTGGTGTTTACTGTAACTGTTTAGCTCGGGATGTGGTGTTCACTGTAACTGTTTAGCTCGGGATGTGGTGTTCACTGTAACTGTTTAGCTCGGGATGTGGTGTTCACTGTAACTGTTTAGCTCGGGATGTGGTGTTCACTGTAACTGTTTAGCTCGGGATGTGTTGTTCACCGTAACTGTTTAGCTCGGGATGTGTTGTTCACCGTAACTGTTTAGCTCGGGATGTGGTGTTTACTGTAACTGTTTAGCTCGGGATGTGGTGTTCACTGTAACTGTTTAGCTCGGGATGTGGTGTTCACTGTAACTGTTTAGCTCGGGATGTGTTGTTCACCGTAACTGTTTAGCTCGGGATGTGTTGTTCACCGTAACTGTTTAGCTCGGGATGTGGTGTTTACTGTAACTGTTTAGCTCGGGATGTGGTGTTCACTGTAACTGTTTAGCTCGGGATGTGTTGTTCACCGTAACTGTTTAGCTCGGGATGTGGTGTTCACCTTAACTGTTTAGCTCGGGATGTGTTGTTCACTGTAACTGTTTAGCTCGGGATGTGTTGTTCACTGTAACTGTTTAGCTCGGGATGTGGTGTTCACTGTAACTGTTTAGCTCGGGATGTGTTGTTCACCGTAACTGTTTAGCTTGGGATGTGTTGTTCACTGTAACTGTTTAGCTCGGGATGTGTTGTTCACTGTAACTGTTTAGCTCGGGATGTGTTGTTCACTGTAACTGTTTAGCTCGGGATGTGGTGTTCACTGTAACTGTTTAGCTCGGGATGTGGTGTTCACCGTAACTGTTTAGCTCGGGATGTGGTGTTCACTGTAACTGTTTAGCTCGGGATGTGTTGTTCACCTTAACTGTTTAGCTCGGGATGTGGTGTTCACTGTAACTGTTTAGCTCGGGATGTGGTGTTCACCGTAACTGTTTAGCTCGGGATGTGTTGTTCACCGTAACTGTTTAGCTCGGGATGTGTTGTTCACCTTAACTGTTTAGCTCGGGATGTGGTGTTCACCGTAACTGTTTAGCTCGGGATGTGGTGTTCACTGTAACTGTTTAGCTCGGGATGTGTTGTTCACTGTAACTGTTTAGCTCGGGATGTGGTGTTCACTGTAACTGTTTAGCTCGGGATGTGGTGTTTACTGTAACTGTTTAGCTCGGGATGTGGTGTTCACCGTAACTGTTTAGCTCGGGATGTGGTGTTCACCGTAACTGTTTAGCTCGGGATGTGGTGTTCACTGTAACTGTTTAGCTCGGGATGTGGTGTTCACCGTAACTGTTTAGCTCGGGATGTGGTGTTCACCGTAACTCTTTAGCTCGGGATGTGGTGTTCACCGTAACTCTTTAGCTCGGGATGTGGTGTTCACCGTAACTGTTTAGCTCGGGATGTGGTGTTCACCGTAACTGTTTAGCTCGGGATGTGGTGTTCACTGTAACTGTTTAGCTCGGGATGTGGTGTTTACTGTAACTGTTTAGCTCGGGATGTGGTGTTCACCGTAACTGTTTAGCTCGGGATGTGTTGTTCACTGTAACTGTTTAGCTCGGGATGTGGTGTTCACCGTAACTGTTTAGCTCGGGATGTGTTGTTCACTGTAACTGTTTAGCTCGGGATGTGTTGTTCACTGTAACTGTTTAGCTCGGGATGTGGTGTTCACTGTAACTGTTTAGCTCGGGATGTGGTGTTCACCGTAACTGTTTAGCTCGGGATGTGGTGTTCACCGTAACTGTTTAGCTCGGGATGTGGTGTTCACTGTAACTGTTTAGCTCGGGATGTGGTGTTCACTGTAACTGTTTAGCTCGGGATGTGGTGTTTACTGTAACTGTTTAGCTCGGGATGTGGTGTTCACCGTAACTGTTTAGCTCGGGATGTGGTGTTCATCGTAACTGTTTAGCTCGGGATGTGGTGTTTACTGTAACTGTTTAGCTCGGGATGTGGTGTTCACTTTAACTGTTTAGCTCGGGATGTGGTGTTCACTGTAACTGTTTAGCTCGGGATGTGGTGTTTACTGTAACTGTTTAGCTCGGGATGTGGTGTTCACTGTAACTGTTTAGCTCGGGATGTGTTGTTCACCGTAACTGTTTAGCTCGGGATGTGGTGTTCACCTTAACTGTTTAGCTCGGGATGTGTTGTTCACCGTAACTGTTTAGCTCGGGATGTGGTGTTCACCGTAACTGTTTAGCTCGGGATGTGGTGTTCACTGTAACTGTTTAGCTCGGGATGTGGTGTTTACTGTAACTGTTTAGCTCGGGATGTGGTGTTTACTGTAACTGTTTAGCTCGGGATGTGTTGTTCACCGTAACTGTTTAGCTCGGGATGTGTTGTTCACTGTAACTGTTTAGCTCGGGATGTGTTGTTCACCTTAACTGTTTAGCTCGGGATGTGGTGTTCACTGTAACTGTTTAGCTCGGGATGTGGTGTTCACTGTAACTGTTTAGCTCGGGATGTGGTGTTCACCGTAACTGTTTAGCTCGGGATGTGGTGTTCACCGTAACTGTTTAGCTCGGGATGTGTTGTTCACTGTAACTGTTTAGCTCGGGATGTGGTGTTCACTGTAACTGTTTAGCTCGGGATGTGGTGTTTACTGTAACTGTTTAGCTCGGGATGTGGTGTTCACTGTAACTGTTTAGCTCGGGATGTGGTGTTCACCGTAACTGTTTAGCTCGGGATGTGGTGTTCACCGTAACTGTTTAGCTCGGGATGTGGTGTTCACCGTAACTGTTTAGCTCGGGATGTGGTGTTCACTGTAACTGTTTAGCTCGGGATGTGGTGTTCACCGTAACTGTTTAGCTCGGGATGTGGTGTTCACCGTAACTGTTTAGCTCGGGATGTGGTGTTCACCGTAACTGTTTAGCTCGGGATGTGGTGTTCACCGTAACTGTTTAGCTCGGGATGTGGTGTTCACCGTAACTGTTTAGCTCGGGATGTGGTGTTTACTGTAACTGTTTAGCTCGGGATGTGGTGTTCACCGTAACTGTTTAGCTCGGGATGTGGTGTTCACTGTAACTGTTTAGCTCGGGATGTGGTGTTCACCGTAACTGTTTAGCTCGGGATGTGTTGTTCACTGTAACTGTTTAGCTCGGGATGTGTTGTTCACTGTAACTGTTTAGCTCGGGATGTGGTGTTCACTGTAACTGTTTAGCTCGGGATGTGGTGTTCACCGTAACTGTTTAGCTCGGGATGTGGTGTTCACCGTAACTGTTTAGCTCGGGATGTGGTGTTCACTGTAACTGTTTAGCTCGGGATGTGGTGTTCACTGTAACTGTTTAGCTCGGGATGTGGTGTTTACTGTAACTGTTTAGCTCGGGATGTGGTGTTCACCGTAACTGTTTAGCTCGGGATGTGTTGTTCACCGTAACTGTTTAGCTCGGGATGTGGTGTTCACTGTAACTGTTTAGCTCGGGATGTGGTGTTCACTGTAACTGTTTAGCTCGGGATGTGTTGTTCACCGTAACTGTTTAGCTCGGGATGTGGTGTTCACCTTAACTGTTTAGCTCGGGATGTGTTGTTCACCGTAACTGTTTAGCTCGGGATGTGGTGTTCACTGTAACTGTTTAGCTCGGGATGTGGTGTTCACTGTAACTGTTTAGCTCGGGATGTGGTGTTTACTGTAACTGTTTAGCTCGGGATGTGGTGTTTACTGTAACTGTTTAGCTCGGGATGTGTTGTTCACCGTAACTGTTTAGCTCGGGATGTGTTGTTCACTGTAACTGTTTAGCTCGGGATGTGTTGTTCACCTTAACTGTTTAGCTCGGGATGTGGTGTTCACTGTAACTGTTTAGCTCGGGATGTGGTGTTCACTGTAACTGTTTAGCTCGGGATGTGTTGTTCACCGTAACTGTTTAGCTCGGGATGTGGTGTTCACCGTAACTGTTTAGCTCGGGATGTGGTGTTCACTGTAACTGTTTAGCTCGGGATGTGGTGTTCACTGTAACTGTTTAGCTCGGGATGTGGTGTTCACTGTAACTGTTTAGCTCGGGATGTGGTGTTCACTGTAACTGTTTAGCTCGGGATGTGGTGTTCACTGTAACTGTTTAGCTCGGGATGTGGTGTTCACTGTAACTGTTTAGCTCGGGATGTGGTGTTCACTGTAACTGTTTAGCTCGGGATGTGGTGTTCACTGTAACTGTTTAGCTCGGGATGTGGTGTTTACTGTAACTGTTTAGCTCGGGATGTGGTGTTCACTGTAACTGTTTAGCTCGGGATGTGGTGTTCACCGTAACTGTTTAGCTCGGGATGTGGTGTTCACCGTAACTGTTTAGCTCGGGATGTGGTGTTCACCGTAACTGTTTAGCTCGGGATGTGGTGTTCACCGTAACTGTTTAGCTCGGGATGTGGTGTTCACCGTAACTGTTTAGCTCGGGATGTGGTGTTCACCGTAACTGTTTAGCTCGGGATGTGGTGTTTACTGTAACTGTTTAGCTCGGGATGTGGTGTTCACCGTAACTGTTTAGCTCGGGATGTGTTGTTCACTGTAACTGTTTAGCTCGGGATGTGGTGTTCACCGTAACTGTTTAGCTCGGGATGTGTTGTTCACTGTAACTGTTTAGCTCGGGATGTGTTGTTCACTGTAACTGTTTAGCTCGGGATGTGGTGTTCACTGTAACTGTTTAGCTCGGGATGTGGTGTTCACCGTAACTGTTTAGCTCGGGATGTGGTGTTCACCGTAACTGTTTAGCTCGGGATGTGGTGTTCACTGTAACTGTTTAGCTCGGGATGTGGTGTTCACTGTAACTGTTTAGCTCGGGATGTGGTGTTTACTGTAACTGTTTAGCTCGGGATGTGGTGTTCACCGTAACTGTTTAGCTCGGGATGTGGTGTTCATCGTAACTGTTTAGCTCGGGATGTGGTGTTTACTGTAACTGTTTAGCTCGGGATGTGGTGTTCACTGTAACTGTTTAGCTCGGGATGTGGTGTTCACTGTAACTGTTTAGCTCGGGATGTGGTGTTCACTGTAACTGTTTAGCTCGGGATGTGGTGTTCACTGTAACTGTTTAGCTCGGGATGTGTTGTTCACCGTAACTGTTTAGCTCGGGATGTGTTGTTCACCGTAACTGTTTAGCTCGGGATGTGGTGTTTACTGTAACTGTTTAGCTCGGGATGTGGTGTTCACTGTAACTGTTTAGCTCGGGATGTGGTGTTCACTGTAACTGTTTAGCTCGGGATGTGTTGTTCACCGTAACTGTTTAGCTCGGGATGTGTTGTTCACCGTAACTGTTT
Source organism: Salvelinus alpinus (assembly GCF_045679555.1). Lineage (NCBI taxonomy): Eukaryota > Metazoa > Chordata > Actinopteri > Salmoniformes > Salmonidae > Salvelinus > Salvelinus alpinus. Next base: position 63,717,563 of record NC_092093.1, read on the forward strand.
AGCTCGGGATGTGGTGTTTACTGTAACTGTTTAGCTCGGGATGTGGTGTTCACTGTAACTGTTTAGCTCGGGATGTGTTGTTCACCGTAACTGTTTAGCTCGGGATGTGGTGTTCACCTTAACTGTTTAGCTCGGGATGTGTTGTTCACTGTAACTGTTTAGCTCGGGATGTGTTGTTCACTGTAACTGTTTAGCTCGGGATGTGGTGTTCACCGTAACTGTTTAGCTTGGGATGTGTTGTTCACTGTAACTGTTTAGCTCGGGATGTGTTGTTCACTGTAACTGTTTAGCTCGGGATGTGTTGTTCACTGTAACTGTTTAGCTCGGGATGTGGTGTTCACTGTAACTGTTTAGCTCGGGATGTGGTGTTCACCGTAACTGTTTAGCTCGGGATGTGGTGTTCACTGTAACTGTTTAGCTCGGGATGTGTTGTTCACCTTAACTGTTTAGCTCGGGATGTGGTGTTCACTGTAACTGTTTAGCTCGGGATGTGGTGTTCACCGTAACTGTTTAGCTCGGGATGTGTTGTTCACCGTAACTGTTTAGCTCGGGATGTGTTGTTCACCTTAACTGTTTAGCTCGGGATGTGGTGTTCACCGTAACTGTTTAGCTCGGGATGTGGTGTTCACTGTAACTGTTTAGCTCGGGATGTGTTGTTCACTGTAACTGTTTAGCTCGGGATGTGGTGTTCACTGTAACTGTTTAGCTCGGGATGTGGTGTTTACTGTAACTGTTTAGCTCGGGATGTGGTGTTCACCGTAACTGTTTAGCTCGGGATGTGGTGTTCACCGTAACTGTTTAGCTCGGGATGTGGTGTTCACTGTAACTGTTTAGCTCGGGATGTGGTGTTCACCGTAACTGTTTAGCTCGGGATGTGGTGTTCACCGTAACTCTTTAGCTCGGGATGTGGTGTTCACCGTAACTCTTTAGCTCGGGATGTGGTGTTCACCGTAACTGTTTAGCTCGGGATGTGGTGTTCACCGTAACTGTTTAGCTCGGGATGTGGTGTTCACTGTAACTGTTTAGCTCGGGATGTGGTGTTTACTGTAACTGTTTAGCTCGGGATGTGGTGTTCACCGTAACTGTTTAGCTCGGGATGTGTTGTTCACTGTAACTGTTTAGCTCGGGATGTGGTGTTCACCGTAACTGTTTAGCTCGGGATGTGTTGTTCACTGTAACTGTTTAGCTCGGGATGTGTTGTTCACTGTAACTGTTTAGCTCGGGATGTGGTGTTCACTGTAACTGTTTAGCTCGGGATGTGGTGTTCACCGTAACTGTTTAGCTCGGGATGTGGTGTTCACCGTAACTGTTTAGCTCGGGATGTGGTGTTCACTGTAACTGTTTAGCTCGGGATGTGGTGTTCACTGTAACTGTTTAGCTCGGGATGTGGTGTTTACTGTAACTGTTTAGCTCGGGATGTGGTGTTCACCGTAACTGTTTAGCTCGGGATGTGGTGTTCATCGTAACTGTTTAGCTCGGGATGTGGTGTTTACTGTAACTGTTTAGCTCGGGATGTGGTGTTCACTTTAACTGTTTAGCTCGGGATGTGGTGTTCACTGTAACTGTTTAGCTCGGGATGTGGTGTTTACTGTAACTGTTTAGCTCGGGATGTGGTGTTCACTGTAACTGTTTAGCTCGGGATGTGTTGTTCACCGTAACTGTTTAGCTCGGGATGTGGTGTTCACCTTAACTGTTTAGCTCGGGATGTGTTGTTCACCGTAACTGTTTAGCTCGGGATGTGGTGTTCACCGTAACTGTTTAGCTCGGGATGTGGTGTTCACTGTAACTGTTTAGCTCGGGATGTGGTGTTTACTGTAACTGTTTAGCTCGGGATGTGGTGTTTACTGTAACTGTTTAGCTCGGGATGTGTTGTTCACCGTAACTGTTTAGCTCGGGATGTGTTGTTCACTGTAACTGTTTAGCTCGGGATGTGTTGTTCACCTTAACTGTTTAGCTCGGGATGTGGTGTTCACTGTAACTGTTTAGCTCGGGATGTGGTGTTCACTGTAACTGTTTAGCTCGGGATGTGGTGTTCACCGTAACTGTTTAGCTCGGGATGTGGTGTTCACCGTAACTGTTTAGCTCGGGATGTGGTGTTCACTGTAACTGTTTAGCTCGGGATGTGGTGTTCACTGTAACTGTTTAGCTCGGGATGTGGTGTTTACTGTAACTGTTTAGCTCGGGATGTGGTGTTCACTGTAACTGTTTAGCTCGGGATGTGGTGTTCACCGTAACTGTTTAGCTCGGGATGTGGTGTTCACCGTAACTGTTTAGCTCGGGATGTGGTGTTCACCGTAACTGTTTAGCTCGGGATGTGGTGTTCACTGTAACTGTTTAGCTCGGGATGTGGTGTTCACCGTAACTGTTTAGCTCGGGATGTGGTGTTCACCGTAACTGTTTAGCTCGGGATGTGGTGTTCACCGTAACTGTTTAGCTCGGGATGTGGTGTTCACCGTAACTGTTTAGCTCGGGATGTGGTGTTCACCGTAACTGTTTAGCTCGGGATGTGGTGTTTACTGTAACTGTTTAGCTCGGGATGTGGTGTTCACCGTAACTGTTTAGCTCGGGATGTGGTGTTCACTGTAACTGTTTAGCTCGGGATGTGGTGTTCACCGTAACTGTTTAGCTCGGGATGTGTTGTTCACTGTAACTGTTTAGCTCGGGATGTGTTGTTCACTGTAACTGTTTAGCTCGGGATGTGGTGTTCACTGTAACTGTTTAGCTCGGGATGTGGTGTTCACCGTAACTGTTTAGCTCGGGATGTGGTGTTCACCGTAACTGTTTAGCTCGGGATGTGGTGTTCACTGTAACTGTTTAGCTCGGGATGTGGTGTTCACTGTAACTGTTTAGCTCGGGATGTGGTGTTTACTGTAACTGTTTAGCTCGGGATGTGGTGTTCACCGTAACTGTTTAGCTCGGGATGTGGTGTTCATCGTAACTGTTTAGCTCGGGATGTGGTGTTTACTGTAACTGTTTAGCTCGGGATGTGGTGTTCACTGTAACTGTTTAGCTCGGGATGTGGTGTTCACTGTAACTGTTTAGCTCGGGATGTGGTGTTTACTGTAACTGTTTAGCTCGGGATGTGGTGTTCACTGTAACTGTTTAGCTCGGGATGTGTTGTTCACCGTAACTGTTTAGCTCGGGATGTGGTGTTCACCTTAACTGTTTAGCTCGGGATGTGTTGTTCACCGTAACTGTTTAGCTCGGGATGTGGTGTTCACTGTAACTGTTTAGCTCGGGATGTGGTGTTCACTGTAACTGTTTAGCTCGGGATGTGGTGTTTACTGTAACTGTTTAGCTCGGGATGTGGTGTTTACTGTAACTGTTTAGCTCGGGATGTGTTGTTCACCGTAACTGTTTAGCTCGGGATGTGTTGTTCACTGTAACTGTTTAGCTCGGGATGTGTTGTTCACCTTAACTGTTTAGCTCGGGATGTGGTGTTCACTGTAACTGTTTAGCTCGGGATGTGGTGTTCACTGTAACTGTTTAGCTCGGGATGTGTTGTTCACCGTAACTGTTTAGCTCGGGATGTGGTGTTCACCGTAACTGTTTAGCTCGGGATGTGGTGTTCACTGTAACTGTTTAGCTCGGGATGTGGTGTTCACTGTAACTGTTTAGCTCGGGATGTGGTGTTCACTGTAACTGTTTAGCTCGGGATGTGGTGTTCACTGTAACTGTTTAGCTCGGGATGTGGTGTTCACTGTAACTGTTTAGCTCGGGATGTGGTGTTCACTGTAACTGTTTAGCTCGGGATGTGGTGTTCACTGTAACTGTTTAGCTCGGGATGTGGTGTTCACTGTAACTGTTTAGCTCGGGATGTGGTGTTCACTGTAACTGTTTAGCTCGGGATGTGGTGTTCACTGTAACTGTTTAGCTCGGGATGTGGTGTTCACTGTAACTGTTTAGCTCGGGATGTGGTGTTCACTGTAACTGTTTAGCTCGGGATGTGGTGTTTACTGTAACTGTTTAGCTCGGGATGTGGTGTTCACTGTAACTGTTTAGCTCGGGATGTGGTGTTCATCGTAACTGTTTAGCTCGGGATGTGGTGTTCACTGTAACTGTTTAGCTCGGGATGTGGTGTTTACTGTAACTGTTTAGCTCGGGATGTGGTGTTCACTGTAACTGTTTAGCTCGGGATGTGGTGTTCATCGTAACTGTTTAGCTCGGGATGTGGTGTTCACTGTAACTGTTTAGCTCGGGATGTGGTGTTCACTGTAACTGTTTAGCTCGGGATGTGGTGTTCACTGTAACTGTTTAGCTCGGGATGTGGTGTTCACTGTAACTGTTTAGCTCGGGATGTGGTGTTCACCGTAACTGTTTAGCTCGGGATGTGGTGTTCACCGTAACTGTTTAGCTCGGGATGTGGTGTTCACTGTCACTGTTTAGCTCGGGATGTGGTGTTCACTGTCACTGTTTAGCTCGGGATGTGGTGTTCACTGTCACTGTTTAGCTCGGGATGTGGTGTTCACTGTCACTGTTTAGCTCGGGATGTGGTGTTCACTGTCACTGTTTAGCTCGGGATGTGGTGTTCACTGTCACTGTTTAGCTCGGGATGTGGTGTTCACTGTAACTGTTTAGCTCGGGATGTGGTGTTCACTGTCACTGTTTAGCTCGGGATGTGGTGTTCACTGTCACTGTTTAGCTCGGGATGTGGTGTTCACTGTCACTGTTTAGCTCGGGATGTGGTGTTCACCGTAACTGTTTAGCTCGGGATGTGGTGTTCACCGTAACTGTACTTTGCACACTTCATCCTGAGCTATACAGTTTTATTTACTTCTATTTATTCAGGGAGACCAGTGTCTCATTTGCAGTGGTGCCCTGAGGACAAAAATTCTACCAACACAACAAAATATATATATTTTTAACTACACGGCAACTATAAATACTGTATATTACATCAGGTTATTTCAACAAGTTTTATAATAGTCAATTGAAACAATTGCACACTTCAGTAAACAACACAGTGAACACATCCTGAGGCTTAGATGGAGTGTGTAGGTTGTGTGTGGGTAGAGTGTGTGTAAGTCAGTGGTATTCAAACTTTTTCAGCGCACTTTTTCCACCACGAATTTCTCGGGACCCCACTCCAAATCTAATGACACAACCTTAAAATTGGTAAATTGGGATTGTTACATCAACAAAGAACTTTCAATTCATTGGTTTTTAGTCTCTTATCAAAATGAAAAGAAAAATACATTTTATATTTTCTTCTTAAATTATCTTTCTCAAAGTTTGTATACTGGGCCATACAATATGTGCTCTTCGTTTTTTTGTTGTTCCAAACGAGGGATGCGACCCTACTGCTGTTCGACCCCGACCCCTACTAGTGAAAGGAAAGGGGGATACCTAGTCAGTTGCACAACTGAACGCATTCAACCAAAATGTGTCTTCTGCATTTAACCCAACCCCCAGGGACTAGGGATACCTACAAACGAGGGATGGGTATTTAAAAATATTGAATTATTCAAATAATATATTTTGTTTGGGGGGAGGGGATATCCGGATAGTAGAAATACATGTTTAAACAAGTTTTTGGTAAAGTTTTAATGGTGCGCTGTGCTCTGCTTGTTTCAGCATAAGGGTGGGGTGGTGGAGGGGCGAGAGCAGATCAGGGGCCGGTGTGTAACAGTCTGTGTGTGGCACGGAGGGAGGGAGAGAGAGAAACAGAAAACTGTTGTTGCCATTGGTTATACCATCTGGTAGTGCCGGTCGGGGCAGCATCATATTGTTGTAAAGAAGCTAGTTGGCTACAGTAGCATGCTAAATTCCCCTGCTAGTTAGCTACAGTAGCCTGCTAAATTCCCCTGCTAGTTGGCTACAGTAGCCTGCTAAATTCCCCTGCTAGTTAGCTACAGTAGCCTGCTAAATTCCCCTGCTAGTTAGCTACAGTAGCCTGCTAAATTCCCCTGCTAGTTGGCTACAGTAGCCTGCTAAATTCCCCTGCTAGTTGGCTACAGTAGCCTGCTAAATTCCCCTGCTAGTTGGCTACAGTAGCCTGCTAAATTCCCCTGCTAGTTGGCTACAGTAGCCTGCTAAATTCCCCTGCTAGTTGGCTACAGTAGCCTGCTAAATTCCCCTGCTAGTTGGCTACAGTAGCCTGCTGAATTCCCCTGCTAGTTGGCTACAGTAGCCTGCTGAATTCCCCTGCTAGTTGGCTACAGTAGCCTGCTAAATTCCCCTGCTAGTTAGCTAACATGTCAAGGCTAGCTAATATAGGCTATTTTTCTGCGCCCTCCATCATTGTCCACAACAACTCCATTCCATTAAACAACAGCTTACCTATTGGAAGATCACTGTAGCCTACTCCTTCTCATTTACCCAACTTAATTCTGTACTTTTAATAAAAATTTGCATTGATTAGGAATCTCCCACTTCGCTTGCTTAGCTATTGGATGATGGGTAACATGGAGCCTCTGACTGAAGCTTGGCTATGATTGACCGACAACAACAACAAGCACGCCAGGCTGTGAAACTTGTAGACTGCTGGTGTCTTTTTTGTATGCTGTGCACTCAGAAAAACTCTCATAAAACATATTTTATTACAATGTTGAATCTAATGGTATATCCTTGTAGGCTATTATTTATTTATTTTTTACTTTTTTTAACTAGGCAAGTCAGTTAAGAAAAAAATCTTATTTACAATGACGGCCTAGGAACAGTGGGTTAACTGCCTTGTTCAGGGGCAGAACAACATATTTTTACCATGTCAGCTCGGGGATTCAATCCAGCAACCTTTCGGTTACTGGCCCAACGCTCTAACGACTAGGCTATCTGCCGCCCCGCTATCTCACATAGATATTTTTATCTAAATGTAGACCAATCCTTTTCATTGTTAAAATATGCCTTTGTTATGTATACTTTTATGTATACTCTCCCAAGTGCACACTTCCCTGAGAGAGGGAGGGGCTAGGGACTAGGATGACAGTGCGACCATTCAGTAGCACTGTAATTAGTCAGATTGAGACTCTATTCAATTAAAACCAGAACATCTCTAACTTAACATTCCTGTCACATGTTGGAGAAGTAGCCTGAATCCGTAACCAGTCTGCTTGCTCTTTCTCATCTCTCCAACTGTAAATATTTGTTGAGTTAGTATACTAATCCAGATGTACATTATTGTAGCTTAGGAATGTGTGTGTGTCAGGTTCAGAGAGCTGTGGAGAGAGAGGAGGTCACTACAGATGAAAGCATACAGACACTAGTGAGAGGACCGGTCCAGAGAGCTGTGGAGAGGGAGGAGGTCACTACAGATGAAAGCATATAGACACTAGTGAGAGGACCGGTTCAGAGAGCTGTGGAGAGAGAGGAGGTCACTACAGATGAAAGCATACAGACACTAGTGAGAGGACCGGTTCAGAGAGCTGTGGAGGGAGAAGAGGTCACTACAGATGAAAGCATATAGACACTAGTGAGAGGACCGGTTCAGAGAGCTGTGGAGGGAGAAGAGGTCACTACAGATGAAAGCATACAGACACTAGTGAGAGGACCGGTTCAGAGAGCTGTGGAGAGAGAGGAGGTCACTACAGATGAAAGCATACAGACACTAGTGAGAGGACAGCTACAGACAGCCGTGGAGAGAGGGGGTCACTACAGATGAAAGCGAGAGAGCAGGAGCATATCATTCATAGGAGAGACCTATTGTCCCATTGCAATATATCTCTTGTCCTCCTTGTTTTTCCACTCCTTTTTCTCCTTCCCCTGCTTCCTTTCCTCTCTGTCTGTTTCTCTGTTGGTAGTCAGGCGGATGTCTCCCTCCCTCCCCTCCTTTCCATGTCTCCTTCACGCTGCTACCTATACATCTGTCAGCACCCTCTCTATGCACAGGTGTGTGTGTGTGTGTGATCAAGACAGGGAATCTGTTTATTATGTTTTGTGTGAGATGTAAAAGTGGGAGAGGGAGGTAAAGAGAAAAAAGGAGAGAGGGAGAAATAGGGAGAGACATAGAGGGAGCCATCTGATGTTGATGATTGAGGAGGGTAATGGGATCTCCTTTTGTCGCTCCCTCTCGTCAAAACAAACCCTCTGAGCAATGCCTCCTGGGTAAACATGGCAGCTTGTGACAGTGACGCTGTGACACGCTCCATCTGTCACCTTTATATCAAACTCACACACAGTCAGACTCAGTCTTTGCAGTAGAGGTGGTGGCTTGTACAGACCAGGCTAATAGTCTTACATGAGTCATACATTTCATCTATCTTACCCACAACCCCCCTCTGTCCTGTCACACCGCCCGCATTACACGTCTAACACAAACATCCTCACTGTGCTGCTCATTAATCAACACACACACACACACACACACACACACACACACACACACACACACACACACACACACACACACACACACACACACACACACACCTCTCCTTAATTAAGACACTATGTAGACACTTTTAATTTGTTCACATTTTATGCCAACCTTCTGTGTGTATGTCTAGGTGTGTTGGTGTGTGTTTGTAGCTTTGTCTGTCAGGCAGACTGTGGAGGATGTGGGTGTTTGTACAGATGCTTGGCTGATAATTAAACTCTTTATTAAATCTCACTGGTGACAGAATCTGCATTTCAGATATGAGCGTGTCTGTCTCCTCCCCCACCCTCACCCTTCAGAGGTGTGTGTGTGTGGCGAGACGTTGACCTATGATATGTCACACCATCTGAACATTACTGCCCAGCTCTAAATATAAACCTGATAAGATTCAACACAAGAGCCTGAGAACATGGTTTAGTGTGTGTGTGTGTGTGTGTGTGTGTGTGTGTGTGTGTGTGTGTGTGTGTGTGTGTGTGTGTGTGTGTGTGTGTGTGTGTGTGTGTGTGTGTGTGTGTGTGTGTGTGTGTGTGTGTGTGTGTGTGTGTTTCAGCTTAGATGCATATGAAAAATACAATGTTGTTTCGAACTGAAAATGCTACTGAGATCTGTCATCAGATGTTATTTGTCACATGCTTCATGAACAGGTGTAGACTAACAGGGAAATGCTTACTTACAGGTCCTTGCCAACAATGCAGAGAGATTAATAATACAAGTTATAATTAATACACAATGAGTAATGATAACTTGTCTATATACACGTTTTACCAGTACAGAGTGGATGTGCAGGGGTACAAGGTCCTTGAGGTAGATATGTACATATAACTAGGAATAAAGTGACAGAAAGTAAACAGTAGCAGCAGAATCTGTGATGAGTGAAAGTTGGTACAAAAAGGGTCAATGCAGATAGTCCGGGTAGCTATTTATTTAACTATTTTATTATGTAGCAGTCTTATGGCTCGGGGGTAGAAGCTGTTCAAGGTCCTGTTGGTTCCAGACTTGGAGGATCGGTACCGCTTGCCGTGAGGGTAGCATAGAGAACAGTCTATGACTTGTAACATGTACATGTAGGTAGAGTTATTAAAGTGACTATGCATAGATAATAACAGAGTAGCAGCAGTGTTCCAGGGGGGAGGCAATGCAAGTTGTCTGGGTAGCCATTTGATTAGATGTTCAGGAGTCTTATGGCTTGGGGGTAGAAGCTATTTAGGAGCCTCTTGGACCTAGACTTGGCGCTCCGATACCGCTTGCCATGCGGTAGCAGAGAGAACAGTCTATGACTAGGGTGGCTGGAGTCTTTGACCATTTTTAGGGCCTTCCTCTGACTGCCTGGTATAGAGGTCCTGGATATCAGGGAGGTCGGTCCCAGTAATGTACTGGGCCGTACGCACTACCCTCTGTAGTGCCGTGCAGTCGAATGCCAAACAGTTGCCATACCAAGCGGCGATGCAGCCAGTCAAGATGCTCCTAATGGTGGAACTATAGAACTTTTTGATGGTCTAAGGGGCCATGCCAAATCTTTTCAGCCTCCTGAGGGGGAAGAGGCGTTGTCATGCCATCTTCATGACTCTGTTGGTATGTGTGGACCATGATACATCCTTAGTGATGTGGACGCTGAGGAACTTGAAGCTCTCGACCTGCTCCACTACAGCCCCCTCGACGTGAATAGGGCCGTGTTCGGCCCTCCTTTTCCTGTAGTCCACGATCAGCTCCTTTGTCTTGCTGACGTTGAGAGAGAGAGGGTGTTGTCCTGGCAACACACTGCCAGGTCTCTGACCTCCCTATAGGCTGTCTCGTCGTCGGTGATCAGGCCTACTAAGGTCGTGTGGTCGGCAAACGTAATGATGGTGTTGAAGTTGTAAGCGGCTATGCAGTCGTGGATGAACAGGGATTACAGGAGGGGACTATACCCCTGAGGTGCCCCCTTGTTGAAGGTCAGCGTAGCGGATGTATTGTTGCCTACCCTCACCACCTGCGGATGGCCCATCAGGAAGTCCAGGAACCAGTTACAGGAGGTGTTGAGGCCCAGGGTCCTTAGCTTAGTGATGAGCTTTGAGGGTACTGTGGTGTAGTCAATGAACAGCATTCTCACATAGGTGTTCCTCTTGTCCAGGTGGGAAAGGGCAGTGTGGAATGCAATAGACATTGCCTCATCTGTGGATCTGTTGGGGTGGTATGTGAATTGGAGTGGGTCCAGGGTGTCTGGGATGATGTTGATGTGAGCTATGACCAGCCTTTCAAAGCATTTCATGGCTACAAATGTGAGTGCTACGGTGCGATAGTCATTCAGACAGGTTACCTCAGTGTTATTGGGACTATGGTGTCATTCAGTGACATGGAACAATGTACAGTCCTTGATTGCACCAGTCTTCTTCAAAAACAGGCAGCATTTGTGAGAAAGAGGACTAGATGCAGAGGACTAGATGCAGTCATTTTACAGCCTGCAGTGTCTCTTATCTGTAGATGTACAGAACAAATGTGAAATGGTTAGTTTTACATTAAGAAAATATGTGGTGTAATAAGTTACATAAACCAATGATGTGTGATGATTTGCAAACTGTTTGATAATGATTTTATAATCAGTTAACAAGTGTTGATTTCAGTTCTGTTAGACCATCCTAGCACAGACTAGCTATCTGCTGTGACAAGTAGCAGTGGGTTATTAACACCGACGTGTTAGGCCATTACACTGTTTGCTGCCAGTTGGACTCATTGAGGTGTGTGTGTGTGTGTGTGTGTGTGTGTGTGTGTGTGTGTGTGTGTGAGAAAGAGAATCACAGTGTTGGTTATTACTTCGGGAGTGTAATCGTGATGATGTAGGTAGTCTGTCATATCTCATGATATTGTGACATTCATCATAATATTGTGGCAGCCCCTCTACACCACACTACCTTATAATAACAAAATGACAGACAGCCCCTCTACACCAAACTACCTCTAATAACAAAATGACAGACAGCCCCTCTACATCAAACTACCTCTAATAACAAAATGACAGACAGCCCCTCTACACCAAACTACCTATAATAACAAAATGACAGACAGCCCCTCTACACCACACTACCTTATAATAACAAAATGACAGACAGCCCCTCTACACCACACTACCTTATAATAACAAAATGACAGACAGCCCCTCTACACCACACTACCTTATAATAACAAAATGACAGACAGCCCCTCTACACCACACTACCTTATAATAACACAATGACAGACAGCCCCTCTACACCACACTACCTTATAATAACACAATGACAGACAGCCCCTCTACACCACACTACCTTATAATAACACAATGACAGACAGCCCCTCTACACCACACTACCTTATAATAACAAAATGACAGACAGCCCCTCTAAATCAATTTATTTATATAGCCCTTCTTACATCAGCTGATATCTCAAAGTGCTGTACAGAAACCCAGCCTAAAACCCCAAACAGCAAGCAATGCAGGTGTAGAAGCACCAAACTACCTTATAATAACAAAATGACAGACAGCCAATCTACACCAAATAAAAAACTTCTTAAGGATCGGTGTCCCGTAAGCTGGACAAACTGGAGGGCGCTTAATTCAAATAATGGAGGGCGCGTAATTCAAATAAATTCTAATAGTTATTATGGATTTTAAACATTTTAGGTACATATAAGTGTCCTATATCGGCTGAAAGCTTAAATTCTTGTTAATCTAACTGAACTGTCCGATTTACAGTAGCTATTACAGCGAAAACATGCCATGCAATTGTTTGAGGACGGCACCCCACATCATATTTTTCCACCAGCACAGGTTTCATACATTCACATATATAAAGATTAAATATTCACTTTTTGAGAATCTTCCTCTGATTTGTCATCCAAAGCATCCCAGCTATAACATGTAGTGTCGTTTTGTTATTTAAAATCCTTTTTTATATCCCAAAAAGTCTGTTTAGTTGGTGCCATTGACTTGAGTAATCCACTCGTTCAACTTGCATAGAAAGGAATCTGAAAATCTACCCCTAAACTTTGTTTCAACAAGTCAAAATACGTTTCTATTTACTCCACAGACACCCTAAAATGTAATAAAACTATAATATTTATTTCGGAAAGAAGTATGTTCAATAGGAAACCGATTTTTAGCAGGTGCGCAACTTCGTCATGGCGCGCAGAAACAAAGATTTCTAAGACTGTCCTCTTACAAAAACTGTTATTTCTTATTAGTTTTTGAAGTTACACGCCTGAAACCTTGAACATAGACTGCTGACACCATGTGGAAGCCATAGGAATTTTACAATATGACCTTTCTCTTGCATTTCTAAGAGGATGGTCTCTCAAAAATAAAAATAATAATTCCGGTTGTTTTTTTCTTTGGATTTTCTCCTACCATATCTATTGTGTTATATTCTCCTACATTATTTTAACATTTCTACAAACTTCAAAGTGTTTTCTTTCCAATGGTACCAATTATATGCATATACAATTGGCTACAGGCAGTTTACTTTGGGCACGTCATTCAGGCGGAAATTGAGAAAAAAGGGGCCTAGCCCTAAGAAGTTTTAATAACATAATTACAGACAGCCCCTCTACACCAAACTACCTCATAATAACATAATTACAGACAGCCCCTCTACACCAAACTACCTCATAATAACATAATTACAGACAGCCCCTCTACACCAAACTACCTCATAATAACATAATTACAGACAGCCCCTCTACACCAAACTACCTCATAATAACAGAATGACAGACAGCCCCTCTACACCAAACTACCTCATAATAACAGAATGACAGACAGCCCCTCTACACCAAACTACCTCATAATAACAGAATGACAGACAGCCCCTCTACACCCAAACTACCTTATAATGACAGAATGACAGACAGCCCCTCTACACCAAACTACCTCATAATAACATAATTACAGACAGCCCCTCTACACCAAACTACCTCATAATAACAGAATGACAGACAGCCCCTCTACACCAAACTACCTCATAATAACAGAATGACAGACAGCCCCTCTACACCAAACTACCTCATAATAACAGAATTACAGACAGCCCCTCTACACCAAACTACCTCATAATAACATAATTACAGACAGCCCCTCTACACCAAACTACCTCATAATAACAGAATGACAGACAGCCCCTCTACACCAAACTACCTCATAATAACAGAATGACAGACAGCCCCTCTACACCAAACTACCTCATAATAACAGAATGACAGACAGCCCCTCTACACCCAAACTACCTCATAATGACAGACAGCCCCTCTACACCAAACTACCTCATAATAACAGAATGACAGACAGCCCCTCTAAATCAAGTGTGTTTGAGGCGACGTAATCCTGACAACCGGCACGAGGTTCTTCCTTTTTGAATTGAGGTGCTTACCTAAAAAAGTGTTAGTTCATTTATTTTCTTAATTGCTTTGAGAAAATTAAATGTTTGTTTAGTCCTCCCAGAATGAGGATATTACGCTAGGGTAGATGGATGGGGACTGTGACTGTATCTGACAGTGCCCCTTGACACATACACGCACACGCACGCCAGCTCAAACCGTCACACACACGCAAAGACTTTGATTTGCAGAACTCTGACAACCTGTAATCTTCTTTAATCCTTTCATTCTGTTTGTGTTTTCTCTCTCTGTTTGGGAGAAGGTAAATGCAAACAGGAATTGTGGGATAGAAGAAAAACACACAGCCCAAGGCTGAGAAAACAAGAGAGGGGATTTTTCAAGAGAGAGGAGGGACAGCCCGCTGTTGTATCAGTTTCGGAGGGAATGCGGTGTGTGTGTGTGTGTGTGTGTGTGTGTGTGTGTGTGTGTGTGTGTCTGTGTGTGTCTGTGTGTGTGTGTGTGTGTACATTTTGTAAGGACAGCGGGGGGAAAATAATGTGTGTATGAGGGAAATAAAGGGAGTGTGTGTGATTACTGTGTAGTTTCCCCCACACACTAGTCAGTTGACAGAAGGAGGGTCATCTCAATCAGTCCAGGTCACAGGGATGAGCTGGGGTCATTGGACTGGAAATAACCTAGTCTTCTCTGTGGGTTCGTACCCATGAAGTGTATTCATGTTTGTGCCTGGGACTGTAGTTTGTCTACAATACAGTGAGCTCCAAAAGTATTGGGACAGTAAAACTATTGTTTATGTTTTGGTTCTGTACTCCAGCACTTTGGATTTGAAATGATACAATTTGTCCCAATACTTTTGGTCCCCTAAAATGGAGGGACTATGTACAAAAAGTGCTGTAATTTCTAAACGGTTCACCCGATATGGATGGAAATGGCCCTCAAATTAAAGCTGACAGTCTGCACTTTAACCTCATAGTCATTGTATCATTTCAAATCCGAAGTACTGGAGTACAGAGCCCCAAAAAATACAAATGTGTCACTGTCCCAATACATTCAGAGCCCATTGTACATCTATCTGTATATATATTGAACATTGTGAAAGTGCGTTTCTATTTATAGTTTAAATGTGGATATAAGCATATCCTTTAAATGTGTGTTTGTGTGTGGATTAAGTCTTGTATTCCACGTGTGTGTGTGTATTCTCCTGTGTGGGCTGTGTGGTGGTGTGTTGCGTGCCTGCCTGTCCACATGGTTCTCATTAGAGTCTATGGGATGTTTGTTTTCTCTATCAGTCCCTGTTCCACCATTATAAACCTGCCCTAAACTACTGCCCCATAAACGGCCTGTACACTCTGCTCCGACTGGTCCAACAAACACGAGTACCTCACGCACATACTGTGTGTGTTTTATGCGTGTGTGTGTGTGTGTGTGTGTGTGTTTCCAGTGTATACCTTCACATCTTTCTTTCTGCTTCAAACCTGTAGGTGTGTGTGTGTGTATGTATATACACACACCCACAGTCTGTTTCACCCCCTCTGTCTCTTGCCCTCACCAGGCTACACGTGCCACCCTGACAGCTCACTGTACGTCTCTGGGTGACTCTCTGGGGAAGGAGAATGAGTTGGCTCTGATCATCGATGGACAGACCCTGAAATACGCCCTGTCCTTCGAGCTCCGCCAAGCCTTCCTAGACCTCGCCCTGTCCTGCAAGGCCGTCATCTGCTGCCGGTAAGAAAAGCACGCACACTCGCAAACACACATCCTGTTCTGCAACTGCTTCAGGTCAGACACACACACATAGGGAGGATGCAGAGTATAGGACTGTGTGTTAGGGTGTGCTTGGTACTTGGTGTATGTGCTGCCTATAAAGGTTCTGGTTGTGAGTTAAAGGTTGCAGGTTGCCCAGGGTTACAGTAGTAAATAACTGTAGATGTTGCAGGTTGCCCAGGGTTACAGTAGTAAATAACTGTAGATGTTGCAGGTTGCCCAGGGTTACAGTAGTAAATAACTGTAGATGTTGCAGGTTGCCCAGGGTTACTGTAGTAAATAACTGTAGATGTTAAAGGTTGCAGGTTGCCCAGGGTTACAGTAGTAAATAACTGTAGATGATAAAAGCTTGGCATGTAGCTCAGAGGGTTAGGGTTAAAGGTTGCAGGTTGCCCAGGGTTACAGTAGTAAATAACTGTAGATGATAAAAGCTTGGGATGCAGCTCAGAGGGGTTAATGTAATACACCGCACCGCATGAAAATGTCAAAGGCATGGCTCACTTACCGCTATTCACACACACACACACACACACACACACACACACACACACACACACACACACACACACACACACACACACACACACACGTAATTGACTCTCTGTAGCATAAAAGCCATATCCGGACTTAGGTCTCCAAGGCCTTACAAATGCCTCCAGCCCCCCCCCCCCCGTTCTAGACCCCTCTCTTTCTTCCGCCTGATCCCCCCCGGCCCACTCATAGCAGAGGTGACTGTGATCCTCTCCTCCTGGTGTGTGTGTTGTTTGTAAGGGGTGGTGGGTTCAGGCAGGGCTCTATGCTTGGGTTCCTGACTTCACACTCTGTTTGTTTAAACAACCACTTTAAACTCCTCATTTACTCTTCAACTCCACCATGAAGACCATTTAGCCTCTTTCATCTACCCTGAGGTGCCCTGAGCCACCATTCTCAAACGCTTTTTTTTTGTGTGTGTGGGGGGGGGCTTTGAGGGATTTTTTTTTGTTGAGTCACTATTTCTACTAGTGTCCTATACGCTCCTTCTGTCTCTCACGCAGACAGACACGCAGACAGACACGCACCTCAGAGAGCAGAGGCTCATCTCGTCTCTCAACATCAGCTTCTCCAGCCAATTCTCTCGCTGATGGTTTCCCCTTGGAAAGTGTGTGTGTGTGAGAGAATACTAAGCGGACCACCCAGCTCTGTGGTTTCAGCTTGACCGGGCCACGGTTCTGCTCAGAACACACAGACCATCTTTATGACCCGTGGGCATCCCGCTGGCCTGCAGCAGGTGTGTGTGTCAGAGCGATACATAGAAAGGCTATATAGAGTTTTTCTCTGTACCCAGCCTGGCCTGCTTCCTCTTGCCCAAGAAAGAGTGGTCCCTGTTGGGTCTTGAAATCACTGTGTGTCCTGGTCTGACTACAGGCCTACAAAACTGACATGCAGAGAGTAACAGGAGCCATGTTTTCAAAAGGCATACTATCTATTACACACACACACACACAATGTCTGTGAATTCACCCTAGACACTGTCCCCTTGGCTCATTGTCTGTGTAGACAGAGCCGGTTTAGGAGACAGACAGACAGAGAGGCTGAGGGTTACAGGTTAAGAGGGTGGAGTACCTCAGGGGTCTGGTCCCTCAACCAGCTATCACAATGACTGAATGGCTACACAAGCACATTAGTGGGAAGCAGTGCCCTAAACCACTGATACAGGAACAGATATATTTCCATCTATTTAATGGGTCAGGTTAGGATCTGGGGCAGTAAAATCTTAACCTAGGTCTGTGGTTAAGGTCAACTTTTACCTTGGGATTTGGTACTAAATAGAAGCCATTGTGGTTATATTTCCTGCTCCCTAATGTAAACCACTGAACAGAAACCTCATGTTTATGTGTGAAGTCTGTCTGTGTCTCTGCCAGCTGTCTTTAAATCTCCTTCTTTTGTTCTCTCTTCAACTCTATTCCTCTCTTCCATTTCCAATCATTCTAATCTTTATGCGTTTTGTAATTTATGTTGTTGGTAATCTGATCTCACGCGCTCTCTCTGTCTGTGTGTCTCTCACTGACTGACTGTTCCCCACCTGGTTGAATAGTTGTTTCCAGTCTCCCAGACATCTTTTACTTTAGGTCTTTTAGGTTGTTGTGTAACTGGTTTCTAACTGATCTGTCCCTCTCATTTCAAGGGTCTTTATTGACATGGGAAACACATGTTAACGTTGCCAAAGCAAGTGAAGTAGATAATATACAAAAGTGAAATAAACAATAAAAATGAACATAACACTCACAGACGTTCCAAAAGAATAAAGACATTACAAATGTCGTGTGTGTGTGTGTGTGTGTGTGTGTGTGTGTGTGTGTGTGTGTGTGTGTGTGTGTGTGTGTGTGTGTGTGTGTGTGTGTGTGTGTGTGTGTGTGTGTGTGTGTGTGTGTGTGTGTATATATGTTGTAACGATGTGCAAATGGTTAAAGTACATAAGGGAAAATAAATTAACATAAATATGTTTGAATTTACAATGGTGTTTGTTCTTCACTGGTTGCCCTTTTTCTGTGGCAACAGGTCACATCTTGCTGCTGTGATGGCACACTGTGGTATTTCACCCAGTAGATATGGGAGTTTATCAAAATCGGATTGTTTTCGATTTCTTTGTGGATCTGTGTAATCTGAGGTAAATATGTGTCTAATATGGTCTCCCTCTCCAGGGTGTCTCCCCTCCAGAAGTCTGAGATAGTGGACATGGTGAAGAAGCATGTGAAGGCCATCACTCTGGCCATAGGAGACGGGGCCAACGACGTGGGCATGATCCAGACTGCCCATGTGGGGGTTGGCATCAGTGGCAACGAGGGCATGCAGGCCACCAACTCCTCTGACTACTCCATAGCACAGGTAACACACAAAGCAGATTCCAGCCCGCAGCTTGTTTGTGAGCTGCTAGCACTCCTGTGTTAATGGTTAGCATGTGTCCCTGTGGGGAGAATGGAGGAGGAGCCAGTTGAAGTATTATGTGAGAGCCAGAGGAATCTAGGAATCTGTCTGTCTGTCTTTACCCCTCGGGTACTGCTTATCTCTTTGTCTCACCCTGTATCCATCTCTCTCTCTCCCCCTCCCCCTCTGACTGGTCCTAGTTTTCCTACCTAGAGAAGCTGTTGCTGGTCCATGGGGCGTGGAGTTATAACCGTGTCACTAAGTGTATCCTCTACTGTTTCTATAAGAATGTGGTGCTCTACATTATAGAGGTAAGACACACCCCTCCCTCATCCTCACCACGCCCACCCTCCCTTATATAGGTCAGGTCCTATGCATGCCACCCAGAGAGCCAATCAGGTTAGGAAGACACATAAAATATGATTTACATTAGTAGGAAGCTGGACTCATTTAGTAAGTGACTAACCCCCTTTTCTATTTTGATGTCATTCTCTCTCTCTCACAGACACATACATTAACAGAGACATTTTGCAGCTGTTTGTCGAAATGTTTGACAGTGATGGATGAGGTGCCCCTCTGGTGTCTGCTTTCTGTCACTCACACACACACACACACACGCACACACACACTTTACTGGATGTACACACACACACACTGTGTAGAATGGGTGAGAGACATTTTGGAAGCCCTGAGGGGTATCTGTCAGCTGTGCCCCCCTCTCTGTCTAACATTAAGGATGCCAGCAGGTGCAAACCATCATAAGACCCTCTACCTCGCTGTCCCTCTCACACTGGTGTGTGTGGGTGTGTTTGTTTATCACACATTATTGGCTGCCTGCAGATTTCTATACGTGAAGGGTTATAGACGGTCTCTGTACACAAAGCAGTGTGTGTGTGCTCCAGGAATATCATCATACACACTCTGATCAGTCAGTCTCTCTGTATGGGTGGACACTCCTCCTCAACACCTGACCCAGAGTCAGATTCCAGTGTTTTGCTCTTTGTAGATAGCTTTAGCATTGGGTAGTGGAGACTGATCCTAGATCTGTCATCTATGCACAAGGGCCACTTCACCATGAAACAAATCAATGTGTTGGTTCTCCTCTATCTGGGCCTATAAAGCCGTTCTTTCCATCCTCCCTTGTTTACTCATCCTATGTCATCACTCTCTTTTGTCCAGCTGTGGTTTGCCTTTGTGAACGGCTTCTCTGGACAGATCCTGTTTGAACGCTGGTGTATAGGCCTCTACAACGTGGTGAGTGTCCACTTTATTCATACTGTCCATTTCTCTGGATCTCTGTCCTTTACTCTCCCTCGTACTCCATATTTTTCTCTCTCCTTCACCCTTTCCCCCTCTCTCTCTCTCTCTCTCTCTCCCTCCCTCCCTTCATCCCTCCCTCTCCTTCCATGTCTCCACTCTGTGTGAGCTGTGTTCTGTTATCTGTGGTCAATCTGCATGCCACAGCAGAGTGTCTGTTCTCCTGTCTCTCTGCCGCTACGTCTCAGTGATAATGTATCCAGCCCTCAGGCTCGCCATGTTTGGTGGAATTCCTGTTGATTGTGTTGTGTGTTTTCTCAGTCACACAATCAACACAACAGTCACTGTCTGAATCTCTGAAAGGCAGTCGTGTTTGGGTGTTTTGACTTTGTTATTGTGTGTGTGTGTGGTGTGGTGTGTGTGGTGTGTGTGTGTCAGATCTTCACGGCGCTGCCTCCATTCACTCTGGGGATCTTTGACCGGCCGTGCAGTCAGCAGAACATGCTACGCTTCCCCCAGCTATACAGGATTACCCAGAATGCCGAGGGCTTCAACACCAAGGTACACACACACACACAATTACATTGAAATACTGTACAATTATTCATGGACAAACATATGGAACCATTTTGAACACTATGAATGAAAAAATACATAAATGATTAGCGTATTATTAGACATAACTTGTAGACCTATATGCACATGTGTGGCGTCATCTGAAATGAAGCTATGATTGTCATGCTCTGTGTTTGATGGGTCATGGTGGG
Source organism: Salvelinus alpinus (assembly GCF_045679555.1). Classification (NCBI taxonomy): domain Eukaryota; kingdom Metazoa; phylum Chordata; class Actinopteri; order Salmoniformes; family Salmonidae; genus Salvelinus; species Salvelinus alpinus. The sequence continues at coordinate 63,737,909 of NC_092093.1, forward strand.
GCTTGTCTCTGATGGATTTGAGATGCCTGGTGTTTGTTTGGAACCCCAGCGGGTAAACAAGGTGGCAGGGAGTCCGGGCCGTCTCCATGGCAATGCTAATGAGATTCAGAGGGCCAGAATAAGGAAGTCATTCAGTTAGTGAGTGGTAGGTGTGTGTAATGTGTGTGCGCAGAAGCAGGGCAGTTGGTTGGTAGCGATGGTGAATACACAGTGGTAGTTGTATTACTGTGAGGGAAACACTGTTTTTGTATGTGGCCTCTGTGTGTTTTGGCATTGGTTTGTACTTACTACTACTGCCCTCTCTCGCTCTCTCCATCCTCTCGCTCTGTCTCTCTGTGTATCTCTGTCTCTCTGTGTATCTCTGTCTCTCTGTGTGTGTCTCTGTCTCTCTCTGTGTGTCTCTGTCTCTCTCTGTGTGTCTCTGTGTCTCTCTCTGTGTGTCTCTGTGTGTCTCTCTCTGTGTGTCTCTCTGTCTCTCTCTCTGTGTCTCTCTGTCTCTGTGTGTCTCTCTCTGTCTCTCTCTCTGTCTCTCTCTCTGTCTCTCCCTGTGTCTCTCTCTGTGTCTCTCTCTGTGTCTCTCTCTGTGTCTCTCTCTGTGTCTCTCTCTGTGTCTCTCTCTGTGTCTCTCTGTGTGTCTCTCTCTGTCTCTCTCTCTGTATCTCTCTCTGTCTCTGTCTCTCTCTGTGTCTCTCTGTGTGTCTCTCTCTGTGTGTCTCTCTCTGTGTGTGTCTCTCTCTGTGTGTCTCTCTGTCTCTCTCTGTGTGTCTCTCTGTCTCTCTCTGTGTGTCTCTCTGTCTCTCTCTGTGTGTCTCTCTGTCTCTCTCTGTGTGTCTCTCTGTCTATGTGTGTCTCTCTCTGTGTGTCTCTCTGTCTCTCTCTGTGTCTCTCTCTGTGTCTCTCTGTGTGTCTCTCTGTGTGTCTCTGTGTGTCTCTGTCTCTCTGTGTGTCTCTGTCTCTCTCTCTCTGTCTGTCTCTCTGTCTCTCTCTCTGTGTCTCTCTCTGTCTCTGTGTGTCTCTCTCTGTGTCTCTCTGTGTGTCTCTCTCTGTGTCTCTCTCTGTCTCTCTGTGTCTCTCTCTGTGTGTCTCTCTCTGTGTGTCTCTCTCTGTGTGTCTCTCTCTGTGTGTCTCTCTCTGTGTGTCTCTCTCTGTGTGTCTCTCTGTCTCTCTCTGTGTGTCTCTCTGTCTCTCTCTGTGTGTCTCTCTGTCTCTCTCTGTGTGTCTCTCTGTCTCTCTGTGTCTCTCTCTGTGTGTCTCTCTGTGTGTCTCTCTCTGTGTCTCTCTCTGTGTGTCTCTCTGTGTGTCTCTCTCTGTGTCTCTCTCTGTGTCTCTCTCTGTGTGTCTCTCTGTGTGTCTCTCTGTGTGTCTCTCTGTGTGTCTCTCTGTGTGTCTCTCTGTGTGTCTCTCTGTGTGTCTCTGTGTCTCTCTCTGTGTGTCTCTGTGTCTCTGTGTGTGTCTCTCTGTCTCTCTGTGTGTCTCTGTCTCTCTGTGTGTGTGTCTCTGTCTCTCTCTCTCTGTCTGTCTCTCTCTCTCTCTCAGGTGTTTTGGGGTCACTGTATAAATGCTCTGATCCATTCCATTATTCTCTTCTGGTTTCCACTCAAAGTTCTAGAACATGGTAAGTAGTGGTGCCTACACCCCCCTGCTAGTCACACACTCTTATCTTAATATCTTGTGCTAAATATTTCTGTGTGTGTGTTCTCCCCAGACAGTCCTTTCAACAACGGTCATGGAACTGACTACCTGTTTGTGGGGAACATGGTCTACACGGTAAGCAGATGAACTGCACCGTGTCTCGTTTATGTTGGCGCTGACACTCTGAACATTAACATGGACCCACTAATGTAATGCCCAGTCTGATAAAATGTGTGTGTCGTGTGTGTCAATTAGACTTTTTGGATCCTGCTATAGAGATGCTAGACTCTGGCCATTTTAAATCAGTAATGAAGTGCTCATGGGACTGCAGTTAGTCTCCCTCAGCAATCGCTCTACTCATCTACCTTATTCCCTCTCTCTCTCCATCACTCTGTTCCTTACATTTAGCACGGTGTGTGTGTCTGTTGCTTATTTGTTTGTGTTTAGATGGCTGAGAGCAGCAGGTACACTCTGAGGGTTTTAACAGGAAGTGTTAAGTTTACAGTATATCATTATGGATGTTTATTATCTCTGGTGTCGTTTGTGAACTAACCCTCCTTCATGCTCTCCTTCTCACTCTCTTTCTTGCTCTCTCTCTCTCTCTCTCTCTCTCTGCAGTATGTGGTAGTAACAGTGTGTTTAAAAGCTGGTATGGAAACCACTGCCTGGACCAGGGTAAGAGTCTGTTTCCCCTCTAATACACACTCCCACTTCACTAGCCCTATAGACTGCTTCTATGTACCCTGTTGACATATAGTACCACATGACTGGTAGCCTACAGGTTGACAGCTGACACTGTTGTGTACAGGTATAGTGGTAGGTGACAGTGTGGGGTATGCTAGTGTATAGAGATCAGCCCCCTACACACACACACACACACACATACTCTCCTTGCCATGTGTTACAGCCATCTCAGGGCATTCCCACTCCAGGGACGGGGGTGAGGGGGGCGTTGACACCCCCCGTCCGTTCAGCTGTCCACACAACACCCCCCCGGTAATGAAGCAGGGTCCCATAGGTATTCACACAGTGTCCCCTTACAGAGAGGGAGAGAGAGGGGGAAGGAGGGATAGACAAAGGAAAAGAGAGAGGGAGGGAAAGGGAACGAGACAGAGGGGGAGGGAAAGAGGAGGGGGACTCTCAGGGACAAGGTTGTCTATATTCAGTGTTTGTACATTAACTATGTGACCTCGCTCTATATTTCTCACCCATTTTCCTTCCTCTTCCAACTCCCTCCCTCCTCTCCCACCCCCTCTCCTTCCCTGTAGTTCTCCCACTTGGCAGTGTGGGGCAGTATGATTCTCTGGATGCTGTTCTTCACTGTCTACTCAGCTTTCTGGCCGTCCATCCCCATCGCTCCTGACATGCAGGGCCAGGCAAGTCTCCTCCTCTGATTCTCCTCCTGGCTCAAGCTGTCTCTTCTGTTACTACTTACGACTGTAGTGAAGGAAGCCGTGTCTACAGAGTCCTGTTGGTTAGAAAAGCTGAGGTGCGCTGCAGAGGTGTGCGGTCAGCCCCAAAAAACCCAGCCTCAAACCAGGCTGTAAATATGTCCTAATAGGCCAGAAACCATGGCAGTTCTGTGGATGTGTTCTATATGGACTTAATGCTTTCCACCCCCCCCCCCATACATGTGTCAGTCATTCTGATGGTGGGGGGGGTAATAACCCCCCATTACCCCCCCCCCCCACACACACACACACACACACGGCGCCTGGGCGGCTGGCCTTCTGGGTGTTCCATGTCAGCACTGCTGGAGACCCTGGGAGATTTATGCCCTTCCAGCCCACTCTGCAGGCCCTCTGCACCTGCTGCGCGGTCACCCGAGCCCCAGGCTTTTACGGCCTGCTCTGGAGGTGTTGACTATAGTGTGCCGAGCTGGGCAGGGCTGGAGGAGGATGGGTGTGTGTGTATGGGGGACCCCCTGATTGAGGGTCCCATGTTGGGTTTTTTAGGGGGCTAGTTACAGGGTGCAGTGGTACCCCAATGTGAAGGGAGACTGGGGGAGGGGGGGAGGGAGTCTCCGCCTCTTTCAGACCATTAATTCAATTTGTGTCAGAAATGAGGAATGTGAATAAACCCTGCAGCTGCTCCGTCCAACTGGGGAACTGGGGGAGACAATCACCCCTCGCTCCCCGTCTCCAATCCCTCCATCAGCCCGCTCAGGAAACCCCATCACCTCCTTTCTCCTCCTCACTTCCCCCTGCTCTCTCACCCTTTCTCGTTCCCTGTATCTCTACATTCATCTGCCCATAGGGGATGAATACTGGGCTATTCATTGAGTGCTTTGTGTTTACGCTTTAAATAATTGTGTTTGAGTTATGTTTGTGTGTGTGTGTTCGTGTGTGGCTGTTTGATTGAGACCGTATTTGTGCGTGTGGGGTTTTTGACAAAGAATGTGTGTGTTTTTGGTGTGGTGTGTTTGTGGAGGTGTTTGACTGAGACCGACAGTCTACCCTGTTGTCTGTGGGTGTTTGACTGAGACCGACAGTCTACCCTGTTGTCTGTGGGTGTTTGACTGAGACCGACAGTCTACCCTGTTGTCTGTGTGTGTAGTCTGAGCTTCTCTGGGTGTGTTTCCAGCTGTCATTGGGACTGGCTCATAATGGTTTTCCGATTCAGTCCGGAGAATCCCCTTGGGAATGTCAGCTGTGTCCGGCCCAAAGTATCTACCTCTGACCATCTCTGAACTACAGCCTCATAACAGGGACTAAGGGAACACTCTAATCTTACTATGAATGTAGCTAGCTAGCCAGTACAGCGTAGACTACAGCACAGTCAATGTCCACTTGTATGAATGTAGCTAGTATAGTAGAGAGATGGGCTTTGTTACCAGAAATATGTCAGGGCATATTCAGCAAACTGCTACTGGCATTTGGCGGAATTGGCTACCATGTAGAAAGACAAAGAGAGAGTTTGAAAAGAGGGGGACAGCAGGCAGGGAGAGAGACTTCAGAGACGGAGAGACCGTAGTTTAGAGCGGGACGGAGAGACCGTAGTTTAGAGAGGGACGGAGAGACCGTAGTTTAGAGAGGGACGGAGAGACCGTAGTTTAGAGAGGGACGGAGAGACCGTAGTTTAGAGAGGGACGGAGAGACCGTAGTTTAGAGAGGGACGGAGAGACCGTAGTTTAGAGAGGGACGGAGAGACCGTAGTTTAGAGAGGGACGAAGAGACCGTAGTTTAGAGAGGGACGGAGAGACCGTAGTTTAGAGAGGGACGGAGAGACCGTAGTTTAGAGAGGGACGGAGAGACCGTAGTTTAGAGAGGGACGGAGAGACGGTAGTTTAAAGAGGGACGGAGAGACGGTAGTTTAGAGAGGGACGGAGAGACGGTAGTTTAGAGAGGGACGGAGAGACGGTAGTTTTAGAGAGGGACGGAGAGACGGTAGTTTTAGAGAGGGACGGAGAGACGGTAGTTTAGAGAGGGACGGAGAGACGGTAGTTTAGAGAGGGACGGAGAGACCGTAGTTTAGAGAGGGACGGAGAGACGGTAGTTTAGAGAGGGACGGAGAGACGGTAGTTTAGAGGGGGACGGAGGGAGACGGTGGTTTAGAGGGGGACGGAGGGAGACGGTGGTTTAGAGGGGGACGGAGGGAGACGGTGGTTTAGAGGGGGACGGAGGGAGACGGTGGTTTAGAGGGGGACGGAGAGAGACGGTGGTTTAGAGGATGATTAACCCCTGGAGACTCCTGGTTAGAGGTCAACGAGGCTGTCTGCAGCTGGACAACAGAGGGTGTAGACCCTGTGGAGTGTGTCTGTCTAACGTCTCTCTTGACGTGGCTGGAATGTGTTGTATGTCTCTCTCCTGGGTTCCTGGAGTGTTGTGTTGACGTTGTGTTGACGTTGTGTTGTAGGCTAGCAGAGTGATGCAGTGCTGGCACTTCTGGCTGGGGCTGGTCCTGGTGCCAGCAGCCTGTCTCCTCAAAGACTTTGCCTGGAACGCGTGAGTAACACACTCACACTGCATAAATACCACTTAAATCAATGCATACATGCATATGAACAGCAGTGTTTTTCACATTTCAATACGAACACATACACGTGTGAATAAGCACAGTCCTACTGTACCAAGATTTAGCGATTTCTGCGATAGCAGATTTTTTTGCAAAATCAACCATTCCCGCATATTATGCTAGGGCTTGCAAATTTGACCAATCATCGCACTATTACCGCATAAAACGGTCAAATTACTGCATAAAACAGTCTGAACACCACACTACAAAAAGTGGGCTCGCAATTTTAACCAATCAGCACCCTTTCACCACATATAATGGTTCAGTCAAGCCACACGACAACAAATATTATTATTTTTCTCCCCTTTTCTCCCCAATTTTCGTGGTATCCAATCGCTAGTAATTACTATCTTGTCTCATCGCTACAACTCCCGTACGGACTCGGGAGAGACGAAGGTCGAAAGCCATGCGTCCTCCGAAGCACAACCCAACCAAGCCGCACTGCTTCTTAACACAGCGCGCCTCCAACCCGGAAGCCAGCCGCACCAATGTGTCGGAGGAAACACCGTGCACCCGCCCCCCTCGGTTAGCGCGCACTGCGCCCGGCCCGCCACAGGAGTCGCTGGAGCGCGATGAGACAAGGATATCCCTACCGGCCAAACCCTCCCTAACCCGGACGACGCTAGGCCAATTGTGCGTCGCCCCACGGACCTCCCGGTCGCGGCCGGCTGCGACAGAGCCTGGGCGCGAACCCAGAGACTCTGGTGGCGCAGCTAGCGCTGCGATGCAGTGCTCTAGACCACTGCGCCACCCGGGAGGCCCTAACAAATATTATTTCACTGACAGAAAAGGTTTGCAATTTGCAATGCCAAAGAAATCAAGCATTTTTGACCGCAGATATCACAAAAAAAAACTGTGAAATCCTGACTAGCAACATAATCCTGTGAATGTGTTGTAGGGGTCGTCGCACTGTGAAGAAGTCTCTTCTGGAAGAGGTTCAGGAGCTGGAGGCCAGGGCTGTAGACCCAGGGGCCGCCGTGCTCCGAGACGCCAGCGGACGCAGGTCAGACTCACGCACACACACACACACTGCATCAAGGGATCACAGTTGGGGAGGGGGGGGGCACAGATCTTACTGCGACATCGTTCATGTCATTTTCGTAGCATATCCATGTGAGGTAATGATAATTCCTTGGACTGAGGGGTCCCCCCATTTAAAGATTTTGTTACAAAGTCTGTAAGATTGATGTGTTTATTTAGATTTATGTCCCAGTGTTTTAATGTCTAGCGTATACCACATATGAGAGTGATGTAACCATGGCCAGCTAACCTGTTGGTAACATGGTTGACCCATCCACAGGGCCAAAGCCAACCCTGAGGTCCCCTAGCCCCAGAGCTCAGGGCACAGACACAGACACAGGTAGCACCTTGGCTTGGTTTGACCTGGCTCACTGTGTGAACTCTGACCTGTGTGTCTGCTCCTGCTCCGCAAGACTCCTCCCCCGTCTCTCTCACTGCATCCTACTCTCACTGTCACTCACCCACCTCAGCACTCATGTTTCATCATATCTCTTTCTTTTCCTTCCCCATCTTCTTCTTCCTATCTCTCCATCTGATTGTGTCGAGTCAGGAAGTGGACAGGTTTGCACTGCTGTAAGGACTGAGTGTGCTGTAGCCTCTGTGGTTGTGTGTTAGAGTTTGCCGTTTGTGTGTGTGTTTGTTTTGTATCGTGGGTTGTAGTCAGTATATCGATCAGAAGATAAGGATTAGAACCATTCAGGGTTGATCATGTTAGAAGGGGCTTTAAAAGATCGGAGGTATTTGGCCATATTAGGTTGAGGAATGGAGTGGGAGATGGAAGACTGAGGTTTGGCCATTTGAGAGGCGGTTGTGTGGGATATTGGCTGTGGATGGGGCTCTTTGGTGGGCTTTGGGCAGGAACAATAGTCCTCAATCATCCAGTGAGACGGCTGGGCCAACAGTCCAGAACCGAGAACTGGCTCGGACAGAGGTGGGCTGGGGAGGTGCTTGGGGACAGGGAGGGGAGGCAGGGCGTTGTTTTGGGACGGATCGGTGCACACAGCCTTCCCTAGCCTCGAGGTGAGGGCCTGGGCTGAACCTTCTCCCAGACATGGGTAGGAACCCCCAGCGACGACCATGGAAAGCATTGAGGAGTTTGAGAGGCACAGAGGAGAAACGCACACATCTGTATTTGTATTTCATAACGGGAGAGGATTGGGACGAGGATGGGAAAGGTAGAGGACCAACGTTTCTCTGGGGAAGTAATTAGATGTGGAGCGTCCTTGGACTGTTTGGAGTCTCACTCCCCTTTCAGACAGCGACACTACAGGGGCGACGTGTGATGGATTCAGTCATGGCTTTACAGATGTGCTATTTATATATTTATTTTTTAGTCTTTCAATTTGTTCTTCATTCATTCACCTTGTCATCCATTTAGCAGACCTAATTTTCTTTGGCGAATGATACGGTTGCAAAACTTCATAACGGTTTTTTAGGCTTTGCCAAACACACCAGGTCTAAGTTCCCTGTGGTACCATAAAGAATAGATCCATGCTGCTTGCTCAGAAGTGTAACCTTGGGGAGGCTGGCCTGGGTCCACACACTCTGTGGATCGGATCAGGGCCCCTGCCCCAGTGCCAGGGAAACCCCTCATGTGATTTAATGCTTCATTTAGAGAAGTAACCTAACGTGTTCCACAGCGGAATCAGACAATATGGGAAGAATTCTGTAAAAGCATTCTGTTAGAAGGAAACATTCTGTTCTGTTTGGATACTGACTGTTAACAGAATGTTTAGCATTGCCATTAGTGAGGAGGAGGATTGAGAGAGAGAGAGGAAGGCTGGGGGATGTATGCGTGTATGTCTGTGTGAATTTGCACATGTTTGCATGTGAGCGTGAATGTTTAGAGTAGAGGAGGGATGACTGTTTGTCCTGGAAAACAGAGGGTGTAGTCTTCCTCTGGAGAGAGAGCAGGGGGGGGGGGGGGCTTAACATGGCTGTCTGTTTGCCCTGCAGTCACATAATGAGATGGGATTGGATTAACTGAATGTCAATCTGCTCTTCAGTACCAGCCAAGACATATGCCCAGCCCCCTAGCCCCTACCCTCCCAGGTATGGCTCTGGTAGTCACATCAAGAAGTTGTCTTGTCTTGGTGTAAGGTCTAGGCAGGGGTTGACTTCTATCATACTAAAAGGACTCGGCTATTTACATGGACATTTTAGTCATTTAGCAGAAACTCTTATCCAGAGAGACTTACAACTAGTGCAATTCATCTGAAGACAACAACACATCACAGTTGTACATTTTCCTTCCTTTCCTTTATCAGCAAAGTCCGTGTTAGTGGGAAAGACAAGTGCCCATGCCATGTCCTAATAGTACAAAATGATCTCCTCTTCTCACTTCCTTGTTCCTTTCCTTCAAGACCTCAGATCTGCAGGTCTTCAGGGTGTAAGCAATAGGGTGGACTATCCATTGTTTTCACCTATATGTGTTCATAAAGGGAAGGAAATCATAACCTGGTCCTAGATCTGTTTGTGCTCTTGCCAAAGGTTGTTATTGTCAAGTCATTGGCATGAGAATGAGTGACAAGGAGTTGGCATGATAGCACAGACAGGGTGACATGGGCGTTACACTGGGGTGGCCGTGTAACTTCTGGACCGCATGAGCAGAGCGCGAGTCACTTGATCAAGTGTTCTCCGAGGTGAGCTGTGTGTCGTAATTTGACCAGAACCTAGAGTGTAATTTACGCTGAGCGACGCGAGCCTCTAGCCGAGCGGCGCTGCTTACTCCCAGGTTCAATTACAGATGAATCGTCCCACGCTCTGCAAACGTTTCAGCTATAGTGTAGCAGGCCAGTGACACTCAAGCTAAGCTTCAGATAGTGTTCGGTCACAATCAAAGAATCCTGAGGGTTATACTACGAAGTAAGCTATATCTACTCAGGATTTTCTAAAGCTAGCCAGCTTCAGTTAGCTTCACATACCAGCTCAGGCTTCAACCATACTACGACGGTGGATATTGCTCGACCGCCTGCCGCTAACTCTAGCGCTAAATAGTTCGCAGTATCATCTGGATATGTATGCGACAAAAGTTCAACATTCACCTTCTGCTACCATTTATGTCAATCCGTTAACGCATACAGTTTGACACATACGTTCCATAAATCCAACGTATGCTATGCACCACACCGAACGCACTGCCACTGCCTCTGCAACGCAATGCTGCAAGGCAGACGCAGCGTTGTCATTGGAAATGAATGTAATTCTGGTGTACCAAAGTGCAATGAAGCTGTCAGTGTGATCAAAGCGTATGCGCAGTTGCAACCCTGCTACATGTCGCACACGGCTAGTCAAACGCCAAACCCTTCATTGAGACGTACTGAAACATCAATCCATGGGCGAGTCGGAGCCACATGTTCATTTGTGCTGAAATCAAAATGAAGGAAAAGTTATCTTTCAAACTCTGCAGGTTATGGTGTGAAATAGGCTTTTAGAAGGGCCGTCTTTATTTTATTACTTTGGTGTGCTTATCAATGCATGAGCACCTTTTCTTCCCACTCCTATCGATTAAAATAATTGTAGTAGTAGTCATACAGAAGTTTCAAATGCTTCCTCGCATTACTAATAATGTGTTTAGGTATTTTAACATAAAAAGAAATAAACACAAAAACACCTTTTTGATTAATAAATTATTGAATCAGTCTTCTTCCTGAAATGATGGGAATGATGATGCAATCTTTGTAAGAGGGAGGGTTTCTGATTTACTTTGGTCCTCAACTCACGGCTCAGACTTCATTCATGATAAATGGAGTTAGCCCCGAGTTAGCCTGCCACAGAGCAGGTTAGTTCTGAAGGATTCGTTGCAATAGAAATTGACCTGTCGTATGACTGGTTATCCCTCAGAGTTGTACTTCCACCTGTTGTGTTGGTTGTGTTAACCTGTTATAGAGATATAGTGATTTTCCCTGTGATTGGTGCTGTAACCTGTCAATCAGTGGCTGTGTATTCTGTGATTGGTTGACTTACCTGTCCGTCTCTTCTCCTCCAGTCTGAACGAGCGTGCCCACCTGTTGACCCGGGTCTTTAGGAAAACACCCTCCAACGTGGGCCGCAAAAACTCTGTGCAGCAGAGCAACGTGTCCCGTGAGTATCCTTGTCCCAGCCTTGGATTTACTTCTATGTAGGTAGGTAAACATACAGTGGTGTACTTACTGTACCTGTCCCTCTCCCCTCTTCTTCTCTCTAGATGGCTATGCCTTCTCCCAGGAGGAACATGGGGTGGTGTCTCAGTCACAGGTGTGTCGATCCTACGATACCACCCGCCAACGGCCCAGCATCTAGCCCCTCCCACTGCCCCGCCCTCAGCCCACCTGGCTACGGGGTGCTTGGCAACAGTTGCCAAGGTGGCCACAACGGTTGCCAAGGCGACAGTGGAGACAGACTATGCTGAGTGACCGACCCTGCTGTGGCCTTACTGGAACTTATACTGACTTTGACCTCTGACTTTGACCCCTGGAGTTCATTGCTAGGCATGGAACACTGACTAAAGGGAAGGGACCAGACCCGTCTATACTGTCCAACCTGGTCTCCGCTCTACACACACACATATATATATCTCCGCTATATATATATATATATATATATATAGTTGACACACAGGCATGAGTAATCACAACCACACAAACAGACATAATAAATCAACCACAGAGACTAATGTGTATCTAATCATAGCATGGACTGGGTTTAGTTTATGCACCTGTGCGTCTTTGTCCGTGTGCATGGCTGTGCTTCTGAATGTATCTGCCCTCCTGTCTGTCTGTGTGTGTGCGTGTGTGTGCTGCTCGCGTGTGTGTGTGGTGTGTGTGTCCGTGTCCACACTCCCTCACATCTCCCTCTCCTGAGCAGGGGTTTAACTCATCCGTCATCACCGTGGCCATGGGAGAAAGGGGAGGGGGGCACTTTAACATAAACACCAAACACACACTGGCCTAGGAGGGATTCCTCTCAGAGAGCTGAAGAGGGGGATTGGAGAGGAGGAGGGGGCACCCTGTAGACCTCCATCAGCTTATTTAACTCTTATTCTCCCTTTCACTACTTTTCTATCTCTCTGCGTTTCTCTCTCACTCTTGCTCTCTCTGGATCAGTGACCTCCTCGTCTCTCTCCCCCTCATCTGCGGCACGTCTCCTCTTCCTGCTCGGTTGAATCTATTTTCCCTTGTATTCCGCCGCTGCTGTGATTCCTGCGATCCTGCCTGTCGCCCCAGGATGCCGAGTTAGCAGCAGCCTGGCTTGTAGTGCTTCCTCTGTTTGTTGGGTTCTCAATTAATCTATGGACTTATTCTTTGTTGAATAAAATGGACTTGTGTCTCTGTCTTTTAATGCCTGTGTTTGTTCTCCCTTTCTCTGGGCTATACACTATACTACCCACTATCATTTACCTGGAGTTATTATTGATGATGTTAACTAATAACAGGTGCTACATATATACACTACCTTTCAAAAGTTTGGGGTCACTTAGAAATGTCCTTGTTTTTGAAAGAAAGGCAACATTTTTGTCCATTAAAATAACATCAAATTGATCAGAAATACAGTGTAGAAATTGTTAATGTTGTAAATGACTATTGTAGCTGGAAATTGCTTTTTTTTTTTATGGAATATCTACATAGGTGTACTGAGGCCCATTATCAGCAACCATCACTCCTGTGTTCCAATGGTACGTTGTGTTAGCCTTTTAAAATGATAAACTTGGATTAGCTAATTGATCATTAGAAAACCCTTTTGCAATTAACAACAAAGAACTTTCTTCTGAAACTCGTCAGTCTTTTCTTGTTCTGAGAAATGAAGGTTATTCCATGTGAGAAATTGCCAAGAAACTGAAGATCTTGTACAACGCTGTGTACTACTCTCTTCACAGAACAGCGCAAACTGGCTCTAACCAGAATAGAAAGAGGAGTGGGAGGCCCCAGTGCACAACTGAGCAAGAGGACAAGTACATTAGAGTGTTTAGTTTGAGAGACAGATGCCTCACGAGTCCTCAACTGGCAGCTTCATTAAATAGTACCCGCAAAACACCAGTCTCAAAGTCAACAGTGAAGAGGCGACTCCGGGATGCTGGCCTTCTAGGCAGAGTTGCAAAGAAAAAGCCATAACTCAGGTTGGCCAATAAAAAGAAAAGATTAAGATGGGCAAAAAAACACAGACACTGGACAGAGGAAGATTGGAAAAAAGTGTTATGGACAGACTAATCTAAGTTTGAGGCGTTCGGATCACAAAGAAGAACATTCGTGAGACGCAGAAAAAAAGTAAAGATGCTGGGGGAGTGCTTGACGCCATCTGTCAAGTGTAACGGATTTGAAATGGCTAGCTAGTTAGCGGTGGTGCGCGCTAATAGCCTTTCAATCGGTGGCGTCACTTGCTCTGAGACCTTGAAGTAGTGGTTCCCCTTGCTCTGCAAGGGCCGTGGCTTTTGTGGAGCGATGGGTAACGATGCTTCGTGGGTGACTGTTGTTGATGTGTGCAGAGGGTCCCTGGTTCGCGCCCGGATCGGGGCGAGGGAACGGACTGAAGTTATACTGTTACACAAGCATGGTGGAGGCAATGTGATGGTCTGGGGATGCTTTGGTGATGGTAAAGTGGGAGATTTGTACAGGGTGAAATGGATCTTGAAGAAGGAAGGCTATCACTCCATTTTGCAACGCCATGCCCAGTGGATGGCACTTAATTGGAGCCAATTTCCTCCTACAACAGGACATTGACCCAAAGCACAGCTCCAAACTATGCAAGAACTATTTAGGGAAGAAGCAGTCAGCTGGTATTCTGTCTATAATGGAGTGGCCAGCACAGTCACCGGATCTCAACCCTATTGAGCTGTTGTGGGAGCAGCTTGACCGTATGGTATGTAAGAAGTGCCCATCAAGCCAATCCAACTTGTGGGAGGTTCTTCAGGAAGCATGGGGTGAAATCTCTTCAGATCACCTCAACAAATTGACAACTAGAATGCCAAAAGTCTGCAAGGCTGTAATTTCTGCAAATTGAGGATTCTTTAACGAAAGCAAAGTTTGAAGGACACAATTATTATTTCAATTAAAAATCAATATTTATTACCTTGTCAACGTCTTGACTATTTCCTATTCATTTTGTAACTCGTTTCATGTATGTTTTCAAGGAAAACAAGGACATTTCAAAGTGACCCCAAACTTTTGAACGATCGTGTACATCAATGGAATTCCAGTTCAACTCCATCAATAAGCAGTATATTGGAAAGTCCGCATAGATAACATTTCAATAAATATTCTGTAGAATGTGTGTGTTGTTGCTTCCAACCCGATGTGTTGTGGTCTGTGTGAAAGCAGTGTCTGCCAAATCTGTGTTAAGGACACGTAAAGAAGGAATGCAAAGGTCAGGGGAATTTACTCCAATGCGTTAAGAAAAGGCACAATTGAATGGTCTAATGCAAGATAGATTAGCAGTTCAGGTTTAGGGAACTTAATCAATGAGAACATTGAGAAAGAGAGTAGGGTCAGTAAATACACACTCAAAGTGAATGAAGGCTGAAAACTTGTTGGAGAACACGAGATGAACAGTCAAAATAGTAAACAAATGGACAGTTTCACAGAAAGATGGAATACATTTACTCCAAGTTAATGTGATGAATCTACATTATAGATGTAAACTGTGAATACGCTACAAGCCAGACATGACCCGTTAGCATCCCCATTAAACTTCCGTTCCTGATCAACATGGGGTTCCCACACCCACCTTCCTGGACGTCTCCAAGCCTCCAGCCCAGCTCCAACCTGCAGCCGCTCGTCTCCAATGTGGGGAATCAATTTCTTCTCCCTAGTAGGAGCCTTAGATCCATTTAATCTCTCTCCACCTACACTTCCCCACCCCACATCCTTAGTCCCCCCTGCTTTCCATAGAGATGTGCCAAGAACACACCTCCACCCTTCAATGTTGTGATGTAAAAATATTGTCAAAATGTATTACTCAGAATAAAAAAGGTCCTACCGGACATTATTAATCAGGATTCCAAAGATATATTATATTGATATATCTTAAGACATATTATATTGATATATACAGTGGGGAGAACAAGTATTTGAAACACTGCCGATTTTGCAGGTTTTCCTACTTACAAAGCATGTGGAGGTCTGTAATTGTTATCATAGGTACACTTCAACTGTGAGAGACGGAATCTAAAACAAAAATCCAGAAAATCACATTGTATGATTTTTAAGTAATTCATTTGTATTTTATTGCATGACATAAGTATTTGATACATCAGAAAAGCAGAACTTAATATTTGGTACAGAAACCTTTGTTTGCAATTACAGAGATCATACGTTTCCTGTAGTTCTTGACCAGGTTTGCACACACTGCAGCAGGGATTTTGGCCCACTCCTCCATACAGACCTTCTCCAGATCCTTCAGGTTTCGGGGCTGTCGCTGGGCAATACGGACTTTCAGCTCCCTCCAAAGATTTTCTATTGGGTTCAGGTCTGGAGACTGGCTAGGCCACTCCAGGACCTTGAGATGCTTCTTACGGAGCCACTCCTTAGTTGCCCTGGCTGTGTGTTTCGGGTCTTTGTCATGCTGGAAGACCCAGCCACGACCCATCTTCAATGCTCTTACTGAGGGAAGGAGTCTTCACAGTCTACAATTTTATCCCTGATGTCCTTACACAGCTCTCTGGTCTTGGCCATTGTGGAGAGGTTGGAGTCTGTTTGATTGAGTGTGTGGACAGGTGTCTTTTATACAGGTAACGAGTTCAAACAGGTGCAGTTAATACAGGTAATGAGTGGAGAACAGGAGGGCTTCTCAAAGAAAAACTAACAGGTCTGTGAGAGCCGGAATTCTTACTGGTTGGTAGGTGATCAAATACTTATGTCATGCAATAAAATGCTAATTAATTACTTAAAAATCAGACAATGTGATTTTCTGGAATTTTGTTTTAGATTCCGTCTCTCACAGTTGAAGTGTACCTATGATAAAAATTACAGACCTCTACATGCTTTGTAAGTAGGAAAACCTGCAAAATTGGCAGTGTATCAAATACCTGTTCTCCCCACTGTATCTTAAGGTATATTGGAGACATTAGACAACTACTGTAAATAATGGGAAACTATGAGAATGCAAGGAAAATAGGTTTAATCTTTAGAGCAGATTTTGAGAAAGTATTTGATACAGTACATCTAAAATCTCCGGAGAATCTCTAAAAAAATATGTAAAAGTAATGTACAACAATCCTTCACGTAAGATAATAAATAAGGGTAACTTCTCTGAGAAGTTTGAATTTTCAAGAGCAGTAAAACAGTTTTTTTTATTTAACCAGGAAAACCCCATTGAGACCCAGAGTCTCTTTTTCAAGGGAGACCTGGCCAAGAAGACAGCACCAATCAATACATTACAGAATTAAAACATACAACAATACAATACAACATGATCCGTCCGGGAAAAAAACACATTTATACTCCTCTGTAACAGTCTCCCATCAACATTTTAAATTAATTCAGTGGCACTAAAATGTCTAGATGAAGCATGGATTGTAGACTATTCCATGCCTCTGGTGCACAAGACGAGGAGGCAGTCTTGCCTAATACTGTAAATGTCCTGGGGACTTTAAGTAGCAACCACCTAGCAGACCGGGTATTGTAACTGCTGGTGGTGAAGGAGACCAGACTACAGAGGTAAAGAGGAAGTTTACCCTAAAGGGCTTTGTAGATGAACACGTACAGGTTAACCTCTCAGGTTGCCCTCCGTCACCATACCTACAGTACATTCAGAAAGTATTCAGACCTCTTGACTTTTTCCACATCTTGTTACGTTACAGCCTTAGTCTAAAATTGATTAATGACAAAAAAAATATCAATCTACACACAATACCCCATAATGACATCACAATACCCCATAATGACAAAGCGAAAACAGGTTTTTAGAAAAACCTTATTTACATACAGTTGAAGTCGGAGGTTTAAATACACCTTAGCCAAATACTAAAGCTTTAAACT
Organism: Salvelinus alpinus; assembly: GCF_045679555.1. Taxonomy (NCBI): domain Eukaryota; kingdom Metazoa; phylum Chordata; class Actinopteri; order Salmoniformes; family Salmonidae; genus Salvelinus; species Salvelinus alpinus. Next base: position 63,754,525 of record NC_092093.1, read on the forward strand.
CAAGTTTTTCATAATTCCTGACATTTAATCCAAGTAAAAATTCCCTGTCTAGGTCAGTTAGGATCACCACTTTATTTTAAGATTGTAAAATGTCAGAATAATAGCAGAGAGCATGATTTATTTCAGCTTTTATTTCTTTCATCACATTCTCAGTGGGTCAGAAGTTTACATACACTCAATTAGTATTGGTAGCATTGCCTTCCACAAGCTTTTGGTAGCATAGCCTTCCACAAGCCTTCCACATAGTATTTGGTAGCATAGCCTTCCACAAGCTTCCCACAATAAGTTGGGTGAATTTTGGACCATTCCTCCTGACAGAGCTGGTGTAATGGAGTCAGGTTTGTAGCCCTCCTTGCTCGCACACACTTTTTCAGTTCTGCCCACACATTTTCTACAGGATTGAGGTCAGAGCTTAGTGATTGCCACTCCAATACCTTTACTTTGTTGTCCTTAAGCCATAACTTTGGAAGTATGCTTGGGGTCATTGTCCATTTGGAAGACCCATTTGCGACCAAGCTTTAACTTCCTGACTGATGTCTTGAGATGTTGCTTCAATATATCCACATAATTTTCCCTCCTTATGATGCCATCTATTTTGTGAAGTGGACCGGTCCCTCCTGCAGCAAAGCACCCCCACAACACGATGCTGCCACCCCTGTGCTTCACGGTTGGGATGGTGTTCTTCGGCTTGCAAGCCTCCCCCTTTTTCCTCCAAACATAACAATGGTCATTATGGCCAAACAGTTCTATTTTTGTTTCATCAGACCAGAGGACATTTCTTCAAAAAGTATGATCTTTGTCCCCATATGCAGTTGCAAACCTTAGTCTGGCTTTTTTTATGGCGGTTTTGGAGCAGTTGCTTCTTCCTTGCTGAGCGGCCTTTCAGGTTATGTCGATATAGGACTCGTTTTACTGTGGATATAGATACCTTTGTACCTGTTTCCTCGAGCATCTTCACAAGGTCCTTTGCTGTTGTTCTGGGATTGATTTGCACTTTTCACAGCAAAGTACGTTCATCTCTAGAAGACAGAATGCGTCTCCTTCCTGAGCGGTATGAAGGCTGCGTGGTCCCATGGTGTTTATACTTGCGTACTATTGTTTGTACAGATGAACGTGGTACCTTCAGGCGTTTGGAAATTGCTACCAAGGATGAACCAGACTTCTGGAGGTCTACAATAATTTTTCTGAGGTCTTGGCTGATTTCATTTGATTTTCCCATCATGTCAAGTAAAGAGGCACTGAGTTTGAAGGTAGGCCTTGAAATACATTCACAGGTACACCTCCAATTGACTCAAATTATGTCAATTAGCATATCAGAAGCTTCTAAAACCATGACATCATTTTCTGGAATTTTCCAAGCTGTTTAAAGGCACAGTCAACTTAGTGTATGTAAACTTCTGACCCACTGGAATTGTGATACAGTGAAATAATCTGTCTGTAAACAATTGTTGGAAAACTTGTGTCATGCACAAAGTAGATGTCCTAACCAAAACTATAGTTTGTTAACATGAAATTTGTGGAGTGGTTGAGAAACTTCAACTTACTTCAACTGTAAGTATTCAGACCCTTTGCTATGAGACTCGAAATTGAGCTCAGGTGCATCCAGTTTCTATTGATCATCCTTGAGATTTTTCTCCAACTTGATTGGAGTCCACCTGTGGTAAATACAATTGATTGGACATTATTTGGAAAGGCACACACCTGTCTATATAAGGTCCCACAGTTGACAGTGCATATCAGAGCTAAAACCGAGCCATGAGTCTTGGAACCACCAAGACTCTTCCTAGAGCTGGCCGCCCAGCCAAACTGAGCAATCGGGGGAGAAGGGCATTGGTCAGGGAGGTGACCAAGAACAAAATGGTTACTCTGACAGAGCTCCAATCTTGGTTCCAAAATTGAACTCTTTGGCCTGATTGCCAAGTGTCACGTCTGGAGGAAACCTGGCGCTATCCCTATGGTGAAGCATGGTGGTGGCAGCATTGTGCTGTGGGGATGTTTTTCAGCGACAGGGACTGGGAGACTAGTCAGGATCGAGGGAAAGATTAACGGAGCAAAGTACAGAGAGATCCTTGATGAAAATCTGCTCCAGAGTGCTCAGGAACTCAGACTGGGGTGAAGGGTCACCGTCCAACAGGACAACGACCCTAAGCACACAGCCAAGACAAAGCAGGAATGGCTTCTGGACAAGTCTCTGAATGTAACGTAACAAAATGTAGAAAAAGTCAAGGGGTCTGAATAGTTTCTGAATGCACTGTATATAACAAGCATGATTTTGTAGGGTTAAAACTATTAAATATAAAGGCATTAAACTTTTCTTAACCTCACTAGGGTATGTGGGTAGCGTCCCACCTCGTCAACAGCCAGTGAAACTGCAGGGCGCCAAATTCAAAACAACAGAAATCCCATAATTAAAATTCCTCAAACATACAAGTATTTTACACCATTTTAAAGATACACTTGTTGTAAATCCAGCCACAGTGTCCGATTTCAAAAACGCTTTACGACGAAAGCACACCAAACGATTATGTTAGATCAGAGCCAAGTCACAGAAAAACACAGCCATTTTTCCAGCCAAAGAGAGGAGTCACAAAAAGCAGAAATAGAGATAAAATTAATCACTAACCTTTGATGATCTTCATCAGATGACACTCATAGGACTTCATGTTACACAATACATGTATGTTTTGTTCGGTAAAGTTTATATTTATATCCAGAAATCTGAGTTTACGTTGGCACGTTATGTTCAGTAGTTCCAAAACATCCGGTGATTTTGCAGAGAGCCACATCAAGTTACAGAAATACTCATAATAAACATTGCTAAAAGATACAACTGTTATGCATGGAATTTTAGATCCACTTCTCCTTAATGCAACCGCTGTGTCAGATTTTTTTTAAACTTTACGGAAAAAGCACACCATGCCATAATCTGAGTACAGCGCTCAGAGACCAAAACAACCCAAACAGATATCCGCCATGTTGTGTAGTCAACAGAAGTCAGAAATAGCATTATAAATATTCACTTTATTTTGATGATCTTCATCAGAATGCACTCCCAGGAATCCCAGTTCCACAATAAATGTTTGTTTTATTCGATAATGTCTATCATTTATGTCCAAATACCTCCTTTTTGTTCGCGCGTTTAGCCCAGTAATCCAAATTCATGAGGCACGATCACTAGGTGCAGACGAAAAGTAAAAAAGTTCCGTTGCAGTCCGTAGAAACATGTCAAACGATGTATAGAATCAATCTTTAGGATGTTTTTAACATAAATCTTCAATAATGTTCCAACCGGAGTCTTCAGAAATGCAATGGAACGCAGGTCTAACTCTCACGTGAACTCGCGTGGCCAGCTCGTGGCTCTCTGGCAGACCTCTGACTCATTCCCCTCTCATTCGCCCCCACTTCACAGTCCAAGCATCAAACAAGGTTCTATAGACTGTTGACATCTAGTGGAAGCCTTAGGAAGTGCAATATGACCCCATAGACACTGTGTATTCGATAGGTAAAGAGTTGAAAAACTACAAACCTCAGATTTCCCACTTCCTGGTTGGATTTCTTCTCAGGTTTTTGCCTGCCATATGAGTTATGTTATACTCACAGACATCATTCAAACAGTTTTAGAAACTTCAGAGTGTTTTCTATCCAAATCTACTAATTATATTATATTATATGCATATTCTAGCTTTTATGGTTGAGTAGCAGGCAGTTTAATTTGGGCACGCTTTTCATCCAAAATTCCCAATGCTGCCCCTAGAGAAGTTAAAGCCTACATTGTATCTAAATCCAAACTGGTTTTCTTGTAAGCTACTAAGAGAGGCCCATTCTATGTTGAAGAGTGGGTTCTTTACAGATTAAAACCTTACATTTTTGTTGGATTGACAATGGATCCCTGTTTTAAAGTATCCTCCTTTTAAATGAAGCCATACAGAGTTGTTGACAGCGTTCCACAGGTATGCTGGCCCATGTTGACTCCAATGCTTCCCACAGTTGTGTCAAGTTGGCATAGAGTGACCAGGTTAAAGCTATGATCCCTTATTGATGTCACCTGTTAAATCCACTTCAGTCAGTGTAGATGAAGGGAAAGAGACAGGTTAAAGGAGTATTTTTAAGCCTTGAGAGAATTGAGACATGGATTGTGTATGTGTGCCATTCAGAGGGTGAATGGGCAAGACAAAGATTTAAGTGCCTTTGAATGGGGTATGGTAGTAGGTGTCAGGTGCACCAGTTTGAGTGTGTCATGAACTGCAACCCTACTGTTTTTTTAATAGTCAACAGTTTCCTGTGTGTATCAAGAATGGTCCACCACCCAAATGACATCCAGCCAACTTTTTTGGGGCGGCAGGTAGCCTAGTGGTTAGAGCGTTGGGCCAGTAACCGAAAGGTTGCTGGATTGAATCCCCGAGCTGACAAGGTAAAAATATGTTATTCTGCCCCTGAACAAGGCAGTTAACCCACCGTTCCTTGGTAGGAAGTCATTGTAAATAAGAATTTGTTCTTAACTGACTTGCCTAGTTAAATAAAGGTTAAATAAAAAACTTGACACAACTGTGGGAAGCATTGGAGTCAACAAGGGCCAGCATCCCTGTAGAACGCAAAAAATCAGTCGTTCTGCCCTTGAACAAGGCAGTCAACCCAACCCTAGGCCGTCATTGAAATAAGAATTTGTTCTTAACTGACTTGCCTAGTTAAATAAAGGTAAAATAAATACAATTTAAAAACACTTTCAACTCCTTATAGAGTCCATGTACCGACAAATTGAAGCTGTTTTGAGGGCAAAAGGGGGGTGCAACTCAATAGTAGGACGGTGTTCCTAATGTTTTGTACACTCAGTGTATGTAGTGTGTATGTTGGCTGCTCACTCCCCAAGACTGTTTTGTGGTTTGGCCCCCGCTTGGGTGTCAGTTTATACACTTGGAGTGTTGTTTCTGTTCTTCTGGGTCTCGTCTCTAACCGTGTAAATCCTCCTGCTGGGACCGAGTCAGCCGTAAGACTAGCACTATGGTAACAGACTTAACCATGGAACATTTGTGTTGTGTGAGTTTATGGTGGGGGGGGGGGGGGGGGGGATGCTGTACATGGATGGTTTAAGAACAGATATGGGCCAAACAACTGTGATGTTAGTAATATATCCTTTCTTAAGCCAGCCGCCAAAACCTCAGCAATATGCTTTGTCCTTATTCTAGAAAAGTATTGGATGGTAACGGTAGAAACTCTGACAGAATGGACAGATGACTCCATGACAGTTTGGACACTGTTTAATATTGATTTATTATAATTCATATGAAAAAGGACACTGTGTTTCACAGGGAGCAGGTACACATTCAACCTCAGGATACACACACACACACACACACACACACACACACACACACACACACACACACACACACACACACACACACACACACACACACACACACACACACACACACACACACAGTTGATCATACAGACATTGTGCTTGAAATACACAAAACACACAGTCAGGTTAGTTCACTTTGGGACACCTATGCATTTCTGCAGTTTCATCAACTGGAACTTAGGGTGAGTTGTGTACATTTCTAATACAGAGACAGTTCTATAACAGGGCACAAAGTAGAAGTGAGTCCAAAAGCCACCTTTAAGACCAGCCACCCAACATAGTGAGAAGTGTTCCCACTGGGCACAAACTGATTGAATCAACGTTGTTTCAACGTAATTTGTCAATGTATTATGACGTGGAAAATATATAGGATTTTTGTTTGTCATCAACTTGTTTCGAGGGTAAAATTTTCAACCGCAGAATTATGTCATCGTGTTAACCAAATTTCAACATAGACAAACCTTGTGTAAAATTTGTTGAATTTGTGCCGTTAAAACACCGTCAAATCTTCAACATTATATCTACTCAGAATTTTAAAAAACAATCGGCTGGGCAGCACCTCTTACTGGAGAACTAATCTATCTACAGCCTTTAGTCTCCCATCCAGGGTTTTAACCAAGCCCAGCTTAGCTATGATGTCCCTGACTCTTACCAATGTACTATTATGAGAATGATTGTTGAGAGAAACTAGATCAAATCAATGCTGCTATCGAAGTCATTCCAAAGGGTAGGTTTAACAGAGCAAATGAAATGTGACTCATTTATCCTCAATGCTGCTATTTAGGCATTTGCAAAGTTATCAACAGCCATTGTTTCAATTCAAACCAGAATTCAGCAAAAAAAAGACAGCAGAATAGAACAGAGGCCTAACGGGTCCGAGACCAGACCCGGTACCAGACCCGAGACCAGACCCTGGACCCGAGCGAGTCCGGGTCCAAAATTCTAACTTTTCCCTCGGGTCCGGGTCAGGTCCTGTTTGATTGTCATCGGGTCTCGGGTCTATGTAACTACGGCTGCTAGACCCGAGTGGACCTGAATGGACCCAACCTCGGCTCTGCATAGCCTATAGCATATTTATTTTACGCTAATAAGGCCTATCCAACATATAATTATCTATTTGTTAACCAGAAGAGCAATTTGGCTAGCAAACATACATTTTTTGTAACTCAGCTCCAATCAAGTCTGATCTAGACCCGGACCGGTCTAGGTCTGGTTGTTGTCGTGTCCATTCGTGTTCGGGTCTGATTGTTTTCGGGTCCGTTCGGGTTCCAGGTCCAACTTTTTGGAGACGATAAAGACCTCTAGTTTCAAGCTCTAGTTGATAAAAATGAAATGATATTTAGTGATATTGAATTGTGTTTAGTTGTCAACGCAACCATATGCTGGAGTGCATTTAAAGTTTGATTTGATTTAGTACTATTCTTTAACTTAGATTTTTGGTTGAGATGGAAACAAACTTAATTTGTAGACAAACTGTAATTAAAGCCAGACTAAATTAGTAACACAGATGGAACTATCCAAGCAGAAGATAAATCTCCTTCAAATGTTGATATTTGGTTGCCTGACTTACCCAGTCTCTTTGCTCCGGCCAAACGCCACGCCACAAATGTTTATTTATTTTCCGCAATTAAGTATGTAGCGATTGATAGAGCAGTGGAAGAATTCAATGTGAGTCATCAGGCAAGATATTTGGTTGTGTTGACATCCAAATACAATTCAATATCACTTTTGAAATACAATAAATAACATATTTATTTGTCGACAAGTTAACAAATTATATGTTGGATTCACGTCGCCAACTCAACCAAAAATAAAAGTTAAAGTATGGAACTATCCAAGCAGTAGATACATTTCCTTTAAAATGTTGATATTTGGTTGCATTGTCAACCAAACAATTCAAAATTACTTTTGTAATAGCCTTAACTTAACGATATTTACTCTTACAAACAAATGTAAAGTTCAACCTTAAAATGAGTAACACATACATGGCCACATTTTTAGGTTACTGTAACTATACATTATGTAATTAGATAAAGTATGCATGTTTAAGATAGCATGCATCGGTCATCATAGGTCTGTGGAGATCTTCACAATTGCTTTAATAATCTGTGCAGAATCTCGAACGGCATTGATCACTTGCTCCACGTACTTTGAATGTAATCTCAACTGCCATCCAGGTCATTTGGTTCGGCTATTAGATGAAACACAGTGATGTCACATTAATCTGTTGTATAAATAAACAAAATATCTGACATTGTATTCCCATTTGAACTTTGCTGTGCTTTTAAATGGTTGAAAGCACAGTGATAGACATTTGGGGGACAACTAAACCAAAAACCAGGCATTGTCTTTCCATTAGAATTTGGTTGTGCTTTTAGATGGTTGAAAGCATAGTGATAACACATTGGAAATTCAACTAACTTTGGCTGTCTTTTTGAGTGAACAGAGGCTTAACGGGTAATCTCGATCAACGTCTCAACCAAATATTACCCAATAATCCACGTTGAAATGACGTGGTGTGCCCAGTGGGTCTTGTTGATTTTTTTAGCTGTTCTTTTTCTACCCTGCTGAAGTGAAAAGAACTGTTGGATGCCCTGAAACCTTCCAGCACAACTCCAGTCTACCTTCAGCACACACACACACCAGCACACACACACACACACACACACACACCAGCACACACACACACACACACACACACACACCAGCACACACACACACACCAGCACACACACACACACACACACACACACACCAGCACACACACACACACCAGCACACACCAGCACACACACACACACCAGCACACACACACACACACACACACACACCAGCACACACACACACAGCACACACACACACACACACACACACACACACACACACACACACACACACACACACACACACACACACACACACACACACACACACACACACACACCAGCACACACACACACACCAGCACACACACACACACCAGCACACACACACACACCAGCACACACACACACACACACCAGCACACACACACACCAGCACACACACACACCAGCACACACACACACACCAGCACACACACCTCTTTCACAGGAGGGAAACTCAGTGAGGTGGAACAGTTGGCAGACAGCCTTTACTGCGTTATTATTTCTGCAATCTTCAGAAGGTTGCCGAGCTACACACACACACACACACACACACACACACACACACACACATACACACACACACACACACACACACACCTCCTTTCAGGCACATTTATTTCCAAGTCCTTGCGTGAGTGTTTGTGTATTTTAATTTTGTGGGTTCTCTTGTGTATATGCAAGTGTGTGTGCGTTTCCGCTCAAGGCAGTGGGTAGGTGTGTGTGTGTGTGTGTGGGGGGGGGGGGTGTAAGGCTGGAGCGTCACAGTCTGTGTCCTGTGTTCACTTCATTAGACATCAACCGGCCTACAGGGAGAGAGGGACTGTTTTTCACATCACACCGCCTGCATTTCCCATTACATACTAAACACTCATATACACACGTCCTCACACACATACACACATACTATACACTCATATACACACATACTATACACTCATATACACACATACTATACACTCATATACACACATACTATACACTCATATACACACATACTATACACTCATATACACACATACTATACACTCATATACACACACACACACACACACACACACACACACACACACACACACTGGTCACAGCACCCTCACTCGTACTGTACATACACACATAGCCACACTGGTCACAGCACCCTCACTCGTACTGTACATACACACATAGCCACACTGGTCACAGCACCCTCACTCGTACTGTACATACAGACATAGCCACACTGGTCACAGCACCCTCACTCGTACTGTACATACAAACATTCACTCATTTACAAACACATACAACAAACGCTACACTGACAAACTTCAAGACGTTAAACCCACACACTCTGCTGCGAGTCATTGGCCCTGGTGGGCAGCATCACCCCTCTGTGTGTTGCTGAATGAGGACAACCAGACAGACATAGCCCTGCCTCCATCTTGGGGTGAGGTCAGCTCACTCACAATCATTACCCTGAGGCAAATCTGCCAAACCTTTACATATCACACACATGTAGGACAGACACATGCAACACACTGTGGCTGGTCAGGCACAGATCCCAGCTTGGGTTTTACGAGTCCTCTGTGTGAGCCTGAGTCCATATCATTCTCTCTCCAAGCTGGCGAGCTCCCAATGTCCCCATAAGGTTTCTAATGCAGTCCCCATAAGGTTTCTCACAGTCCCCATAAGGTTTCTCATACAGTCCCCATAAGGTTTCTCATACAGTCCCCATAAGGTTTCTAATGCAGTCCCCATAAGGTTTCTCATACAGTCCCCATAAGGTTTCTCATACAGTCCCCATAAGGTTTCTAATGCAGTCCCCATAAGGTTTCTCATACAGTCCCCATAAGGTTTCTCATACAGTCCCCATAAGGTTTCTCATACAGTCCCCATAAGGTTTCTCATACAGTCCCCATAAGGTTTCTCATACAGTCCCCATAAGGTTTCTCATACAGTCCCCATAAGGTTTCTCACACAGTCCCCATAAGGTTTCTCATACAGTCCCCATAAGGTTTCTCATACAGTCCCCATAAGGTTTCTCATACAGTCCCCATAAGGTTTCTCATACAGTCCCCATAAGTTTTCTCACACAGTCCCCATAAGGTTTCTCACACAGTCCCCATAAGGTTTCTCATACAGTTCCCATAAGGTTTCTCATACAGTTCCCATAAGGCACATAGCCCTCACAAAGTCTGTTACACACAGTCCCCAAAATGGCTTAAACTGTTACTGGAGGGTACTTCTGCTCGCTGTTGACACTGGCCACACTGGTGGGTGGGGGGTAGGGGGACTGCAGCTGTCTGTAGCCCCCCTGGGTGGGGTCCAGGTAGACCCCCTGGGGTGGGGACATGTGGTGGGTGGCATAGCCGATGTACTGGGGGTGGATGAACTGTCCCTGGTGGGGCATGATCTGGGTGGCCTGCTGGCAGTTGAGCACGGAGAAGTTGGTCGGCATGTTGACGAAGACACTGGCGTCTGGAGGGAGACAGCAGGAGGCCTGGGCACGCATCATGGGCTGAGGGGCCGGGCGAGGCACCTGGGCAGGAGGGGCAGAGGAACTGGACGAGGTGGCCGTGCTTGATTGGCGGGAAGAGGAACCGCGAGACGTGCCCACGCTAGCCATCATGGGAATGGTCTCCAGGAGACGGCCGCCACCAGACCCGCCTCCTCCCCCGCCCCCTGACGACAGTTCCTGTTTGGGGCGGAGACAGTGGCAACAACAAACGGCAACCACGGAACCCACCAGGACGAAGGCCACGAACACAGAGCCCACGATCAGGAAGGGAACGTAGATGGGTACTGTGGAGAGAGGAAGGAAGAAGGGTGAGAGAGTGGGAGGTAGGTTTTCAGTGGTTTGACGATAGCACATTTTTAACAAACAAGGGAAAAAATATGTTTTTCTTTCTTCCATTATCAAATATAAACTATATATAAAAAAATATGTGGACAAATTAGTGGATTCGGCTATTTCAACCACTCCCGTGGCTGACAGGTGTATAAAATCGAGCACACGGCCATCCAGTGACTTTCAATGTGGCATTGTCATAGGATGCCACATTTCCAACAAGTCAGTTCGTCAAATTTCTGCCCTGCTAGAGCTGCCCCAGTCAACTATAAGTGCTGTTATTGTGAAGTGGAAACGTCTAGGAGCAACATCGGCTCAGCCGCGAAGTGGTAGGCCACACAAGCTCACAGAACGGGACTGCAGAGTGCTGAAGTGCGTAACACGTAAACATTGTCTGTCCTCAATTGCAAAACTCACTACCAAGTTTTAAACTGCCTCTGGAAGCAATGTCAGCACAATAACTGTTTGTCTGGGAGCTTCATGAAATGGGTTTCCATGGCCAAGCAGCCGCACACAAACCTAAGATCACCATGCGCAATGCCAAGTGTCGGCTGGAGTGGTGTGAAGCTCATCGCCATTGGACTCTGGAGCAGCAGTGCAAGCATAGACTGGAACATGTTCCGGGATTCTTCCGATGACATTGATGAGTACACCACATCAGCCACTGGCTTCATCAATAAGTGCATAGATGACGTCGTCCCCACAGTGACTGTACGTGCATATCCCAACCAGAAGCCATGGATTACAGCCAACATCCGCAATGAGCTAAAGGGTAGAGCTTACGCTTTCAAGGAGAGGGACTCTAACCCGGAAGCTTATATGAAATCACGCTATGCCCTCCGACGAACCATCAAACAGGTAAAGCTTCAATACAGGACTAAGATCGAATCGTACTACACCGGCTCCGTCGGATGTGGCAGGGCTTGCAAACTATTACAGACTACAAAGGGAAGCACAGCCGAGAGCTGCCCAGTGACACAAGCCTACCAGACGAGCTAAATTACTTCTATGCTCACTTCGAGGCAAGTAACACTGAAACATGCATGAGAGCATCAGCTGTTCCGGGCGACTGTGTCACATTAACAAGGCCGCAGGGCCAGACGGATTACCAGGACGTGTACTCTGAGCATGCGCTGACCAACTGGCAAGTGTCTTCACTGACATTTTCAACCTCTCCCTGTCTGAGTCTGTAATACCAACATGTTTCAAGCAGACCACCATAGTCCTGGTGCCCAAGCACACTAAGGTAACATGCCTAAATGACTACCGACCCGTAGCACTCACATCTGTAGCCATGAAGTGCTTTGAAAGGCTGGTGATGGCTCACATCAACACCATTATCCCAGAAACCATAGACCCACTCCAATTTGCATACCGCCCCAACAGACCCACAGATGATGCAATCTCTATTGCACTCCACACTGCCCTCTTTTCACACCTGGACAAAAGGAACACTTACTGTATGTGAGAATGCTATTAATTGACTACAGCTCAGCGCTCCACACCATGGTGCCCTAAAAGCTCATCACTAAGCTAAGGACCCTGGGACTAATCACCTCCCTCTACAACTGGATCCTGGACTTCCTGACGGGCCGCCCCCAGGTGGTAAGGGCAGGTAACAACACATCCGCCACGCTGATCCTCAACACGGGGGCCCCTCAGGGATGCGTGCTCAGTCTCCTCCTGTACTCCCTGTTCACTCATGACTGCACGGCCAGACACGACTCCAACACCATCATTAAGTTTGCCGATGACACAACACTGGTAGGCATGATCACCGACAATGACGAGATAGCCTATAGGGAGGAGGTCAGAGACCTGGCCGGGTGGTGCAAGGACAACAACCTCTCCCTCAACGTGATCAAGATGATTGTGGACTACAGAAAAAGAAGGACTGAGCACGCCCCCATTCTCATCGATGGGGCTGTAGTGGAGCAGGTTGAGAGCTTCAAGTTCCTTGGCGTCCACATCACCAACAAACTAACATGGTCCAAGCAAACCAAGACAGTCGTGAAGAGGGCATGACAAAACATATTCCCCCTCAGGAGACTGAAAAGATTTGGCATGGGTCCTCAGATCCTCAAAAGGTTTTACAGCTACAACATCGAGAGCATCCTGACAGGTTACATCACTGCCTGGTATTGCAACTGCTCGGCCTCAGACCACAAGGCACTACAGAGGCCAAGCTTCCTGCCATCCAGGACCTCTCTACCAGGCGGTGTCAGAGGAAGGCCCTAAAAATTGTCAAAGATTCCAACCACCCTAGTCATAGACTGTTCTCTCTGCTACCGCACGGCAAGCGGTACCAGAGTGCCAAGTCTAGGTCCAAGAGGCTTCTAAACAGCTTCTACCCCCAAGCCATAACACTCCTGAAAATCTAATCAAATGTCTACCCAGACTATTTGCATTGCCCCCCCCCCCCTCTTTTACGCTGCTGCTACTCTCTGTTATTATCTATGCATATTCACTTTAATAACTCTACCTACATGTACATATTACCTAAATTACCTTGACACACCGGTGCCCCCGCACATTGATTCTGTACCAGTACCCCCTGTATATAGCCTCGTTATTTTTATTTGTTACTTTTATTTATTGTTTTTTTTTTGTATTTTTCTTAAAACTGCATTGTTGGTTAAGGGCTTGTAAGTTAGCATTTCGCTGTAAGGTCTCGTCTCCTGACGAATCTGGATTTTCCAGGAGAACGCTATCTGCCCCAATGCATAGTGCCAACTGTAAAGTTTGGTGGAGGAGGAATAATGGTCTGGGGCTGTTTTTCATGGTTCGGGCTAGGCCCCTTAGTTCCAGTGAAGGGAAATATTAACTCCTCTACAGCATACATGACATTCTAGACGATTCTGTGCTGCCAACTTTGTGTCAACAGTTTGGGGAAGGCACGTTCCTGTTTCAGCATGACAATGCCCCTGTGCACAAAGCGAGGTCCATACAGAAATGGTTTGTGAAGATTGGTGTGGAAGAACTTCACTTACCTGCACAGAGCCCTGACCTCAACTCCATCGAACACCTTTGGAATGAATTGGAACGCCGACTGCGAGCCAGGCCTAATCTCCCAACATCAGTGCCTGACCTCATTCATGCTCTTGTGGCTAAATGGAAGCAAGTCCCCGCAGCAATGTTCCAACATCTAGTGGAAAGGCTTCCCAGAAAAGTAGAGGCTGTTATAGCAGCAAAGGGGGGACCAACTCCATGTTAATGCCCATGATTTTGGAATGAGATGTTCGACGAGCAGGTGTCCATATACTTTCCGGTCATGTAGTGTACATTAAGACAGGGCTGTTCTGTCTATAACAAGCAGAGCAGAGCGAGGACAGAACTTCCTCAGACCATAACCACTTACGCCCTCAGAGAAAACAAACTGAACAAACTACAACAGCAACATGATGAAGTGGTTTATTCTACCATCAAGACTTTTGACATGATTTTGGAAAATACCTTCTTCCTTGAATTAGTAAAGTTGAGAGACCAAGAGTGAACAGCAGTGAGAAAAACAGTTTGTCTAAAAGTTCAAGCTGTTACACTCACGTGTTTTTACCTCACTCATAAACCCAAATGAGAGTGAAAGAGAAATGGAGTGAGACGGTGAGACAAAAGAGAAAAGAGAGCGAGACGAAATTAGAGGAAGAAAGGCAGAGACAGAGGTGTACTAGTGGCGTGTCTCCAGGGGGCCCCAGTCCCTCATTAGAAGTTATTAACTTTGTTTTGATCTGTTCTTATCCTGCGCGCCCAGCTGTGACCCCCCCTAACCCCCCTCCACCGACCCTGTACCTATCTGTCTGAGTGAGTTTATGCGTGCGTGCGTTTGATCTGTGTTTGTCTGTGAGAGCGGGGATTCTGTCTCATACCAAAGTTATGCAGCCAGAACTTATGTGGGTATTCCTGACCTCTTCTCCTATATACATCCACATCCCGCTATGGCATTTAAGCCAGAATAGTCCCATATACTGTATAGACGCAGCGTTAAGACATATTGAGAGTGGCATTAATGATGGCTGGTTTGGAGTAATGCAACAGATCACATTGAAGGCCTAATTCCATACATCTTTTCAACATTATATAGGCCAACCTTGCAGTGGGGCTCTAATGCATACTACATCTCTCTTACTGTAACTTTTGAACCATAATAACAGCTGTGACTCTGGAGATAAAGCAGTGGGTTAAATCCGATCATCTGCATGATTCTCGCATGATTAGCATGTAATTCACCCCTCAAAGTACACAGCTGTTTTTCTGCCATCTGTCTAGTGTAAACCAGTTCCAGGAAGTACAGTACCCAGCTAGCACATAACGTTCTGAGAACCATGTGTTTTTCTTAGAGATTGGTGAGAGTGTGGTTGTTCTATGGTTATTTTACATACAACCTTCCCAGAACATTCTGGTAATGGTGCAGGATAGTTGCTTGGCTTTGGAACATTCTCAGCACATTTAAGGAACTTGACCCCCCCAAAAAAATTATTGCTATTTCATTACTTTAACAGACCATTTCCTTAAAGTTCAAACATGGTTACATTTCATTTCAATCTTGGTAATGTTCTAGGAACGTTCTCCAACTGGTTTGACATTGAGAATATTTTTCAATGGTTCAGAGAGCGGTAAGAAACATTTTTATTCTTTGGGAATTACGTTTCCTATAGGTTTGCTCACGGTTCTATTTAAAGTTATGTTCTCAAATTGTTCCGAGAATGTTAACAAAACTTTCCATAAAAGTTTTTTGTTATTTAAAAACATATACATTCCATTCTCAGCATCAACAAAACTCTCTCTATCCTCTATCTTGTTAAGTGTTTCAGGTGTGTTGGCCACGCCCACTAATTGGCCAAATCTGATATTAATGAGTGTTCGTTTCCTTTGAAATGGGGACTGTTTGAATAGACTAAAATGAACAGCTTTGTATGTGTAAAAAACATGGAACGCTAGATCCATCCTTGTGGCACAATTGACTAATTCCATGGATAGAGAACAGAAGATTATAGGTTTGAATCTCACTGATGCCGTCTCACAATAAAAAATGTATGTATTTGCATGATTAATGCCTAAGGGAGGGGTGTCAAACTCATTCCATGCAGGTCTTAGTGTCTGCTGGTTTTAGTTTTTTCCTTTCAATTAAGACCTAGACAACAAGGGTGAGGGGAGTTCCTTACCAATTAGTGACCTTAATTCATCAATCAAATACAAGGGAGGAGTGAAAACCAGAAGACAATTGGCCCTCTGTGGAATGAGTTTGACACATGTGAAAGTTTTAAGGAAGTTATTCAAAAACTTCAAAATAATTTATAATCCTCAGAGCGTTTATAAAACCTCCCAGGATTACTTCCAAGGAACCAGGGTAAAACATTCTCAGAACCTCCCTCCAACCTAAAAAAAAATGTTCACTTCTGTTCTCAGAATGTTTAGAAAACGTATTACGTATGCCTTTGTTCGCACAACCAATGTGAAACCAAAAACCTACGTTCCCACAACTTCCAAGGAACCAAATGTTTTATGCTGGATTAATCATGTTAAAATGACTTGGTAATGAAGCAGCAGACTAACTCTTACAGAGTGAAGGTAGAGGATGGCAGTGTAGCCTACTACAGCATACAGAAAGTGGTTAATAGTAAACGTAAGTGTTCTTTGGGTGTTTCGTTAACTTTTGACCCAACAGTGAGCGCTCATGGGGAATGTTGGCAGCAATGGTCCGAGTGGCAGGACCAGGGCAGAGTTGAGGTGCTTCCTCGCACACACGTACACACGTACACACGCACACAGGCACACACCCGTTTGGAGCACAATGGGGAACTTGTTATATGACAACTGATTTCATGAGATTTATTGTTCCTCTGGTTAAGTTACTCATTTTCCAGTTTGAATATTCCAAAGTGTTATGGAGTGTAACTGTAACCCTGAGAGAGGCAGTGACTCGTTCTGTCATTTTCCTTTTTCATTCTTTCTCTCTCCTTAACACACACGCTTTCTCTCCCTCTGAGCAACATCAAAAGTCACCAGCTTTTCAAAGGACCATTTCAAGATGTCTAAAGTTTGAAGCTATAGGCACTCATTAGATAAGACTAATTCTGGGACAACAGTCAACTTGACTAGACTCAGTCTAGATACAGTACAAAAGAGGTAGAAGCTGAGGCGCTATGACATCAATTTTCTGAGCCCATAACCTATTTCCTATTATAAACTGGGTGGTTCGAGCCCTGAATGCTGATTGGCTGAAAGCCATTGTATATCAGACCGTATACCATAGGTATGACAAAACATGTATTTTTATTCCTCTAATTATGTTGGTAACAAGTTTATAATAGCAATAAGGCACCCTGCGGCTTTGTGGTATATGGCCAATACTGTATACCACGGCTAAGGGCTGTATCCAGGCACTCCGTGTTCCGTCATGCTTAAAAACAGCCTTTAGCCGTGGTATATTGGCCATATACCACACCCCCTCTGGCCTTATTGCTTAATTGAACAGCTGTTAGCTTCAATACCTCACAGCCAAACCATACCATGATCAGGTTTAGAGGAGCTTTTCTTTAAGAGAGTTATGTAGTTACTATGGATATGAGTTAGTGCGTAAGGCTCCAGAAAGTCATCTAATGTCCTCCTAACAGCGTCACATGATATGTGAATACAGTCTATAGTCTGACAGAGACACAAGTAAAATGGCTGATGGGAGAAGTGTAGTAATGACAGTGTCCTGCTGTGACATTATCTGTTGGAGAGTGTCTATAGTTTCCATTCAGCCCACTAGTCTATTCCACACCTGTTGCTGGACTGAGGCTGGGACAGCCATACTCTGTCTGCAGTAATATTAGCCCCCATCTCTCTGTTCTTGTTTGGGCATATTATGTGTAACTGACTGCTCCTCCTCTCCCCATTCAAATCCCTGGGGTCCTCTCCTTTCCTGGATCCCACACATGTTCCTTCATGTTGAATGTTAGGCTCTGTTTATTGTTCTTAATGCATATACAGTATCCTTGGGGTTATTCATTGACATGGCTGTGTATCTTTGCTTTGTGATTAATTGGTTGCCCTGTGCATAAAAAATTAATTAAATGTACAAGCGGTGCCTTGCATGACAAAATACTTAAGTTATTTTGGCCATTGTCCACTATATGAAAATGTATTTGGCTCTTTCTGGAGTGATAAGGGATGACTGTTTCAACAAATGCCAAGAGAGAAACATACTGTATTCTACTCTACAAGAAAGGCATGCTCTGTTGATGTGTCTGTTTAATATCTGGACTAAGTGTAGCCAACTATTATTTTTCTTTGAAAAATTACCATTGCAAGATTTTTGACTCATAGCAAATGTGCCTCTCATTTTGTAATGTGCCAGCACTTAATATGTGTGCACTGTAATGTCTCTTTTCTTCCTATATGATGCAGCTTTCTGTGTTACAACTGTAGTGAGAAGGTGATGGAAATATGTTGGAAACATGTCAAAGAGATCAATAACTAATACCTGTTTGAACCTTGAAGTTTTTCAGTAAATCTGCTTTCGATAAAAAGAATGAAGAATTATGACATCTGTTCTCCCAATCACACCCAATTGTTAGGCTAGTACTAACTCACTGCTAAGACTTGGATGACGTTACAATGTG
Organism: Salvelinus alpinus; assembly: GCF_045679555.1. NCBI lineage: Eukaryota > Metazoa > Chordata > Actinopteri > Salmoniformes > Salmonidae > Salvelinus > Salvelinus alpinus. The sequence continues at coordinate 63,772,960 of NC_092093.1, forward strand.
ACATTATTAGGCGCTTCCGTTCCATGCGCAATTGGTCATGGACACCCTATCCACGCAACGTAAAAAAAGGCCTGGATAAAGTAAAAATGTGCGTTGAAATCATGTGAATGTAACTAGACGGTAAACGTTAGGAACATACAGGGGATGCATTCCTAATGTGTTTGGGATGGGAATTAACCGTTCACATAGGCCTATTCCTCAGCGGGATCAACACGCAAGCGCGGGGAAATAATTCATAACGCGATTTGTTTTTATGAACAGAGCTGTCAGCGCCGTCGCGAGCCAATGACCTAAAGATCCGGTCAAGTCCAAACTTGATCCTCGTGGGGACAGTGCGCTGCTCGAGCTCTGCAGTCCCCGCGGCGCGCGTGTGTTGCAGCTAGAACAAACACAGCTATTTATAACGCCACGCAGCACAATTTTCCATTTGTGAGTGCGTGGGCAGTTAGTTGGCTTTATGGTGTCAACTGTCTTCTCTGCAGCTGTTGCTGCCAACTGAACGGGTACGGTGTATCTAAGCGATGTTTAAGCTCCCAAATAGATAGTGGTTGAAAAAACTAGAACATACCTAAATGTTTGAAATGGGGAAGAAACTCATAACTCCAACTTTCAATTAAGTATCATTTGTTCTAGGCCTGGGCCACTGTGGCCTAAACCTTTATTAAAATTAGGCAATTAGGCCCTCTCTTCCCGTCTCACTCATCTCATTGAAAATGCAATATTGCTGGCGTAGCCTATTATTAAGTTAAACAATTTAAACTGAGCCAGTTTAAAATCTAATTTAGAAATTACATTATAATTTTTAGCAGACAAAGAGAGCTTTGCAGCCTTGAGGCAGAGCGTTTTGGCACAGCTTCTGTGGCCCCTAAAGCTGGTCGTGCTGGGCCAGACATAGTTCTTACCTGCGCCCGTCTCCTTGTTCTCTTTGCTGTCGGTGCCCGGTTGCTGGGCTTGCTTGTCGTTATCACAAGTCCCCTGGTCCAGCCGTGCTTCATTCCTGGAGCAGCAGTACCGCAGTTCGCATTTCCCGCAGCAGATGATGGCATCCTCAGCATCGAACTTCTCCGGACACTGGAAGCCCTCTCTCCATGTGCCCTGGGTGTCATGCCAACCGTGACAGTACTCCCCACTCGCCTTCACGTCAATAATAGCCAGGAGCAGAGTCACAACCACGGTGACAGACATTGGGAGACCTCCGCCACCCCACATCCCGACCATGGTGCCCGTGTGCACACTGGGCGCGCTATGAGACAGAGGCTTTCTTTCTCTTACTCTCAGGCTCTAACCTGGTTAACAAAGTGATACGGTGAATGAATGAAATGAAAGAGCGAGGCGACAAAATGGAAACAAAACAAACGACTTTGCAACTATCATTTGACAGTGGAATTCAGTGGGTAATCCTACAGCCTAATTCAATAGATCCACAAATTTGTCACCAAAGCGCTCCTTTTAAAAGTGTCCTCTGTTTGAAGTTGATCACAAGATTCCAAGTAGCGTTAGTAACGCTTGTTGAGAAAATAAAACATTATCAAATATCCAGAACATAAATAGCCTACATTTGGCACCAATCTTACAAATAGCCTATTATTTCATAGCGCGTCTTTCACTCTCAATTTCACGGCTGTGAGCTCTCGGAGCCCCGGGTAAATCCAACATCAATCCAGGCTGAGCGGAATCCCTCTGGCATGGAAGCGAGGCTGTCCATGGTCTCCTGAAAAACACTTCTCGGATGACTTTCCCCCAGAGATGCAGCGAAACCAACACTGGCCTTACATGTAATCCATACGTGCCATGCGAGTATTCTCACGGATTCTCCCCCTGTCCCTCTGTCCACCAGCCCAGCAATTTGTTTTTATCCTCTTCTAATGTTTCATGAGGTTATCTTCTCAAAACTGTTCTACAGTAGACTAAAATTTTGGAAACTAGACCATGAGACTAAAATCGAATAGAGCATGGCAGTCACAGTCTCTGGTGCTCATTAAGGATATGCTTCGCCATAAAGAGACGTGCAAGAGATGTAAACTTTTCACCCATTCATACAGTATTGCCGCCCAGGCTCTCACTCCTAGTCCATCTATGGCGAGAGTGCCTCGAATGAGAGGTGGGCTACTAGTTCAGCCATGCGCTTGCGCATTGGTTACTGACATTTTTCTAGACTTTTCAGCGCTCAGCTCAGCCAGTTGTCAGTGTGAAGAAGTCTCACTGCGTACGGTTCCGAGGAGCCCCTCCGCTTTCTGAGGGTAGCCCCCGTGCGGCATTGACACCCAATGCCGCACGGGGGCTACCCTCAGAAAGCGGAGGTGCCCCCCCCTTGGGACCCCTGCGCGCACAATGTAAGAGCGCACGCACTGTCTGCTGGCCGGCCGGCACTCGTACATTATCACATTAAATTGACTTTTGTGCATACAAACTTTGGCCAGGACTTTGGCCAGGACGAATTCTCTCACACGGATGTGAATTGACCCTCTCGAGTGAATACCATATAATTAGGAATTAGAATACTAATATGAAATTAATAGGATCTCTATGGTGAATACTAACTAATATATTAGGTTAACTACCTACTTTTTATTTTATTTTAGGCTACATTACATCTTTGTCCTGATTATGTTGTTCGATGTTCAATGTGAGTAGGTCCACTGTCTGTTCTGTCATATGGGAGCTGAAAATAATTTGTAAGATGACATTGCCACCTGGGGGTCATACGTATTAGCACAAATCCATAGAACCACTTGTGTTTTTCCCATTACTGATTATGCAAATACTATACATTGTTGTCATTTTATATTTTGAACGTGATGAAGAGTGGACCAATGTTTCAAGTCATTTTTCTATAGCGTTTAGCCCTATCTCAAGCTTTTTCTTGCTACATCTACGTCTCTTGCAAAACAACTCTGTGTGCGTGCTTGTAGCTGTTGAAGACTACATTTCCCATTATGCTCTACTGCCAAAGAGCTCCTCAAAGATGTTTTATAACTTAACCAAGATAGACAACAGCCAGTCGTTTACAATGGGGAACAAATTCGTCATAGTGGCAGAACAAGCAAGGAAGTGGGCAGAGCCAAGCACGAACTAGCGAGATCCTATTTGGTTGTTTTAGCACATCTGCATATTTCCGTTAGGGAACGCCTACTTTGTGAAGTACGCGTGTGTAATAACTCAATTCGGCTTTGCGCACCTTCTAAACAACGCAATGTTTTAAAAAGTTTGCAAAGGGCAAATTCTACTAAACTTAGTCCACTCTGTTCATATCATATTGTAGTTTTGGGAACAGAAAATTGTATTGAGATCAAATATTTCATCGATGAGAACATTTGCAGAATGTCGGCAAAAATCCATCTCGATCCATCCTCTCCCAGTGGGCTTCCAGTGAGCTTCCTTTCACTACCATATTTGGTAGTGAGTGGAAACGGCAAGCGGATGCTTCACATTTATAAAATCAGTGAAATATCTGTCTCATTGTTCTATCTGTGGTGTGCTTTTATTGGTAACTAGGAAGTTACACATTTAACCCAGAAGCTCGCAACAACTGTTGAACACAGCGCCACTCCACAACGGAAAGTAAACAATGAATACAGCAAACTAACTAAACACTTTGCTACAGTTAATAACCTAGTTTGCCAGCAAGCTGCAAGCTAAAACGACCTAGTTTAAGAGTAGCTTGCGCATGACTTTCATTGAAAAACTCTAATCTGGCAAACAACATAGCTAGGTAGGCTAACGTTAGCCAGCTAATCAGACATTTTCCAGCTAGTTATCGTTTTCTTCCCAGATGTCGTTTACGAGGGTGGGCCGCTTACAGCACGGTCAAGGAAAACGACCCGCTGTGCGTCCCAAGAAGGCCAATGCCCCGAAGAGAGAGTGGGTGGTGAGTGTGCTTGTAGTTGCTGTCACTGTCATGGAATCAACTTTGCCACCAGGGAAGAATGAAGAGATAGATTTATGAAATTATGATGACTACCATCTTCTGCTAATTTCAGAGCACCGTCCATGACCTCTCTGTACACAAGGCTTCACCGGAGGAGCTGGTAAGAGAGACATGCTCTTGTTTTCTCTCTCTTATTTTGTGATGTTGTTAGTTATCCTAGGTCAGTATGCCTCCTCATCTCTCTTCCTCCTCAGAGTCGTCGTCATGAGATGCACCGGTCCCAGAACCGAATGGTGGCCCAGTGGGAGCTGAGAGAGAGAGGTCTGAGACACAGGAGGAAGAAGGGCCTCCCTGGTAGCCCAGCTCCGCTAGACCGCGCCAGCCTCAACATCATCAGAGAGGTGAGGAGTATAGACAGACCTCATGCGCAGATCATAGGGGTATCTCACGTAAATCTAATTTGATATAAAACTGCTTTGAACTCAAGTCAGCTCGCAACTCAGTGATCACTTACATCCCCTTGATTCCCCACAGATGTTGCTTGAATGTTGTTTATATTACATAACTGCAGATTAAACCTTTGTCTTCACACTGAAGGCTTGTTATCTCATTGTGCTGTAGGTGTTCTCAGATCAGTTTCAACTGCAGGACGTTCTGGCCCGGTCAGACAGAGCCATGGCTGTGGTCAAGGACTTGTTTGGCGACGCACCTCGCAGGCAGACCGGTATGATACTGCTCTTATCCTGCTATGGATTAATGAATGGCTTTTCAATATGTTTTGATCATGTGTTGGTTATTGTATGTCTGTGTTTGAATGTTCTCTATGCATCTTACAGGGTTTCTGTTGTAGCACCGGACATTTGACCGGTAGCATTTTAATTTACCGGACCCATAACTTGATTAGGGCGTCCACCCGCGTTACTCCGAATGACAGAAAACACATTTAGATTATGGTAATTCATATTAACATGCAACTCGAGGATGGAACTACGTGCATCCTTACCAAATTCCAATGCGCACTTTGAAGATTTTAGAATAAGTGTCCACATTTACTTTTTCTCAGCCAACAAGACGAGTAACGAATAGCAAAATCACAAGCCTTTGTCAATCTACTATCCCCCATAGTAGAAAAGCTGACCTATTCTATTGGTCAGCTTGTGGAGAAACAGAGAGCCTACACCAAACACTCTGGGACAGTTGTGGGATGATAGATCCCAAATTCAACCAGTAGGCCTAGACTACATAACAAAACTGTCAAAAGCAATGAGTCTGATGCAATAGATCAGAACGTTTCGCTTAAAATGTTGATCAACTATTATTTCTTCACATTATAAACAATGCACACAAGGCAGGAGGCTACGCACAAATGTTCGTTCCATAATGCAATTTGCGGGAAAACACCGTTGTCAAAAGCGCACTGCACATGTGAGCCGTTTCATGTGACAGATGGAAATATCCATTAGAAATGTAGAAAGAGGGGAGATCTAAAGATGCAACAACCAGCATGGGTTGTTAATATGACTAGTATTGTGCCTTTGGCTACTGGACAATGTAAAAAAAAAACTTGATTTGAAAACCAATAGAACATGAGAGAAATAGGCTACTGGTTTCAATGGCATATGGAAGTCTTAATAAAATAATTGCCTCTACAGATGTGGTGGGATTTTGGCTAGGCTGCTTTGAAGCAAGGTTAGACATACCTCATATGTAGCAAAACGTTCACGATTCAAATAATTACGTTTGTTTTCAAAATGCATACTGCCTCCATTTCATTGCAAAGTGGTGTGTGATGCACTGATGAAGCCAAAGCGCACTTCAATTACCAGTTGAAGAATACAAAAACTAGTTATTTTTAATCGTGGCCATCAAAACTGTTTTTAACACACGATTGCATTTAGAATTGTTGTGCAATGATTGTGCCTATAAAGGCAGGTTTCAGTCTAGCAGCAACGAAACAGCTGTTTGAGAAGCTGTAGAAGCAGCTCTCCTGCTGTCGGACATGTTTTCTGCTCAAAGGCTCTGTATCTGTACGCTGTACGCATGTAATAAATAACATACCTAACGAGTATACACGTGTCAATTTAATTCCACAAAATTATGCAAATGCACCTTTAAACCGGTAAGTATGACCGGTCAAATGTATTTACATCGACTGGTATTTCCATCAATTAGCCTAATAGGCATTATTTCACAATGGGATTTTTATTTTTCTCCTGGTCAATCAGCTTTTCAATTTTTTTTATTGTCTTAAAGCTGGTTATTACTGACCGGTTAACGGAAGCCCTAAAGTGTTGTTGTGAGTGATTTGTATTCTTTATTTTTCTCAGGGTTCCCCAGTGTTACCATGGCTCCAGACTGTGGCTCTGACTCAGACCTGCCTGTCCTGCAGAAACCAGAGGCCCCAACACAGCTCTCCCTCCTCAGCCAGTCCATGATGGACCCACAGGTACTACTCTCTCGCTCTCTTTGTGTGTCTTTTTCCATTTCTTAACATATTTATTTTTTATTTCAGGCTCTGAATGAGCTGGAGGACTCTGTTGAAGACCATAGTGATGAAGAAACTGGCCATTCTGCCTCTGTCAGTTTCAACTCCAACATGGATACCAGGTAACAACGCTGACATTCTGCCAAACACTTACCAATGCCCACACACACCCATTACAAATGATTATTTGCCAGATAGCAGCCCCCCACACCTCTCTGATTCAGAGGGGTTGAGTTAAATGCGGAAGACACTTTTCGGTTGAATGCATTCAGTTGTACAACTGACGAGGTATCCCCCTTTCCCTTATCTGTTGTAATGTGCTCTATCATAAGCTCACATTCTTTTCTGTTGTCAGTTACAAGGTGTATACCCGGAAAGTGAAAGCCAAGCCTTGTACTAGAGGAGGGAAGCAGCAAAGACCCCAGTGTATCTCCAACCTCCAGGGGGCAGGAGGAGACAGCCCCCCTCAGACTCCCAGTGCCTCAGGGGGAACCCAAGTACAAGCAGGTAAGAGGACAGATTGTTTAACTGGGAAAAAGGATGGATAATGTGCTGTACTATACATCAACTCTTACCCCTTAAACTCTATTATTGACTGTTTGTTTGTTTTACTCCATGTGTAACTCTGTGTTGTTGTATGTGTCGAACTACTTTGCTTTATCTTGGCCAGGTCGCAATTGTAAATGAGAACTTACCTACCTGGTTAAATAAAGGTGAAATAAAAAATCTCTCTCTTGCTCTCTCACCCTCCTTCTCTCTCTTCTCTTCCCCTCTTTCTTCATCCTCTCTCTCCAGCTCTAAACGCCACAGTAAAAGTCCAGCGGTTGCGGTCCAGACAGCCCCAACCCCAGCCTGAACCTGAGGAGCATTTCACCCTGGTCACTCAGGTCCTGAACCCAGACCCTCCTCTCACCCGCTCAGGTACGACTCATAGTGCATCACAACAACAGTCAATTCATCAGGTACTATTGTTTGAAGTTGACTGAATTAGTGCACATGAATGCAGAGTAGTGCAGTAATTGGTTCATAAAGGCATATGTTAACATGTTTCTCCTACGTGTCTGTTTCTGTGTAGGCAGGAAGAGCCGGTCCTCGAAAGCCAGTAGGGGGCGCAGTACTGAGTCAGGTCTGGATGGCTCTACCCTCAGCTCTCTGAGTGGGAACCAGTCCAGCCTGGGGCTGCTGCAGGGCCTGCTGGGTCAGGTGGAGACAGAGCTGGATGGCCTTGAGCCAGAGGAGTCTCCCAGAGCCCCAGGAGCAGGGGAAGGAGAGGGGACGACGGGGCCAAAGCACAGCACACACGGCCTCACAGGTTTCTCTGTGGCTCTGGTGTCTACACTGGGCCGCCTGGCTAGACTACTCAGACAGGTATGCCTAACGACTATTCGACTGGTTCTCTGTGTCTATGTTCTGTTATGCCAGTATGAATGATAACTCCGTCCCCTGTGGGTCAGAGAGAGGAGGAGGCTCAGAGGGAGGGAAAGGAGAGGAGGAGGCTGGAGGAGGAGGTGAAGGAGCAGAGAGGGCTGATAGACGCCCTCACCGCAGAGACCCTGACCCTGAGAGAGGAGAGCGCCGCCCTGCAGGTCAGAATAGACATCACACACACAGTATCTCTCTATATCACTTCTACCTTAAGAATGGCTTCCAAGGCCCATTCATGTTTCTTCATATCATTATGTGCGATGAAGAGATCTCTAATAGTGATTTCCCTCCAGGCAGGTCTGCAGCAGCGAGCGTGTGATCTGGAACAGAGGCTGGACACAGTGGTGCTGGTTCTGGGGGGATTGGGGGTACTAGGAGGAGACGGGGACTATGAGCCCCAAGAGACTGGCAGCATAGCTACAGGTCAGTACACACACACACGGTTCACTATACTTTTCCTCAATGTGTTATGAGTATTGGTAAAGAGTTGTGTCCCTATGCAGGCAGTGAGTGGGCACCGTCCTATGATGCAGATGCTCCTGTACCCTCCTATGAACAGAATCAGACTGGTCTCACTCTCAACCCTGCTGTGCTGCTCTCTCCACCACGTCAGAGAGACAACCGGCCACACGGTCACACTTCAGGTAACAGGTGTCTCTCTTTCTGGGTTGTCTATTTGGCTCTACTCTGCTCTCTTTCTTCATGTTTTCATTCTGTCATGTTGCTCTCCTCTCTCTCCAGCTGTTCGCTCCCTGTCTCTCCACCACCTTCCCTCTCTCCCTGCGACCCGGGGCTCCTGTGACGACCTCCAGACCATCAGCTCCGTCCCTAATCGCTCCAGCCTGCCCCGCCCTGCCCCTACACCCCCTCCAGCTGCCACCCCAGACCCCCCCCCTCTCCTCTGCGATCCGTCCCAGGGTGCCATGCTGTCTCAGATTGCCGAGCTGACCCGTCAGAACGCTCTCATACGGAATCAGCTGGGGCAGTTCCACCCCGCTACTCCTCCCTCCGGGTCAGAGATTTGTGAAGGTCAGAGTTCAGGCAGGGAGTCTGTCTCCAGCAGTACAGGGAGACTGACTCCCCAACAGGGCATGGAGAAGAGAGGCTTCGCTCCCAGCAGTACAGGCAGAACAACACCCCAGCGTGAGGCAGGGAGAGAGAGGGGGACATGGTTCTGTGGTGGAGAGCAGCAAACACAGCAGGTGAGGTCACATCTAACAGAGCACTCACTGTCCAGATTTCAGGTCTCTTGAGTACTGTACAGTATGGCATGATAAACATTCCATGAGGTGAACATACTGGTGTCTTCAATCAAGTTTTGCATGAATGACATGTGAAGTACCTGCTGTTTCTGTCTCCTACAGTCTGTGGTTAGTGAGGGCAAAGGCTGTGAGAGCAGTGTGGAACAGCGTCTCCTAGAGCTCAACAGGCAGAGTGCAGCAGCCAGGAGCAGACTGCTGGAGCTTATAGAACAACAGAGACAAAGCTCCTCCTCAGCCAGAGTCTCCCCCTCTGTCTCCCCCATACCTCCACTGTCAGGTAAGGCAGCTGTGTGTGTGAGACAAGGGGTGTGTGTGTTGTAACCATCTCCACACAGTATTCATTACATTGCTACGTTCTCCCTCTCAGCAGCAGGACTGAGCCCAGAGTCGTCCATGCTGCTGCCTGAACAGGACCCCTCCCCCCTGGTCAGTGGAGGTAGTAGACGGTGAGTCTGAAATAAGAACTGTAACCATTAGGGAGGACCGTAAACGGGACAATACAACACTGACTAGATCTGTGACTAGGACATTTCATTCTAACCGACTCGGCAGGTGATGTGGATGAAGGGATCAGAGGTCAGGGGAATGATGGTCATCTTGACTGAGGAGGTCCTGTGTGTTTCAGGTCTGCTGGTGGGGTCTCTCCACAAAGCCTTGGAGGACAGTCCAGAGGCAGCAGGACTCCGGTACACACACACACACACACACTGGTTCATCCTATTTGTGGAATGTTTAGTCTTTTTTTAAGGATGATCATACAATTTTCCCTTTTGTCCAGTACAGGTGGACAAGCTGAAAGGAGAAGGCTGGTTTGCGTTGTCCACACATGTAAGATGAACAAGTTAAGAACTGAAAACAGAAACTCCCTGCAACTTTTATAACTTTTACTAGAGGTCACTTTAGAGTTAAAATGTTTGTTTTTGTACCCAGTTTTTACCTATGCAATTTTATTATGTTTGTGAATTAAAACTTTTGATAACTGGTTGTGTTGCTGGTGCAGACATCATTTTCTATCTCATTGTATACACACAATAACACAGCACAACTTCGCTTGAGGCCAGTTTCAATATAGTTTAATAGCACTGTATAAAAAGGCTTTTTAAATGACTGGTGTATGAATATGATTACATTTATGTTTTTGTAATTTAACAGACGCTCTTATCCAGAGTGAATAAGTCAGTGTATTCATCTTAAGATACAGTTGAAGTGGGAAGTTTACATACACTCAGGTTGGAGTCATTAAAACAAATTTTTCAACCACTCCACAAATGTCTTGTGAACAAACTATAGTTTTGGCAAGTCGGTTAGGATATCTACTTTGTGCATGACACAAGTAATTTTTCCAACAATTGTTTACAGATTATTTCACTTATAATTCACTGTATCACAACTCCAGTGGGTCAGAAGTTTACATACACTAAGTTGACTGCCTTTAAACAGCTTGGAAAATTCCAGGAAATTATGTCATGGCTTTAGAAGCTTCTGATAGGCTAATTGACAACACTTGGACGTGTCAATTGGATGTGTACTTGTGGATGGTTTTCAAGGCCTACCTTCAAACTCAGTGCCTCTTGCTTGACATCATGGGAAAAACAAAAGAAATCAGCCAAGATCTCAGAAAAAGAATTGTAGACAGACCACAAGTCTGGTTCATCCTTGGGAGCACTTTCCAAACGCCTGAAGGTACCACGTTCATCTGTACAAACAATAGTACGCAAGTACAACAATAGTACGCAAGTATAAACACCATGGGACCACGCAGCCGTCATATCACTCAGGAAGGAGACGCGTTCCGTCTCCTAGAGATGAACGTACTTTGGTGCGAAAAGTGCAAATCAATCCCAGAACAACAGCAAAGGACCTTGTGAAGATGCTGGAGGAAACAGGTACAAAGGTATCTATATCCACAGTAAAACGAGTCCTATATCGACATAACCTGGAACAACTCAGCAAGGAAGAAGCCACTGCTTCAAAACCGCAATAAAAAAGCCAGACTACGGTTTGCAACTGCACATGGGGACAAAGATCGTACTTTTTGGAGAGATGTCCTCCTGTCTGATGAAACAAAATTAAAACTATTTGGCCATAATGACCATCGTTATGTTTGGAGGAAAAAGGGGGATGCTTGCATGCCAAAGAACACCATCCCAACCGTGAAGCACGGGGGTGGCAGCATCATGTTGTGGGGTTGCTTTGCTGAAGGAGGGACTGGTGCACTTCACAAAATACATGGCATCATGAGGGAGGAAAATTATGTGGATATATTGAAGCAACATCTCAAGACATCAGTCAGGAAGTTAAAGCTTGGTCGCAAATGGACAATGACCCCAAGCATACTTCCAAAGTTGTGGCAAAATGTCTTAAGGACAACAAGGTCAAGGTATTGGAGTGGCCATCACAAAGCCCTGACCTCAATCCTATAGACAATTTGTGGGCAGAACTGAAAAAGTGTGTGCGAGCAACAAGGCCTACAAACCTGACTCAGTTACACCAGCTCTGTCAGGAGGAATGGGCCAAAATTCACCCAACTTATTGTGGGAAGCTTGTGGAAGGCTACCCGAAACGTTTGACCCAAGTTAAAGAATTTAAAGGCAATGCTACCAAATACTAATTTGAGTGTATGTAAACGTCTGACCCACTGGGAATGTGATGAAAGAAATAAAAGCTGAAAGAAATCATTCTCTCTACTATTATTCTGACATTTCACATTCTTAAAATAAAGTGGTGATCCTAACTGACCTAAAACAGGGAATCTTTACTAGGATTAAATGTCAGGAATTGTGAAAAACTGAGTTTAAATGTATTTGGCTAAGGTGTATGTAAACTTCCTGACTTCAACTGTAGCTAGGCCACATATCACAGTCTTAAGTACATTTTACACAGTTATCAGCGAAGTCGGTGCTAGTAGGAAAAGTCGGGTGCAAGGTTTCTATTTTATTTTTTAATTACATTATGATTGAACTATATCAGCTAAGGTACTGTGCATTGTTGGACAAAAATAGAAAATATAATGCTGCTGTATAGGTAAATAGATAAATAACTGAACAAGGATTGTAGCTGAGTTTAGCTGGGTTTAATAACATTGGGGTCCACCACACCTCATCATGCTGTACATGTGAAGACCGCTTTCTGGTTCTGAAGAACCTTTTTCAATCATGTGGGTGCTATAATCTATGCCTGAATACCAGTTTGTTGTTTCTGGTATTAAATCCCACCAAGTGAGATTTAAGCCCATTTCGGATGGGATTAGTTTTACTGGGGGAACTCAGGTAATGTACAAATGACCACATCTGTCATTTTAGTCCTGTCCGAATCGGTTTTACTGGGGGAACTCAGGTAATGTACAAATCACCACATCTGTCATTTTAGTCCTGTCCGAATCTGCCATGTCAGTCATTTTTACTTGGAAGGTTGTTATCCCAGCCCCTAAAAATCTACTGTTTTTTGGCAAACTCCCAGGTCCTCTGATAATACTTATCCCGTGTGAATCATCATCCGTGTGTTTTGAGGTATATTACAGAGTTGAACAGGTGCTGTACACAGTTTGGGTAAGAATTTGGGAACAAATTGATGCGTAAAAGTAAGTGCTATGCACGTAGCCTACAGATGAATGAACAGTTTTCTTTCTTCACAAATCAACTTTCCTAGAGTCATACTTCTCTTTGAAAAGATGAAGTGGATGATACTGTGCCGATGAAAATATAAATTGCCAGATCCGTCAGGTAATTAAGTGTCTGCGTAGGTTACAGTTCATGGTTCTTACTGATATGCATTATTATTATGACTTTCTCTGAACTGAAGACCATCATGCCAATAGTAGAGCCTCCAGGCTTCAGTCATAAGCTGAGAAAAAATTTACATTTACAGGGCAGTTTGGTAAGACTAATCCCGTGGGGTAAAACGGACATGCTGGGGCAATAATTACATAACCTACGTTCTATAATAATACTAGTCCCGTGCGAATAGGGTTTTAGAAAACTTCACAGTCCCTCTCGGCCACAGCAGAGATCCTCCCTGTCTTGTAGATGAACTTGACCTGGCAACGTGTCCCTGGGGTCGTGACCCTGAAACAGCAGCCCCCGTCCTGTAGTGTGGCAGAGTGTCTCTGAGACACCTGCTCCAGCTCTGTCCCGCTCTCCCTCCAATGCCTCTCCTCTCTCATCCACACTGTCTCGCCCTCTACTGCCAAAACCAACACTGTCCCCCCTAAACCCTGCACCTCTCCCACCCCCTGCTCCTGCAGTCCAGACACACGCACACACTGCGGCTCGCGTACCTCAAAGTACTGGCCCCTGTCATAGCCACGGCAACTAACACTGATAAGAAACGAGGCTGGCTCGGAGGTGACAAATTGGAGGACTTCCTCTATCCCGTTGTCGATGGCGACTGGGCCCCTGACCCTTTCTCCCCAGCGTATCTCTGGCCCTCCGAAGATCTGTACTTTCTCTGGGACAAGCTGGAAGCTGTGATGCTCCCCTGGCTTCAGGTAGCTCTCCAGACCCAACAGAGTGTCTTTATGCAGCTCCTGTAAGTTAAGCAGGCTCCACCTGACCGGGTCATACTTTACCACAGACAGAACCCTGTGTCTCACCCCAGCATCGAAGCTCTGGGGGCCGAACGCCGGCCGGGCCAGGGTTGAGCAGATGTGCTGGGTGATGGTAGCAATAGGAGCCTGGGAGAGATCTATGGAGGTAGTGCTTTCTTGTGGGTGCACCCTGTCCAGCAGACGTGTGATGCAGAGGCAGAGATCTCTGTACTGGATGGGGAGACCAGCTGAGACTGGGTGTGTGGAGGGAGCTCCGTGTCCCAGTGCTTTGCGGATGACCCGTGCAGGCAGGCCCTGGAAACGGGTGACTCTATGGAGTCTGCGAGAGCGGCAGGGGTACACAGCCCCCTCTTCAGGAGTGGAGAGGCACAGACTGTCCTGAAGAGGGTGGAGGTCACGTAGCAACTGAGCTAGTACTGTAACACTCTGTAACAGGCTCTCAGTTCCCCCGTCTGCCCAGCACTCCTCCAACTCCTGGAGAAGCTCTGTCTCCACTCTCTCACTGTCTCGTAACAGACGGACAGCATCCCTAGGTTCCCACAATGATTCCACTGCAGCCCCAGGATCCTCCAGAGCCTCTGCCATGCTGTCCCACAGGACCAAGCTAAAGATGTTCCACACTTTGTCTATGTGATCCTCAGTGTGGAGATGGTCCCCAGCTCGCAGGTGGTGGTGGTCCCCAGTGTGGAGATGGTCCCCAGCTCGCAGGTGGTGGTGGTCCCCAGTGCGGAGGTGGTCCCTAGCTTGCAGGTGGTGGTGGTCCCCAGTGCAGAGGTGGTCCCCAGCTTGCAGGTGGTGGTGGTCCCCAGTGCGGAGAAAGGCCTCAACCACAGGCAGCAGCTTCAGTAACATACATCCCCTCTCAGAGAGCAGCACCCCTAAAAGCAACAAAACAGTTACTGATAGGTAGCTAGAGATGTACCTGATACAAATAGACAAATAAGTAGTGAGACCTACGGTGTGCTGTGCACTCTGCCACCCTGTTTAGCAGCCTAGAGGCATCCTGGGTCTTACTGAGGAAGAGGGTGACCAGGGCCCTGAGCTGAACGATGTCCCCCACCTCCACCTCCTCCAACAGGCACTCTCTGACGGTCCTCCTGGGCAGACCCACTGCCACCCCCAGCTCACACACATTCAGCCTGGCCCCCTCACCTGGAGCCACGGCCAGCAGGGACAGCACCTGCTGGAGCACATCTGAGAGGGAGGAGGAGGTGACACAGGTTGTCACTGTCAATTGTTTATTTTATTTTCAATCTGAATCTATCTTCTGCTTCTGATCTGCTTGTGTTATAATGGTAGTTAACTGGTGTGACCTTTACCTGAGAGTATGTGGGTGTCTGGGAGAGACAGACCTTCCCCATCAGGCTGTCTGGTCTCAACTGCTGTATGAGTACTACATAACTCATCATCCTTCACTTCCACAGGAGTACTACACACCCCAGGATCCTCCACTGCCACAGAGGTGATATAAACTTCATGACCACTGACCACAGAGATATCAGGCAGAGCCTCTACCAGCCCACTGACTGAAATACAGACACAAAACACGAGACAGAATTAAAAAGTAATAAACTTGTTATAACAAGTTAATAACAAGTCACCACTGATGTCTGAGGCCAGCTGTGGGTCTTCGCTGCCCAGTGCCTGGTAGAAGCTACAGCAGGCCCTCTCTCCCTTGGACAGACAGACGGACAGGAGCTGGTGGGTCTGCTGGTAAGATGTGGGCGCTGCCTGGACCTGGTCCAGTTCAAACTGAGTTAGGGTGCCATTAGAGAACAGCTCCAGGGAGACTGGCAGGACAGAGAACCCCAACCGGCCACACAGGACACTGAGCTGGGCCTGCAGCTGACGCTCTGGGGAAGCCAAACAATACAACACAACACTGAATCAGATAGGAGATGACCAATGCCAGATGAGTAAAACACCTATGCATACCAACAGTCTGATCCTTTCAGAAAGAGGTCCTCTGCATTACCATACCTGTGGGTCCACGCTGAATATCTGTGGGGGAAACAAAAGACATCAAATATCGTCTTAAGACTCAAGTTTGCATGTGGAAGTTGAAATTTGGTAACTATATTCATACACATTCATGTGTTCACACACTTGTCCTTCCATACCTGCATCAGTTCTGAGCCAGGCTCGGAGGCGCGGGTAGTGCTGCTTGCATCTCCCGAGGCACTCCATGAATCCTCTGGCCCCAGCCTCGTCCATCTCAGCCTGGACAACCTCCAGCAGCCTGCGGGCTCGGCCCTGAGGGGTCCTCTCTGCCCTCACCTCAAAGTAGTTCTCCTGGGAGAGCAGGCCGGATGCCAGGGTCCTGTCCAGCAGGGGAGCCAGGTTATACAGGGAGGCCACCAGGAGCTCTCTGGAGGCCAGCAGGTGGGACTTCACTGGCTGCTTCTGCCTCCCCGGAGGCCCCACTGGGCCTGGGTCTTCTGTCAAGAAGGATTGGAACAAACATTACTTCATCTTAGCAGTTATTCAAGCAGATTGGTAGTTAAATTGCGGGACAGTGTGTGTTTCAAACTACACCGGTGTGCATGGACAAGGGAACACACCCTCTACCTAGGTCTGACGTTGTGGGGAATTCCATCACCATGTATACTGATCCATTGCAGGCAGCCTGGCAAAGAAAACATTTAATTTAGATAG
Source organism: Salvelinus alpinus (assembly GCF_045679555.1). Lineage (NCBI taxonomy): Eukaryota > Metazoa > Chordata > Actinopteri > Salmoniformes > Salmonidae > Salvelinus > Salvelinus alpinus. The sequence continues at coordinate 63,789,201 of NC_092093.1, forward strand.
TTTTTTATTTAGCAAACTTTTTAATTGTGAATTCTACATTTAAATCACAGGTACATCTGGAACTTGTAACGCTAGCCTTCTTTCAGTCAACTTCCTGGTTTAGCCTATGAGCATATTTCTGACAGCAGAATGTCTGCCTTTTGCCCTTTCCCCCCCCCAAAAACGACATCCTCAAACATGACAACACTGACTATAATAATTTGGTTCTAAACTAATATACACTAGTAAACTTAATGAAACGAGTAAATTATCCTACCTGAATGTGTGGCGTATCGAAGAAGTTGCCGCGCTCAGCAGGGTTAGAGGACTACGGTACCCAACATGCTTTGCCATTAGACAGTCCCTCTACCAGGGTTGCCCAGCAACGAGGCGATGCCAAAGAAGATATATATTTTTTTTTATGCCAAAGAAGATGGACTCGCGGTTGTCGTGAGAAGGTTTGATTCTCACGAAATGCTGACATTAATAGCTACAACCAATTACATAATTTGTGAGTACATGTCAACTCTGACTCCAACTTTTGCAAGGTAGTTTGCACGGGCCGATTTTGTTTTTGCATGTGTGTCAATTTCTCTACGCTCTCGCTGGGAAGAGTGCATGTCCTTGTCTTGAACAGATGAGATGACTCCACAGAAAAGCAGGAAGCATCTCAGGAAACAGATCTCACAAGCTGCTGGCCTCTGCCCATCCAGAGAACTTCCCCAAAAGTAGGGCAGGGTGCAGGAAGCACAGACACATGCAGCGGGCCTTCAGGGCAAGCTGAAGGTAGGATTATTACTGTACATTAGCCACCTTGACCTCTGTCGCAGCTCCTTTAAGTCGCCAGAAAGCAGGTTTAGGGGACCATCCACATTCAAGTAGTCCATCTCAATAATTCACAACATGCATTAAAGGTTTATTCCACTAGATGGTAGTGTTTCACCTAGAACATAATGTAACGACCTTCTAACCCGAGGTCCGGCGCGCTATCGACTGTGCCGGATAGATTTCCGCGCTTATAAACCCCGGGTCGTTAAAATAATTACATTGCAGCTAGATGTTGTAATTATACTAAGTTGCCAACAGACTGGGGTGTCACAACCAAAACAAAATCTATATGAAGGTCACTGGGGAAATATTTGGGGATAGTTATTGGGGGGCTTTGGGGGACATTGTGGACTCATTGGAACCAATGGCACAAAAGAGGGAAATAAAAGCAACTGTTGATTTGCTGCAATTGATATTGTGGAATCTAATAGCGTAACAGCTGCGTATTAGCTAACTTCGAGGACGCAAGAAAGTCTACAATGTCCCCAAAAGCACATTTCCCCAAAAATATTAGTATAATGATATGATAGTACCATGATCAGTTTCTAAAGCCTTCCCGCTCTCTTTAATGTTCAGTCCAAGAAAAACACAGACAGCTACTGTAACAAAGGATTCGTATTTTTGTATTCCAACATGTTGAGTGATTATATAGCTGTTTAAACTGCTTCTTGATCTTTTAGCCACAAATCATTGTATCAACTAGTAATTCAACAGACAATATGTATTTTATCATCTCAGGTGTGCACTATGCTATAATTATGCTGTGGTGTGGAGGTTGCAGGGCTAGGGATGAGAGTAGAATCGAGTGGGGAGGAAGGAGAGGAGCTGTTTCCATTCCAGAGAGCAGTGACTATGCCATAATAGCCAGGGGGAATAGAGCTTGCCAGCTTGTAGTCAGTCCTAAAAGACTAAATGAGTTACCTCTGGTTTGTTCAGCCATTCCTATGGGGGAAAATGAATGGGGAAAGAATGGTGTTTTTTGATCAACGCTGAAATTAAGGTCTGAGGTTAACACAGATTTAGGAAATCTTATACGTTTTGTTCTATGAGATAATATCAGACAGTTAACATGACATTCATGAATTAGGAAGCCTTTATGTGCATTATGTGCTTGTTTTGATGACATAAATGCTTCAAAATTCAATAAAAGTGACGTCAGCTGATGAAGATTATCTCAGAACAAAACGTACACTGAGTGTACAAAACATTAAGAACACCTGCTTTTTCCATGTCATAGACTGACCAGGTGAAGGCTATAATTCCTTATTGATGTCACTTGTTAAATCCACTTCAATCAGTGTAGATGAAGGGGGAGGAGACAGGTTAAAGAATGATTTTTAAGCCTTGAGTCAATTGCGACGGATTGTGTATGTGTGCCATTCAGAGCGTGAATGGGCAAGATGAAAGATTTAAGTGCCTTTGAATGGGGTATGGTTGTGGGTGCCAGGTGCACCGGTTTGAGTGAAGAACTGCAACGCTGCTGGGTTTTTCATGCTCAACAGTTTCCCGTGTGTATCGACAATGGTCCACCACCAAAAAGACATCCTTCCAACTTGACACAACTGTGGGAAGCATTGGAGTCAACATGGGCCAGCATCCCTGTGGAACGCTTTTGACACCTTGTATGGTCCATGTCCAGGCGAATTGAGGCTGTTCTGAGGGCAAAGGGTGAGTTGCAACTCAATATTAGAAAGGTGTTCTTAATGTTTGGTATATTCAGTGTTTTGAGATCTCCTAAGCCTGTGTTTACCACAGACCTTATTTTCGGGCGGAGTTAGTGCCTACAAAAATACGCCATTACTATTGCTCTCCATATCTTAAGGAGTAAATAGGTCAGATAATAACTGAGCTGCAGTATAAAGAGGCCTGGAGCAGCGGCGGTAAACACAGGGTTAAGGGTCGTCACGGGGATGCCAGGGGAGCGGGAGGGGCTTATTGTGTTCTGTGCGACTGAGTGGAGGAGGGGATGAATGGGGATTAACCTTGCCCCAGTGGCTTGCTATACCCCCCCCCCCCTCACACCCACCTCCACCCCACCCAGAGACCTGGGGAACATTGTGGGAACCCTCTCCTTCATCTGCCTCTAAGCAGTCAAGGGAGACTCCCTTCGCCACTTCTACTCCAGCCGACCTCTCCACATAACTGTACACAAGTTTGTCCTAATGCATAGGAAGTAGGGTGAAATTGTATATAGCTACTCACATAGGGTATACTATATAAACATTTACATACACACGTACAGACACAGTGGCATTTTCATGGAGACAATGACGCTCACAAATGCTTACATGTGTACAAGTAGGCCTGAATCTTATAGTTGCTTGATACACTCAGATACATAGTCAACCATTACAACACACAGTTAAGAGGCAGACACACACACACACACACACACACAATGCCAATGTGAGGGGGGAGACTGCACAGGCACACGCTTTAGTTTTCCTAACACATTTCAATCTGCTCCTACTTCACCTTAATGAAGGGGGGTTGGAGTCTCCCCCTCTCCACAGCCCCGAAAACACACACTCTCTTTCTCACACACACACTCCAGCTCAAACACATACTCAGTCACTGCTTGACACGATTGACTTCCACATTGTCTAGGGAAGTTGTGAGGGACACTTGACAGGCTAGAGTAATGGTTAATGGTGGAGATTGGTGGTCGGAATGAAAAATATTTCATGATGAAGCACTCTGTCTTTGTGATATAAATACCTGATTTTGCTATATTTGTGTCCCCTTGTTGACTTCTAGACTATTGGCTTGTGTGGATGCATCACATGTGGCCTTAGGGATCAGATTGTAGATAGATGTTTCTTACATCTGGAGTGTCTGATAAGGTACATTAAAAGCACTTGGATTTTATTTAGCTTTAAATGTTCACAAAGGTTTTTGTAGACAGGCTTCCAGACTTGCACCTACCCATAGAAGGACGGCTACTCAGAATATGTATAGCTATGTAACAAAGTACCAGATTGATCTTGCGAGCTTACATTCTGTTTCGCTACACAGACGAAAGGAGAGCGCAGCGGTGAGGAACGTGGATCAGGCTAGCAACAGAGAGTTAAAGAAAAGTGATTCAGTACGCCAACTGTACTGTCAATGTTATTTGACAGGGTGTGGTTTTGGAATGGAATGGCTTTTTCCTTGTTGACTTCTATAGAAGCATTGGAGCCCAGTGCCCTTCAGTCTCAGGAAGCGTGCCGCTAGTTCTCTAAACTTTGTAGCTTCACTTTTCCTCCACCAGAGGGCAACATCCATATGCCACTCTGTCCACACACACACACACACACACACACACACACACACACACACACACACACACACACACACACACACACACACACACACACACACACACACACACACACACACACACACACACACACACACACACACACACACACACACACACACACACACACACACACACACACACACAGTATGAGGCTTGTGTTGGAATGTACCCTCTTTCTCTCAACATATAAAGCCACTAACTATGACTGTCTTCGTCTTTGTGATGTAGTTTCCACTGTGAGGTTGATTATTTACTTTGTTTTACCAGAGTGGTTTAGTTTGTTGTTATGAAGCTAAATAGTGTTTGTTTGACCATACTCTGTAAATGAATTCAGCTTTGGTGGGCTTGTTTTTCGATGCATCAAGTTTGTAACTCTTAACCTTATGTGGTGTTATGTATAGAGGCCGTTCTAGGAAGATGTTGTGTGTCTGCAAGGCTGCAGTTGGTCTGAATGAACCTCAAACTGTCTTCAGAATCTACTAGACTAGTAACCCATTGACTGTTATGGTATGTCTCTATACGCATGTGTGTGAAGAAGGGAGTGTGTGTTTTTGAAGTGAGTCTGCATGTGTGTGTGTGTGTGTGTGTGTGTGTGTGTGTGTGTGTGTGTGTGTGTGTGTGTGTGTGTGTGTGTGTGTGTGTGTGTGTGTGTGTGTGTGTGTGTGTGTGTGTGTGTGTGTGTGTGTGTGTGTGTGTGTATGAACGTGTGTAGAGGACTGTACCATGCAGCTGTGTTAGGGTCTGATCTGAAGCAAGCTGCTGCTTGCTGTGAAAATATTATTGCAAGTGTTTATTATTGCTTCAGTGTGAAACAGTGGGAGTGTTGTGTGTGCCGCACGGGCTGGCGGGAGATGTGTGTGAGTGTGTATGAACAGAGAGAGTGTATATGTGTGTGTGAGAGTGTTGGGGGGGGTCATCTCCCCCCCCCCCCTTCTTTTCCCACAGGACTGCCCCCCAGCCCCACTGCCTGGGACCTAGTGCAGGCTGGGTAATGGCGAGGCCTATAGGAGTTGATTAGTTCCGGCTGGATCCCAGATAGTTCTGACAGGCAGGAGAAACGAGCTCCCAGCATGACCCCCCGTCCCCCCCCCCCGTCCCCCGTCCTCCGTCCCCGTCTGAGGCACAATGGGGCCGTCAGGGGAAGGACTTTTTAAACAACTGCAGACCCCTCCTCAACTAATACTGGGCCCTTATCACAGCACACACCCACACCATGCTATTAACACACATATCACTACATAAAACACACAGATACTATAATGACACGAGAGCAGATAACACACAAGGATCACGCTATGACTTCAACACAACACCGTAGAGCTAACATGTTACTGAAACAGAATACTGTACAAAATAGAAACCTGAAGGAAGGGGGGAGGACGTTTGAAAACAACTGTTTCTTTATTCCTCTCAGTAACTCAGAGTCATGACATTACTTAGCACATTAACATAACACTGCTATGATATCACATTAACACAACACCACTATGATATCACATTAACACAACACCACTATGATATCACATTAACACCACTATGATATCACATTAACACAACACCACTATGATATCACATTAATACAACACCACTATGATATCACATTAACACAACACCACTATGATATTATTTTAACACAACATCACTATGATATTACATTAACACAATACCACTATGATATCACATTAATACAACACCACTATGATATCACATTAACACAACACCACTATGATATCACATTAACACAACATCACTATGATATTACATTAACACAATACCACTATGATATCACATTAATACAACACCACTATGATATCACATTAACACAACACCACTATGATATCACATTAACACAACACCACTATGATATCACATTAACACAACACCACTATGATATCACATTAACACAACACCACTATGATATCACATTAACACAACACCACTATGATATCACATTAACACAACACCACTATGATATCACATTAACACAACACCACTATGATATTACATTAACACAACACCACTATGATATCACATTAACACAACACCACTATGATATTACATTAATACAACACCACTATGATATCACATTAACACAACACCACTATGATATCACATTAACACAACACCACTATGATATTACATTAACACAACAACGCTATGATATCACATTAACACAACACCACTATGATATTTTTTTCCCACCTTTATTTAATAACCAGGTAGGCTAGTTGAGAACAAGTTCTCATTTGCAACTGCGACCTGGCCAAGATAAAGCAAAGCAGTTCGACACATACAACAACACAGAGTTACACATGGAATAAACAAACATACAATCAATAATACAGTAAAAAAGTCTATAAACAGCATGTTCAAATGAGGTAGGATAAGAGAGGTAAGGCAATAAATAGGCCATGGTGGCGAAGTAATTACAATAAAGCAATTAAACACTGGAATGGTAGGATGTGCAGAAGATGAATGTGCAAGTAGAGATACTGGGGTGCAAAGGAGCAAGATAAATAAATACAGTATGGGGATGAGGTAGATTGGATGGGCTATTTACAGATGAGCTATGTACAGGTGCAGTGATCTGTGAGCTGCTCTGACAGCTGGTGCTTAAAGCTAGTGAGGGAGGTAAGAGTCTCCAACTTCAGAGATTTTTGCAGTTCGTTCCAGTCATTGGCAGCAGAGAACTGGAAGAATTGGCTTTGGGGGTGACCAGTGAGATATACCTGCTGGAGCGCGTGCTACGGGTGGGTGCTGCTATGGTGACCAGTGAGCTGAGATAAGGCGGGGCTTTACCTAGCAGAGACTTGTAGATGACCTGGAGCCAGTGGGTTTGGCGACGAGTATGAAGTGAGGGTCAGCCAACGAGAGCATACAGGTAGCAGTGGTGGGTAGTATATGGGGCTTTGGTGACAAAACGGATGGCACTGTGATAGACTGCATCCAATTTGTTGAGTAGAGTGTTGGAGGCTATTTTGTAAATGACATCGCCGAAGTCGTTAACACAACACCATTATGATATCACATTAACACAACACCACTATGATATCACATTAACACAACACCACTATGATATCACATTAACACCACTATGATATCACATTAACACAACACCACTATGATATCACATTAATACAACACCACTATGATATCACATTAACACAACATCACTATGATATCACATTAACACAACACCACTATGATATCACATTAACACCACTATGATATCACATTAACACCACTATGATATCACATTAACACAACACCACTATGCTATCACATTAATACAACACCACTATGATATCACATTAACACAACACCACTATGATATTATTTTAACACAACATCACTATTATATTACATTAACACAATACCACTATGATATCACATTAATACAACACCACTATGATATCACATTAACACAACACCACTATGATATCACATTAACACAACATCACTATGATATTACATTAACACAACACCACTATGATATCACATTAACACAACACCACTATGATATCACATTAATACAACACCACTATGATATTACATTAACACAACACCACTATGATATCACATTAACACAACACCACTATGATATTACATTAACACAACACCACTATGATATCACATTAACACAACACCACTATGATATTACATTAACACAACACCACTATGATATCACATTAACACAACACCACTATGATATCACATTAACACAACACCACTATGATATCACATTAACACAACACCACTATGATATCACATTAACACAACATCACTATGATATCACATTAACACAACACCACTATGATATCACATTAACACACACCACTATGATATCACATTAACACAACACCACTATGATATCACATTAACACAACACCACTATGATATCACATTAACACAACGCCACTATGATATCACATTAACACAACGCCACTATGATATCACATTAACACAACGCCACTATGATATCACATTAACACAACACCACTATGATATCACATTAACACAACACCACTATGATATCACATTAACACAACACCACTATGATATCACATTAACACAAGACCACTATGATATCACATTAACACAACACCACTATGATATCACATTAACACAACACCACTATGATATCACATTAACACAATACCACTATGATATCACATTAACACAAGACCACTATGATATCACATTAACACAACGCCACTATGATATCACATTAACACAACGCCACTATGATATCACATTAACACAACGCCACTATGATATCACATTAACACAACGCCACTATGATATCACATTAACACAACGCCACTATGATATTACATTAACACAACACCACTATGATATTACATTAACACAACACCACTATGATATCACATTAACACAACAACACCATGATATCACATTAACACAACACCACTATGATATCACATTAACACAACGCCACTATGATATCACATTAACACAACACCACTATGATATCACATTAACACAACACCACTATGATATCACATTAACACAACACCACTATGATATCACATTAACACAACACCACTATGATATCACATTAACACAACACCACTATGATATCACATTAACACAACACCACTATGATATTACATTAACACAACACCACTATGATATCACATTAACACAACACCACTATGATATCACATTAACACAACACCACTATGATATCACATTAATACAACAACACTATGATATCACATTAACAGAACCCCACTATGATATCACATTAACACAACACCACTATGATATTACATTAACACAACACCACTATGATATCACATTAACACAACACCACTATGATATCACATTAACACAACACCACTATGATATCACATTAATACAACAACACTATGATATCACATTAACAGAACACCACTATGATATCACATTAACACAACACCACTATGATATCACATTAACACAACACCACTATGATATCACATTAACACAACACCACTATGATATTACATTAACACAACAACACTATGATATCACATTAACACAACACCACTATGATATCACATTAACACAACAACACTATGATATCACATCATACAGTTGAAGTCGGAAGTTTACATACACCTTAGCCAAATACATTTGAACTCCGTTTTTCACAATTCCTGACATTTAATCCCAGTAAATATTCCCTGCCTTAGGTCAGTTAGGATCACCACTTTATTTTAAGAATGTGAAATGTCAGAACAATAGTAGAGAGAATTATTTATTTCAGCTCCAATTGACTCAAATGACTCAAATAGCCTATCAGAGGCTTCTAAAGCCATGCCATTTTCCAAGCCGTAAAAGGCACAGTCAACTTAGTGTATGTAAACTTCTGACCCACTGGAATTGTGATACAGTGAATTATAAGTGAAATAATCTGTCTGTAAACCATTGTTGGAAAAATTACTTGTGTCATGCACAAAGTAGATGACCTAACCTATTTGCCAAAACTATAGTTTGTTAACAAGAAATCTGTGGAGTGGTTGAAAAATGAGTTTTAATTACTCCAACCTGAGTGTATGTAAACTTCCGACTTCAACTGTAAGTGCAATACTATTGCACCCTAATAACAATGTTATTACATAGCACAGTATGTTATTAACAAAACAATGATACATACACAACACCTAGCAACATATAGAGGCCTGACACCATGCAATGCCATTCACAATATACCATTGCCCATCGATATCCAGTAACACAATATGGTTGAACACACTGCACAGTATCCCAACATGTGATGACACTACAGAACCTGTATTCAGACTAGATTGACCATATCACCTAACCACACAACAACACACCTCTCTTTCCCTCCTTTTCCCCTTCCTCTCTGCCCTCTGGTTCTCCTCTCTGCCCTCTGGTTCTCCTCTCAGTCCCTCTATCCTCTCTCTTTCCCACTCTCACCCCCCTTGGATCCTCTCTTCTCCTCTCTCCATTCTCTCTCCTTCTTTCTCCACACGTAATTGATTAAGAGCCGTTTTCATAAATCAATTTGGGACGCACATCAGTCAGAGCTGAATGGACGAGCCCCCCTCTGAGCCAGCGTATTAATCTACCTCAGCATGCCCTGCCACTCACACACACACACACACACACACACACACACACACACACACACACACACACACACACACACACACACACACACACACACACACACACACACACACACACACACACACACACACACACACACACACACACACACACACACACACACACATTGATTTGAATAGTTTATGCGGATCCACTGTGAAACATGATTACAAAGGAGCTAAATATTACAGCGGTCACATGGATGCCAGACTTACATTTTTCTCACAATATTCATGCATAAACAACGCTACAATGACAAACACCATACAATAACATACTCACTATCATGAATAGGGAGAGAGAAAGAGGGGGATGAAGGAGTGGAGAGTGGAGCAGTGTAGAGGTTATTTTAAGTACCTAGACAGAATAATACGTTGTTTTTATACACAAACACAACAGCTTGGCTCCAAGCAGGCTGGCTGTTCCAGTGCCAGATATAATGACATTACTTTATCGTCATTAATAAGGGACCTCATATGCCTCCTGTGCAATTAAAACTTGTTTGTAATGTTTTGATATGAGACGTAACCATGACGCTGCATGCTCTTATTAGGACAGCGATGCCAAGTCGCAATGCATTCTGTGATGCGAGTGCCTTTTGACAGCTGCATGTGATATGAGCTCTCCCTCCCCCTCTCCCTCTCCCTCTCTCTCTCTCTTTCTCTGTCCCTCTCCCTCCCCCGCTCTCTCTCCCTCTCTCTCTTTCTCTCCCTCTCCCTCCCTCTCTCCCTCCCTCCCTCCCTCCCTCCCTCCCTCCCTCCCTCCCTCCCTCCCTCCCTCCCTCCCTCCCTCCCTCCCTCCCTCCCTCCCTCTCTCTCTCTCTATCTCTCTCCCTCCCCCTCTATTCCTCTCCCTCTCTCCCCCCCTGTTTCTCTCTCTCTCTTCCTCCCCCCTCTCTCTTTCCCCCTCTCTCTGTCCCTCTTCCTCTCCCCTTTCTTTCTGATTGTCTTTTTTCTCTTGGCCTTTTCCTCTACCTTGATCTTTTGTTCTCTCTTTGTACCCATCCTTCTCTCCCTCTCTGTCTCCTTCTTTCCCCATCCTTCTCTCCCTCTCTGTCTCCTTCTTTCCCCACCTTCTCTCCCTCTCTGTCTCCTTCTTTCCCCACCTTCTCTCCCTCTCTGTCTCCTTCTTTCCCCATCCTTCTCTCCCTCTCTGTCTCCTTCTTTCCCCATCCTTCTCTCCCTCTCTGTCTCCTTCTTTCCCCACCTTCTCTCCCTCTCTGTCTCCTTCTTTCCCCATCCTTCTCTCCCTCTCTCCCTCCTTCTTTCCCCATCCTTCTCTCCCTCTCTGTCTCCTTCTTTCCCCATCCTTCTCTCCCTCTCTGTCTCCTTCTTTCCCCCACCTTCTCTCCCTCTCTGTCTCCTTCTTTCCCCATCCTTCTCTCCCTCTCTGTCTCCTTCTTTCCCCACCTTCTCTCCCTCTCTGTCTCCTTCTTTCCCCACCTTCTCTCCCTCTCTGTCTCCTTCTTTCCCCATCCTTCTCTCCCTCTCTGTCTCCTTCTTTCCCCATCCTTCTCTCCCTCTCTGTCTCCTTCTTTCCCCACCTTCTCTCCCTCTCTGTCTCCTTCTTTCCCCATCCTTCTCTCCCTCTCTGTCTCCTTCTTTCCCCATCCTTCTCTCCCTCTCTGTCTCCTTCTTTCCCCATCCTTCTCTCCCTCTCTGTCTCCTTCTTTCCCCATCCTTCTCTCCCTCTCTGTCTCCTTCTTTCCCCACCTTCTCTCCCTCTCTGTCTCCTTCTTTCCCCACCTTCTCTCCCTCTCTGTCTCCTTCTTTCCCCACCTTCTCTCCCTCTCTGTCTCCTTCTTTCCCCACCTTCTCTCCCTCTCTGTCTCCTTCTTTCCCCATCCTTCTCTCCCTCTCTGTCTCCTTCTTTCCCCATCCTTTTCTCCCTCTCTGTCTCCTTCTTTCCCCACCTTCTCTCCCTCTCTGTCTCCTTCTTTCGCCACCTTCTCTCCCTCTCTGTCTCCTTCTTTCCCCACCTTCTCTCCCTCTCTGTCTCCTTCTTTCGCCACCTTCTCTCCCTCTCTGTCTCCTTCTTTCCCCATCCTTCTCTCCCTCTCTGTCTCCTTCTTTCCCCACCTCTCCCTCCCTGTGTTAGCTCCAGGGTGTTGCTTTAAGTGGTAGTGAAAGCTGCTTTGCTTTTAAAAACAGTTTGTCTTAATGAGACCGGGGGACGAGGGGGGGAGGCAGAGGGGAGGAGGATCACAGCTGAACCCTATTGCAGTCCTTTCCTGTCTGAGGTGCTTCAGGCTGGGGTCACGCCCAGGGTCACGCTGGCCCGTCACTCTGACTGGGTCCTGGTGCCGGTTCTCATCTGCTGCAGGGTGTGTGTGTGGGGAATGTATGTGTGCGTGTGTGTGTGTTGTCGTCAAAGGAGTGTGTATGTTTGTAGAGATCAGGGCAGGAGGCACATCTGTTTCTGATATCCCAGAAAGCCTTGCTCTCAGGGCCTGGAGGTGCTGGTGTGCCTTTGGAGAAGGAGGAGAGAGCGAGGGAGATGGAGGGAGTGAGAGAGGTGGAGGGAGAGAGAGAGGGAGGGAGGTGGAGGGAGCGAGCGAGCGAGCGAGCGAGCGAGAGAGAGAGGGAGGGAGGTGGAAGGAGAGAGAGAGAGAGGGAGGGAGGTGGAGGGGGAGAGAGAGAGACAAGGGAGGGAGAAGTAGCCAGAGAGGGCAAGTGAATGGTCACACACTGTGTCAGGTAGAAGATGGTGTGATGTGGCATTGGTTTCAGTAGGCTCTGGTGTTCTCTTCTCTCCTGGTGTTCACCATTCCTCCTTCTTCTCCTCCTCTTCTCTCCTGGTGTTCACCATTCCTCCTTCTTCTCCTCTTCTTCTCTCCTGGTGTTCACCATTCCTCCTTCTTCTCCTCCTCTTCTCTCCTGGTGTTCACCATTCATCCTTCTTCTCCTCCTCTTCTCTCCTGGTGTTCACCATTCCTCCTTCTTCTCCTCCTCTTCTCTCCTGGTGTTCACCATTCCTCCTTCTTCTCCTCCTCTTCTCTCCTGGTGTTCACCATTCCCCCTTCTTCTCCTCTTCTTCTCTCCTGGTGTTCACCATTCCTCCTTCTTCTCCTCCTCTTCTCTCCTGGTGTTCACCATTCCTCTTTCTTCTCCTCCTCTTCTTTCCTGGTGTTCACCATTCCTCCTTCTTCTCCTCCTCTTCTCTCCTGGTGTTCACCATTCCCCCTTCTTCTCCTCCTCTTCTCTCCTGGTGTTCACCATTCCTCCTTCTTCTCCTCCTCTTCTCTCCTGGTGTTCACCATTCCTCCTTCTTCTCCTCTTCTTCTCTCCTGGTGTTCACCATTCCTCCTTCTTCTCCTCCTCTTCTCTCCTGGTGTTCACCATTCCTCTTTCTTCTCCTCCTCTTCTCTCCTAGTGTTCACCATTCCTCCTTCTTCTCCTCCTCTTCTCTCCTGGTGTTCACCATTCCTCTTTCTTCTCCTCCTCTTCTCTCCTGGTGTTCACCATTCCTCCTTCTTCTCCTCCTCTTCTCTCCTGGTGTTCACCATTCCCCCTTCTTCTCCTCTTCTTCTCTCCTGGTGTTCACCATTCCTCCTTCTTCTCCTCCTCTTCTCTCCTGGTGTTCATCATTCCTCCTTCCCCCCTTCCTCTTCTCTCTTCTCTGTATTTGTATTTATTAAGGATCCCCATTAGTTCCTGCCAAGGCAGCAGCTACTCTTCCTGTGGTCCATTAGGTCCTGCCAAGGCTGCAGCTACTCTTCCTGGGGCCCATTAGTTCCTGCCAAGGCAGCAGCTACTCTTCCTGGGGCCCATTAGTTCCTGCCAAGGCAGCAGCTACTCTTCCTGAGGTCCATTAGTTCCTGCCAAGGCAGCAGCTACTCTTCCTGTGGTCCATTAGGTCCTGCCAAGGCAGCAGCTACTCTTCCTGGGGCCCATTGGTTCCTGCCAAGGCAGCAGCTACCCTTCCTGGGGCCCATTAGTTCCTGCCAAGGCAGCAGCTACTCTTCCTGAGGTCCATTAGTTCCTGCCAAGGCAGCAGCTACTTTTCCTGGGGTCCATTAGTTCCTGCCAAGGCAGCAGCTACTCTTCCTGTGGTCCATTAGTTCCTGCCAAGGCAGCAGCTACTCTTCCTAGGGCCCATTAGTTCCTGCCAAGGCAGCAGCTACTCTTCCTGAGGTCCATTAGTTCCTGCCAAGGCAGCAGCTACTCTTCCTGAGGTCCATTAGTTCCTGCCAAGGCAGCAGCTACTCTTCCTGAGGTCCATTAGTTCCTGCCAAGGCAGCAGCTTCTCTTCCTAGGGTCCATTAGTTCCTGCCAAGGCAGCAGCTACTCTTCCTGGGGTCCATTCGTTCCAGCCAAGGCAGCAGCTATTCTTCCTGTGGTCCATTTGTTCCTGCCAAGGCAGCAGCTACTATTCCTGTTGTCCATTAGTTCCTGCCAAGGCAGCAACTACTATTCCTGTTGTCCATTAGTTCGTGCCAAGGCAGCAGCTACTATTCCTGTTGTCCATTAGTTTCTGCCAAGGCTACAGCTACTATTCCTGTTGTCCATTAGTTCCTGCCAAGGCAGCAGCTACTATTCCTGTTGTCCATTAGTTCCTGCCAAGGCTGCAGCTACTATTCCTGTTGTCCATTAGTTCCTGCCAAGGCAGCAGCTACTATTCCTGTTGTCCATTAGTTCCCGCCAAGGCAGCAGCTACTATTCCTGTGGTCCATTAGTTCCTGCCAAGGCAGCAGCTACTCTTCCTGGGGTCCATTCGTTCCAGCCAAGGCAGCAGCTATTCTTCCTGTGGTCCATTTGTTCCTGCCAAGGCAGCAGCTACTATTCCTGTTGTCCATTAGTTCCTGCCAAGGCAGCAACTACTATTCCTGTTGTCCATTAGTTCGTGCCAAGGCAGCAGCTACTATTCCTGTTGTCCATTAGTTTCTGCCAAGGCTACAGCTACTATTCCTGTTGTCCATTAGTTCCTGCCAAGGCAGCAGCTACTATTCCTGTTGTCCATTAGTTCCTGCCAAGGCTGCAGCTACTATTCCTGTTGTCCATTAGTTCCTGCCAAGGCAGCAGCTACTTTTCCTGTTGTCCATTAGTTCCTGCCAAGGCAGCAGCTACTATTCCTGTGGTCCATTAGTTCCTGCCAAGGCAGCAGCTACTATTCCTGTTGTCCATTAGTTCCTGCCAAGGCAGCAGCTACTATTCCTGTTGTCCATTAGTTCGTGCCAAGGCAGCAGCTACTATTCCTGTTGTCCATTAGTTCCTGCCAAAGCTGCAGCTACTATTCCTGTTGTCCATTAGTTCCTGCCAAGGCAGCAGCTACTATTCCTGTGGTCCATTAGTTCCTGCCAAGGCAGCAGCTACTATTCCTGTGGTCCATTAGTTCCTGCCAAGGCAGCAGCTACTATTCCTGTGGTCCATTAGTTCCTGCCAAGGCAGCAGCTACTATTCCTGTGGTCCATTAGTTCCTGCCAAGGCAGCAGCTACTCTACCTTCTTCTTTCTTCCTTCTTTTTTCTTTTTTCCTCCTCTTCTGTCTCCTCTTCTCTCCTCTTCTGTCTCCTCTTCTGTCTCCTCTTCTGTCTCCTCTTCTCTTGTCTCCTCTTCTCTCCCCTTCTTTCCTCCTGTTCTGTCTCCTCTTCTCTTGTCTCCTCTTCTGTCGCCTCTTCTGTCTCCTCTTCTCTTGTCTCCTCTTCTCTCCTCTTCTTTCCCCCTCTTCTGTCTCCTCTTCTCTTCTCTCTTATTCTTTCCCCCTCTTCTGTCTCCTCTTCTCTTCTCTCTTCTTCTTTCCTCCTCTTCTGTCTCATCTTCTCTTGTCTCCTCTTCTGTCTCCTCTTCTCTTGTCTCCTCTTCTCTCCTCTTCTTTCCTCCTCTTCTGTCTCCTCTTCTGTCTCCTCTTCTCTTGTCTCCTCTTGTCTCCTCTTCTGTCTCCTCTTCTGTCTCCTCTTCTCTTGTCTCCTCTTCTCTCCTCTTCTTTCCTCCTCTTCTGTCTCCTCTTCTCTTCTCTCTTCTTCTTTCCTCCTCTTCTGTCTCCTCTTCTCTTGTCGCCTCTTGTCTCCTCTTCTGTCTCCTCTTCTCTTGTCTCCTCTTGTCTCCTCTTCTGTCTCCTCTTCTCTTGTCTCCTCTTGTCTCCTCTTCTTTTCTCCTCTTCTCCACCTCCTCCTCCTGCTCTTACTCCTCCTCCTCTTCTCCTCCAGTCAGTCAGTAGTGTAGAAAGTGATCTAGCTAGATGAAATGCCACGGCAGTCTTTGAACAGGGCCTGTAAAGCAGACACATATTAACGAGCATGACTAACAAGCTGCAGGACCCACAGATCAGGAACACTCACTACACACACACATGCCTGCAAAAACACACACACACGCTCTTAAACACTCATACATGCACACACACACGTGTGCATACACACAAATGTGCACATGCACACACTCTTACATGCTCATACACATTCATACACGCACACATGCACACACAAAGGTGCACACACACACA